>NC_054826.1:57617821-57920851 GCF_018345385.1 Vulpes lagopus | reverse complement strand
CGGCTGCCTTTGGCTCAGGCCACGACCCCAAGGTCCTGGGATCGAGTCCCACATCAGGCTCCTCACAGCGATCCTGCTTCTTCCTCTCCCTGTCTCTGCCTTTCTCTCTGTGCCTCTCATGAATAGATAAATAAAATCTTAAAAAAAAAAAAAAGAAAACCTGCAGATAGAGCATTAACCCTTCATTCTTCACACTCAATTTTGTCCCCCTTAAAACGGCAGTTCAGGGGACGCATGGGTTGGTTGCAAAATTGGTTAAGCATCCAACTCTTGATTGCAGCTTAGGTCATGATCTCAGGGTCCTGAGATCTAGCCCTCAGTCAGGCTTCCTGCTGGACCTGCCATCTGCTTGAAATTCTCTCCTTCTCCCTCTGCCCCTCCTTGCCTCCACGCCTTCTCTCGCCACACTTTCTCTCTCTCTCTCTCTCTCTTTCTCTCTCTCTCTCAAAAATAAAAACAGAAAACACACCAAAAAGAAAACCAGCAGACCACGACCATCCTTGTCCTGGGGCTCTGGCGATTCCCTTGGAAGAGATGGGGAGTGGAAGGCAGGTTAGATGATGTTACTGTCACATAGTTGCAGACAATGGGACCAACAGAGGCTGAATAACACAAGGGTTAGGCTATGGTTTGGCTAAATATTAATTTCTTCCATTTCACAATCATGCCTACTGTTTTAAACTGAACTGAATATAAATCTTCTGTTTTGGGGGATATCTGATTTATACATTGTTAATATATTGCTATCAGTGAATTATATGCAATTGTGCCCCAACACTTAATTAATGCATTCATTCCTTTGACCGTTTTTGCAGGTCCCAAAATGGAAATTTTGCTGCTTTTCTTCTTTTTCTCTCTCACATAACCAAATATTGGCTGTGACAATATTTACTATCATTGGAAAAATTACATTGGCAGCATACTATATGATCAGCTGACAGTAAATATCTATTTAAAGACTGTGTAAGAGATAATTCGATATAAATGGATAATTCACAAGAGGTTTCCATGTGAACCCCCTGTAATACATGCCCCCTAGAGTGTGATTTTAATACATTCATTTATTCAACAAGTTTACACTATGTTTTCAGTACTGCCGTGGTGTTCTGTAGGCAGAACTAAACAGAACTGATATACCCCCAACTATCACGATGTATGCCAACTATTGCTACTTAAAAGAGAAACAAGCCCAAAATGGAATCACTTGCCCCTATCAGCAGCAAGCTAAGACTTAATTACAATTTCAACTTGCCCAGGAACGTGACCTTTTAACAGTCAATCTGAAATTTCCTGATCAACCAGTGAGGTAATCCGCATGCTAAAAACCCTGCCTTTCCCTTTCCCCCAAAATAAGGTGTCCTTCCTGCCTGAAACAATACCTTTTTTTCTTTTGCTAATAACCTCTTTGCCCCAACCCCTTCCCACAAAACCTTCCATTTGTCCAACTCCTCAGAACTCCTCTCTACAGGCTACATGGTATCCTGCCCATCCGTGAATTGTTGAAGAAAGCCAGTTAGAGCTTTGAATTTACTCAGTTACATTTTGTTTTTAAACAGTACAAATGTTAATTACGTAGATCATTACACATAATGATCACACATATATTTACACATAAATATATAATTTTTAATTTTGGCTACATGTTTAATTGTCATCCAGCATTCTATATTAACGAACCCTTAATTGAGTTCATTCTACATGTCAAGCACTGCAAAAACAAATGTAATAAAATTCAGACCAGCCTTCACGAGTCCAAAGACCCAACTGGAGACAAAGAACCACATATTTGCATTGTTTGAAAACATAGTAGAAAAATTGAAGATGATCTCTAAAAATATTGGTATAGTTGGTTTCTGAGAGGCTACCTAGACTATTACTGTACCATTGATCTTATCAGATATTCGTATTTTCTGTTTCACATTTCTTGAGTGAAATATAAGAATTGCTAGAGAATCTATGAATGCAGTGCCAAATAAATGGTGAAGATAATAAGTAAGGCATAACACCAGTTATGGGAAGGAATCAAAGGCTGGAGTATAATAGAAGAAAGGATGTACAATTTGGCAAAAGTGATCTATAAGTTGGTAAAAGGCAAGTTAATCTATCTGGGAAGAGTAGTGTGATCAATAGAGCAGAGGAGAGGAAGACTTATTGAGGCTCAGTACATCGAAAGGACCTGAGACCAAAATTTTATTGGTAAGATGTAGAATGCCTTCAATAAAGAGCTTCAAGTTTATGATAAAGAACAGGGGGGGATCCCTGGGTGGCGCAGCGGTTTGGCGCCTGCCTTTGGCCCAGGGCGCGATCCTGGTGACCCGGGATCGAGTCCCACATCAGGCTCCCAGTGCATGGAGCCTGCTTGTCCCTCTGCCTGTGTCTCTGCCTCTGTGTGTGTGTGTGTGTGTGTGTGTGTGTGTGTGTGTGTGTGTGTGTGTGTGTGACTATCATAAATAAATAAAAAATTAAAAAAAAAGAACAGGGGGAGCTGACACTGGACACACAGATTGAGACTAGCTTGTGGAGGATCCCCCAACTGATTATTTAAACAGTGCAGAATCATTGAGGATTTGGGGACATTGATTCTGATTTGCATTCATCTAAATGATTCCAGCAATAAAGAATGAAAGAGGTTGGAAGTACGGGGTGAGCGGGGCTTGGGCACAACTTCTAGATACTGCAAGACAGTTTAATCGCTCTGACTTAACGTGAGGGAAACCCAATAGCAGTTGAAAAGGAAGGAATAGACCCAATAGCTGTGACTCAGACATAACTGATAGGAATTACTAATTACTTAAGTAGGATGGTGATATAAGAAATCATAGTCACGATGACTTCAATACATGGAGCTTGAGTAACAGGGACAATGCCATATCCTGGCAGGCTCGAACAGAGTTCAGAGGATCAGGTGAGTTGGAAGAAAGAGAATGAGTTCATTTTTAGGTATATTTTGAGTGTGATGCTATTGCACTGATGCCCAGGGATGCAATATGTTGGCACTCACAAAAGAAGTGAGAGTAGTATATTTAGATTTGAAAGAATATAATCATGTTGGTGGTAATTTGATAATTAAGCTCTTTTTTTAACAACTTTCATCTTTGTATCCCGTAGCTTTTAACACATTTCTTGAATCATGTTAGAAATGTAATAAATGATTGCCTAGTGAAAAAAACATTAATAGATGACTGAACTCTCAAAGGAAGAGTGTATAGACTTTCATGAGCAGAAAATTGAAAATTGGTTTCTGGTGGAGGTATATATATGAGGGGTAGGGACCAGCCCAGAAGCCCAGGAGAAGTACATCAAAAGATGGTAGGAGTGTGAAGAGAAGGTAGTGCTCAGGAATATAAGGGAGTAGAGAATTCTAAGGAAGAAAAAGTGAAAAATAAATTAGAACTCTGCAGAGATCAAAGAGAAAGAGAATAGAAAATAGATCATAGCTTTTGGCCTAAAGGAGCCTTTTGTGGCCATGTTAAAAGCTAGTGATTTTAATGAGAGAAAAAGAATGGAAGCTAGATTGTAAAGGAGTCAGAGAATGAGTAAATTCTGGGGATGCGGAGACTGCCAGTAGGAAGCCTGCTGGATTCAGGAGTGTAGGGGGTGGAGGAAGAAAGGGAGAGCTCCAGGGAGTATGAGGGTTGAGGGAAAATATTTATAAAAGTGGAGGATATTTCAGTATACCCACAGAAAGAAAGCAGACATCGTTTGCACTCTTGAATTTATGTAAAGCTAGTGGTTTTCCACCTTGTTGTGCTATATATCCCTTTGCCTTTCCAGCATCAGTTATTAAAGAAAACAAGTTTCAAGCACCCATAGGTGAATGCACTTTCTTTTTGCCAACTCTTCTATTGACTCTATAATCTGAAGTGTTAAACCGTTTTGCTCTAATTCCATGGGTTGGATTATACTGAAAGAGGATAGATTGATTAGTTAAAGAAAGGGAAAGGCCTGGGAAACAGAATAACTTTTTAAAAAATCAACAATATTTGGTTAGCTATAAATGATGCTTCTTACTGCGATCACTCTTGAAATCCTGTCTTAGGAACTTAAATGGGATTAGTGGAATTGGGAAGGGTCACTTACTGCTTTGCCTCATTTACTGTGATTTAGGAAGAAGATGCGCAACGGACAAACCCTAAGCACCTCACCAATGGCCCTGCCATATAAAGCAAATGCAGCCAGCCAGTTCTCACACTGACATTTTGTAATTTTTCCCTGATATGTGTGATATATACATATATATGTAGATAATATGTGTATATGGTGAAGACATATTGAAAGTTACAAAACGCTTCTTAATTTTTTTGTAATTTTATTCACTATTTCGTGTAGATGAAGCACTGGACCAAAAGTACTAAGCTGATTGGTCGAGGTTTACATTTCTTTTCACCAGAATATAAAGGAAATGCAGAATGTCATGAATCATCTGCCCCAATTATGCAACTTTCTACATTTATTAAAAATGTACCTTCTATAGTTATTGAAATGGACTTCTAAGGGTGTCTGGGTGGTACAGCCGGATGAGCAGCTGACTCTTGATTTCAGCTCAGCTCATGATCTCAGGGTCATGAGATCAGGCTCCACATTGATGTGGAGTCTGCTTGGGGTTCTCTCTCCCTCTCCTTCTGCCCCTTCCCCAGCTCATGCTCCCTCTCGCTCTGTCTCTCTCTCTTTCTAAAAAAAGAAAAATTTCTTATGAAGCAAAATCAATGCTCGCTCTTTATTGACTTTTCTTCATCTGCAAGAGTGTGGGAGAAGAAATTAAGATGAGTAGAAGAAATTAAGAGATATTGAAAAAGACTTCCCAAACTGAAAAATAAAGTCAGATCTTATGTTTAAATATCTACCAATGGCTAAAAGTTGTCTGTTCATTTTTATTAGGTTCACACTTTGAGATGGTGAGTCAAACTGTGGAGAGCAATGATCAGGCAATAACTATCACTCTGACAGTATGGAAATGAGTCCTGAATCTCTGGAAAACATTACTCTCACATTCCATATGTGAGTGATGAACACCCACAAACCTCTGTTAAACACTTGCAGGTTTGCAAAAGTGCTTTAACATCAACTCTATGGGATGGGGATTTCTTTGACCATTTTTTAAGTAGAAACAGATACTAAGAGAGGTCCTGTGACTTTCCCAGGGCCATACCCAGAGTGAGCGGTAGAAACAGATTCCCTATTTAGACCAGGTGGCTCCTGGGCCCAGGCTCTCAGAATGTGGCCTTGTGTGGTGGTATATGACCTGAAGGGACCACATAGCATAAGGATTTGAATTCTAGTCTTAATTCCTTCACCTGATGGATAACCTGACATGCTTCCCTACAAGGGTTCTTTACAGGTTCTTTAAAGGTTCTTTGCTCTAGGGTTTTAGTGAGTCTTAAATGAGTTAATGTTTATGAAAGCACCTTTTAGTACTAAAATTCTATTGAAACCTTAAGAGTTGTAATGTATTTGCCAAAGGAACACTGAGCTGATGTTTGGAATGGCCTTGTGGGATCACTGCCGAAGGTGGGAAAGGTGCTGATGAAACAGTCCTGATCACAAATGCAAGTCCTCCTGGCAAATGTGGCAGATCTTAGAAAAGACATATCCAGGCTCTGTTTTTTTGTTTTTTGTTTTTAATCCCTCTAATGTCCTTGTGACTGAGAGAGTTGAGTAGCTGCTGCCATTGCTATAACTGTTATAATCATTATTCCCACATGATTGATGTGGAAACCAGACACAAGATCATGTGAATGAGTGAGTGCATGTGCGTGTGTCTAAGTTTGATGCATGGCGCATAGAAATCACCCAAATGGTGCCATTATTGCTGCTACTGTCTTGATGGTCTTCAAAGAGATCAAAATGTAGCTGTTCAAAGATAATCTCCAGATCTGAGTAGATCCCTTTTTATGCCACTGGACAGTGGGGAAGAGAGGTCTTCGTTTGGGCAATGGGGTTCATTAAATAGGTCGAATTAACTACAAGGAATGTGATACAGAGGCAATAACAGTATTTTAAAATGTTGCCCGCAATATCTGATGCCAGGAAATTAAGTTGCCTGTAAGTTCTAAAACTGGATTGTTGAGGTATCACATCTACAAAGCATTTTTTTATTACTCTTTGCCAATCTCTTTAATCCCTTAAGGAAGAAACGTGATTCTGATAGTTGTCATCTTGTCATGGCCAGAACCAGGCATTACTCTGAAATTCTACTCTAATATTTTCAGAGTAGTAAAATAATAATAATTTAGATTAGCTGCATTGTTATTATATGCCAGTTATAATGGATGCTCTTTGTGAGCATTATCTCATTGGAATCTTGCAAAACTCCATGAAATTGGGACTGTATAGATTTATTGGGGTATCTAGCACACAGCTGTCTGTGAAGCCAGGTAGTTTACCTCTAAATTGGAGATCTTACAAAACTATGCTATTCTCCCTCCGAAAATGCTACAGAAATTTAAACTGAATTAGTAGGACTATAGTATAATAGAGCCTCTTCTACCCTTTGTTTGTCAAACCACTAGAGTGTAGGGCAAACAATGAAAGTTACAGATAAATATTGCTTTGGTGTAGGACGACCAGGATGATAAGGACACTTAAGTCCACATCATATAAAAGCATTTGAAGTGATATTTATTCAGTCCAATAATATGCATGAGTGGTCAACAAATATTTAAAGGGCTGCCAGATAGAAAAGAAGTTAGGAATACATTCTTAAGGGACACTTTTAGTGCTGTTCGGTAGAAGTTATACTGAGATAATAACAGCGATGAATATATGCTATAAGTGTCTTTAGAACAAACCAGACAAATCTTGTAACAGTCTGACTCAACATGCCTACATCTAGGCATGCATCCTGGCAGTGCTGAAACATCAGATCTTTACCTTACGACTTTAAGGTCTCTTCCAGAATCTGGTTGCTGAGATCTTAAAAAATGACCAATTAGGCCTTAAAACTCCATGCTGAAAACTATAAACAGAGGTGTGTTCACAGACTGCCCCCACCCCAAACCAGCTAAAAGAATTATGTGCCAGTGACCCTGTTTGCTTCCTATTTCCACACCTCTGCCAGGGCAACGGAGCTACTGTAATCTTACAAGAGAGGACAAATCAATCTATACAAGAGGAGGCAAGCCAGGGCACCTGGGTGGCATAGTAGGTTGAGTGTGGAACTCCTGGTTGCAGCTCAGGTCATGATCTCCAGGGTCATGAGACTGAGCCCCACATGGGGCTCTGCACTCAACACAGTGTCTGCTTGGGAATCTCTCCCTCTCCCTCTCCCTCTGCCCCTCCCCACCCTTATAAATAAATAAATAAATAAATAAATAAATAAATAAATAAATATTTTTTTAAGAAAAAAAAAAAGAGACCATGCAAGCCATGAGAGTGTGAGGGAGGTATCTATACTATAAGTAGAAGAGAATGTGTATATATATATATACACACACACACAAGTTGTTCAGAGCATTAATAGGAAAATGGTTTGACACAAGTTTCTGTGACTAAAGTTACTACAAGTCTCTCTGATACCTTGTGAGAAGCAAAAGCAATGAATTCTACGTTTCTTTACTTTTGGGTGGTAAATACTACGTTTCTTCAGAATCACATCATTCTGGGGCTGAATCATCTTTGTTTTCCTAAGGTATTATGCTGAAGGACTAATGTACAGGATTTGGGATTTGAGCTCCAGCACCTAGCTATAGTCTATCAGGATGAAAATTGTCACTATAAAAGTGAAGGAAAAGCATATTTTCATCCTGACTGCTAAACTGTTGGAATAATGGAACTGATGAGGAAGGGTCCATCAAATCAGGGATTATGCAAAAATGTTGAAGAGTTCCAGAGGAGATGATATCCTAGTAATATGTTTATAGTTTGGAGAAAGATTCTATTTAGTTCTTAAAATCTTTTATTTTTTTATTTTTTTATTTTTTTATTATTATTATTTTTTTAGTTCTTAAAATCTTAACCGGAAACGCAAACTCATGCATGTTCTCTAACTTGAGCAACACTTTGCAAAGTACCTGATACAACATGAACTATACAGGTGAAGCTTATGGTCTGTGTTGTTCTATTTTTCCTCCAAACTTTTGATATCACATAGATATCTCAAGAAGGTCTTATCTATTTTATCTGCTTAAGACTTTTGCTTTGCTTTTGTGATCAAGATCAGATATTATATTAATTAAACAGACCCTGGAATGATGATGATACAGGTTACTAGTAAGTTTAAAGTCAAGATCGTAGTGATAGGTAGCATGCCAAGAGCTGAAATATGACCTTGGCACCTGTAATAGCATCCACTGTGCTATTAACAAATATACTCCTCCTCCCCTCCACACCTATCGGTTGAAATATATTTCTCTGTCTGCTTACTTTGGGTTTTGCCAAGTGTCTTGCTCTGTCTTAGTCAGCTGCAACTACCACAACAAAATACCATAGATGTGTGACTTAAACAGCAGAAATCTATTTCTCACAGCTCTGGAGGCTAGAAGTCTGAGATCAGGGTGCCAGAATGGTTGGATTCTGGTGAGGACTCTCTTCCTGGCTGACAGATGGCTATTTTCTTGCTGTCTCCTCATATGGCAGAGAGAGAGGGAGAAGGAGAGAGAGATCTCATGATGTCTGACCTTATAAACACTCTGATCCTATTATGCAGTCTCCACTTTCATGACCTAATCACCTCCCAAAGACCCCATCTCCGGACACAGTCATACTGGGGGTTACGGCTTCTACATATGAATTTTAGAAGGGAAGTAATTCAGTCCATAGCATTCTGAGTAATGGAATATGAGTAAAAATAACCTGTACCACCACTGGGTGGAAATGTTAAGAGATACCCATGTGTTCATTTGCTCTCCCACACTCTCACTGTCCGCTTTGAAAAGGACACAGTAAGACACATGGTCCCAGAACAAGAAAACTTGAGCATGACTGGGATAGCCAAACTACAAAGCTGCAAAGAAAACAGTTTATTTTGGGGATTAGGTGTCGCTGCAAAAATAATCCATAGAACTATGATAAAGAGGCTCAGGCTCAGAGAGGTAGAAATATTATTGATTATATGCAAAAACACTTAGGGGACCATAGACTGATATTTTTTGAAGAATACTGAAAGGAATCCATGATAGTGATAAAATTCTTATGCCAAAAAAATAGCTTTATGACAGTAATAAGGATAAGTGCCCTCCATTTTTGCACTAGACCAAAAGCAAGAGAATAAAACATGAACAAAAAAATCCAGGAGTACATCATATTTGAGTGGGTTGCAGAATAAAGACTTCTGGTTACTCAGAAGCAGCTAAGTTGAATGTATTTAATATGAGTAGTGATATTACTTTCTACATAACAAATTGCCATAAATTTAACAGCTTAAAACATTCCTCATTTCTTATCACACAATTTCTGTGGATCAAGAGTCTGAGCACAAGTTACTTGGGTCCTGAGCTCAGAATTTCACAAAGCTTAGAGCAAGGTGTTGAGTAGACTGTGCTTCTATTTGGTGGTCTGAATAGCGAAGGATCCACTTAGCCCTCTTGGGTGCCGGCAGAGCTTGGGCTCTTGTAAGTGTAGAATTCATGGCAGCTTGGTTCATAAAACACAGAGAGAGATAGTGGGGGAGAGAGAGAGAGAGAGAGAGAGAGAGAGAATGAATGACAGTCTCTGTTACTAGGAGCTCCTAACTTCAGGGATGGATTGAATCTTCTTTTAAAAGCTTATTTTTAATAAGCTTTCATTTTTAATATGGTGAGGCCCACCCGGGGATAATCCATCTTTTAACTAACTCAAAGTCAATAGATTAGGAACCTTAATTACATCTTGAAATCCTTTCATCGTTGCCACGCAACAACCATGGGAATGGCATCCCGTCACCTTTGCCATATTGAATTGGTAAGAAGAAGATCATGGTTTCCACAGTAGACAAAGGAGGGATTAACACGAAGGTATGACTGATGACAGGTCACCATGAGGTATATCTGTCACAACATTAATATAGCATATTGGACTGCAACCTTACTACAGAGAGCCTCAAGGTCTTCCCATTGATGAAATCAATCCAGACAGAAGACAAAAGGGGGTGTGGTGACTGGGAAGCCAGGATGAGTAAGGAAGTTCAGACCCGAAGCTCTAGAAGGACAGCAGAAGGCTGAAATAAAGCAGCGACAAACTCAGATTCTTAGAGAACTGCCACCAAGAAGCCATGTCTGATATAGTATGAGTCAACAAACCCCTCCATCACCATCAGAGTCACACAAACACACCCAGGTGCAAAATCAAGGCCAGGTTGGAAACAATCGCCTCTGATGTGCTAACGCTGGGGGTGCTGGGCAGGGGCACCTGAGCATCTCACTATTTACTCTTCAGAGACCCCAAGAAGGATGGCAAATGTGATTGCATTTCAGCATTGGCTAGGAGGGACATCTAGTGGCAGCTGGGAACTGGGAGGGTTGTCAACAGGTAAGCACATACTTTTGAGCAGGTTTAACGCATAAGGATTCTGAGTGGGAGGGTCCGATAGTGTGTCTGTTCCCTGAGAAGCCGTCCATCCACCAGTTTCAAATCTGGAGGAGAGATACAAAGAATGTCATAAACAGACTACACCTGCTAGTATCTATGTGCCTCCTAATAAGGAGGTGTGCTATCATAGAAACAATTGGGACTTTTAGGAGTCACATTATATTTGGGGGGAGGGTGTGCATCCACACATATGTGTGTGTGAGAGAGAGAGTCTGCAAAGATTGACCAGGAGAACACTGTGACATGGTGAAACACAGATAGAGGAGGCAGTTAAAGGAGGAAACGAGATGGCAATTTCTGCTGCTCTAGGCCGCCTCCCACCCCATCTGCCTCCCAGTTCCTTGGGACAATGTTACCTTGGCCTGCTTGACTTCTCCGTCCTCCCCCACCCTCTCCAGTGTGTGACTTCCTACAAAAATGGATTTTGGAACTTCCAGATGTAACCAAAAAATGAGCAGAGGAGAGCTGGGTCTGAGAAACGGGGACAGCGG
This sequence comes from Vulpes lagopus, assembly GCF_018345385.1. Classification (NCBI taxonomy): domain Eukaryota; kingdom Metazoa; phylum Chordata; class Mammalia; order Carnivora; family Canidae; genus Vulpes; species Vulpes lagopus. Next base: position 57,909,857 of record NC_054826.1, on the reverse strand, counting down.
GGAGGGAGCTGAAAAAGAACGAGGCTATGCTGATCTATATGGTATGGATCTGAGAAGGTGGGGGCAAGTGGAGTAAAGAGGCCAACAGGAAGTTCGCTGAACAGATGGAGGGAGGGCTTCCGAGTCCTGATGATGAGCCCTCAGCTCCCCAGCAGCCTGAGGCTAGAGGAAGTTGTGACAAAAGGAAGAGAGATTATTGTCAAGTTTATTGGAATATGATTAAAATTTTTTTGACAGATACAAGTAAAAGATTAGAATTATTTTAATTATGATTTTGACTGGTTTTCATCCTGGTACCTCGTTAAAGGCCCGCCACCTAACAGACGTCCAATTACCGCTTCTGAAAGAATAAATATGTTCAATTCCCATCCTAACAGCTCAGGTTGGACCCATTCAGTCAATATGAGAGTGAATTATAGAATGTGGTGACAGCTGATGTCACAACAGACCGTGAAACCAGAATTCCACAGTGTGGCCTCAACACACCTTTTTAAACCAATCCAGTTTAATATAAAGTGAGTGGTGGCTTCTTTTATCCAGGTCATTGAAATTGTGCATGTTAGGTCACACAGATGAATCAGAAGACAGAGGAAGCCCTTCAAGTTGAGGTGTTTAAATACAACAGGTGTTTAAAATGTCTGTTTCTGGGGCATCTGGGTGGCTCATTCCATTGGGCCTCTCACTCTTGGGTTCAGCTCAGGTCTTGAAATCAGGGTCTTGAGTTTAAGCCCCATGTTGGGCTGCACGCTGGGTGTGAAGCCTACTTTTAAAACTTAATTTAATTAATAATTAAAAATATGTCTGTTCCAAGAGGACCTGTTCTCTGAAAAACACAATAATTACCATCTCTATTTTCCTTTATTGATTTATGATTGGGTTCTTCTTTCTTTTTTATTTAAATTCAATTAGCCAACTTATAGTACATAATTAGTTTCAGATGTAGAGTTCAGTAATTCATCAGTTGCATATAACAGAGCTCATCACATCACGTGCCCTCCTTAATGCCCATCCCCCAGTTACCCATCCCTCACCCCTTTCCTTCCAGCAACCTTCAGAGTGTTTCCTAGAGTAAGAGTCTCTCATGGTTTTTCTCTGCCTCTTTGAGTTCTTCCCATTCAATTTTCCCTCCCTATCCCTATGATCCTCTGCACTATTTTTTATATTCCACGTGAGTGGAACTATATGATGATTGTCTTTCTCTGACTGATTATTTCACTCAGCATAATACCCTCCAGTTCCATCCATGTTAATGTAAATGTTAAGACCTCATTCTTTTTTATGGCTGAGTAATATTCCATTATATATAAATTATACATATTATATATAATATATAAAATCCATTTTATATATATATATAAATATAATTGTTCTTTATCTATTTATTTGTGGATGGACATCTGGGCTCCCTCCACAGTAGACATTGCTGCTATAAACATTGGAATAATTGTGTTCTTTAATTTACTTGGAATCCTTTCTTCTTTCCCTTCACCTCTCTCTTTTCAGAGCTCAGGCCAAAAATTTTCTTATCTGTAAAATGAAGAGTTTCTAAACTTAAAAGTTCTTAAGGTCCTTTCCAACTCTTTCTTAAAATTTTCCATAACACTCTGACATACAACACAACGTGTGGCTGAAATGAAACATTTATTGTACAAGCACTGTGCATAAGATCAATGCTCCCTTGCAAGTGAGATCACTTTTTCTTGGGCTTTTCATAGAACTCTGTGTGCTCTTCACCTGGGGCCGCTGTGGGTCTCGAGCTTTTGTCCCTGTTGGTGTGCTTGTATAGAATCCTACTTGCTTTTTAGACTGCAAGTTGCTTGAGGAAAATATCCTCCTGTCTTATTCATCGTCCTGGGCATTTTAAAGAAACATTTAGGAATAAGGAATGCTTTCATTATTAAATCATATCTGGCAGGAAACCAATTTAGAAGTAATTTACTAGTAGTTTGTATTAGTGAATGTATTTATAATGATAAAATTGTATTTCTCTGAAACTCTTCTAATATCTAAAAGTTTGAAATTCAAGTGGAATGGTGTCTCTCTCCCCCAATTACTCCCAATTAATAATATCTAGTTGTATGCATATATTGTACACAAATCTATTACTGCATGTTAATAAGTTCTGTGGACTTTTCACAGTTTCTTTGTCATGAGATTTTATAATACTAAACACTGCTTTTTTTTTTTTTTCTGGCCTGAAAAGAAAGACTTTAAGTTGTTCTATTCAAAAGATAACAGTCCTTTGAAGTCAGCAGGGAGAAGAGGGAGATATCAAGACCATTCCATTCTTCAACCTTTCATTCTCTAAGTTAGTGATCTCTGTATGTTTACATGTTGATTAGTAGAGTTTGAGATAGTTATATTAGAGTTTAGATGGGTGTTTTTGGCTCAAGCATTTGATGTATAAAGTAAATGATTTATTATTTATTTGCTGTCTAGTTCTTAAAAAAATAAAATCAGTATATAATTAAAAAGAGATGAAATAAAACTATTAAAGCAAAGTAACAAAACAAGAATTCAATTATGTCCGGCAAAGAGGTGCCTGGGTGGTTCAGTCAGTTAAGCTTCTGCCTTCAACTTGGGTCATGATCCTGGGGCCCTGGGATCAAGCCCCGCATTGGGATCCCTGCTCAGTGGCAAATCTGCTTCTTTCTCTCTCCCTTTGCCTCTCCCTGCTTGTGCTCTCTTTCTCTCTGTGTCAAATAAATAAATAAAATCTTTTAAAAAAAGAAAAGAAAAGAAAAAATAATGTCTAGCATGACCAGCTAGGACACTGCTCAAGGTGAGGATTTAAATATAGGGAGCTGATATTCTGACAGGCTGAAAGAAATCAGAAGTTGAAAGAACCAGTAGGGATAGTTAAAAAAAAAAATCAGAAGTAGGGGCAAGTTCAAGATCAAGTCAAGAAGAAGAGGAAGAAGGAGGAGGAGAAGTTGTAGGAGTCAGGAAGAAGAAGAGGAAGAGGAAGAGGAAGAGGAAGAGGAAGGAGAAGGAGAAGAAGAAGAAGAAGGAGGAGGAGGAGGAGGAGGAGGAGAGGAAGAGGAGGAGGGAGGAAAAAGTAGCAGAGGGAAAATTACAAATGCAAAAGTGGAATTGATCATGTATGAAAATTAAAGGGTCCAGAGATAAGCAGACTTAGATAAAAGAAGGCACAAAAGGTAAAAGAAAGGAGGAAGAATCCATAGGCCGTTATCCCCAGTGAAGACAAGGTACCCTGACTTAGTTGTACTAAACTCCAACTCATGGTGCATTGTAGGCCCATTTGGCTTAATGGCTTAAGTCAGCATGCACAATATAAGGTGGTAAATTTATCAGGAAATAAAAACTATGGGAAGCTACAGCAACTGAAGACAAAATTGATGAGTTATTTGTCTTCAAGAAGGAGAAGGAAGTATGATAAGATTCCAGAGAAGACCAAATTCTTAGAAGATAGAAAATAGGATTAAAATCTGAGAAATTTGTCCTTGATATGCATATAAGGAAGATGAGAGACAACTAAAAAAATCATTATTTCTAGACTATTGACTCAAGAAACCACAACTTAGCCTTCTTCTCCCATTCTATAAGGAAAAGTGAAAAAAAATATCCGGTCTATCTCTTGTGAAGAATGACTGTTCTTTAAGAATGGACTGAGGAACGAAGATGTTCTTGTTGCTGGGGGGAGGCGGTTCACAGAAAGCCTTTTAACGAAGTCCTTAAAGTGATGTTTTAATTAACCATTTCGGTGTGAATATGAACACCTTATGCATGTACCAGGAGATACAGCTTGAAAACTAAGCATTGCTCGCTCCAGGTCTCAAGTATTGAAGCAAAACAAAAACAACAACCAACCAAACAAAACAATCCTGCCAGCTTTTCATTTACAAAAGGGATAAAGTGTCTTACTATGAACAGGAGGGAAGAGAGGGTCAAGATTCACAAATTTAGTGCACAGATAAGGGACATATTTCAGAGGGAAAGAGCCAAACAGAGAACTGCACAGTATACAACCCCTAGACTGTTTCCGCACAAATTCTCCTTGGATGAAAGACAAGAATTCCTATAGAAATGGGTTGCCTTATAGAGGGAGTCACTTTGATATCACTGGCCCTTTAATCCATGAAAGTAGACAGAAGCATTTCAGTGCCTCGATCTGAAGACCATTGAACATTGAACCTAAGACAACACATGCCTAAGATGTGTCATGTGTCTTTGGAAGACTTTAAAAGGAGTTGCCTATTAAAAAAAATAAAAATAAAAAAATAAAAGGAGTTGCCTGTTTCAGGAAATGGAGTGGAGGCTCACCTTTGTACTGGTCATTGTGACTCTATTTCTTCTCTCAGAGTGACTTACCTAAAATACACTTGTAATTAACGTTTTCTTTCCTGGGACCATTATTTTCATGGCATTTTATCTTGGTACTGATATGCCAGAGGGAGCACGAGTCCTCTGCGTTCTTTATGGTATGTGGTCCTCTCACCAATCATATGGAGAAAGCATTACTACCTACCCCCTTGTGCAGAGGATGATCTTAAACTCACGGATACGCAACCTTATTGTCGACAGCTTCACACTTAATGTGACGCAGAGCTGGGATGCAAGCCCACTCCTCTGTTCGGAGTTATTTCCAACAGACTTCTCTTACTCTTCCAGACACATATATATGTTCAAAATACACCAAAACACCACGTTTGGCTTACATGGAATCGTTTATCTTCATCTTTTGGCCCTGTGCTTATGTAGCATTTGTAAGGTCTCTGTCAAGTCAGGCAAATACTTGCACTTCCGTGGTCTGGTTTACTCTACTGGGTCCCTCTACTGAAGTTACTAGCCTTACAAATGGTCATAATCTGAGCCGAGATTTCTAGGTTTATGCTTCTAAATCACTTGGCAGAGAACAGAGCTGATACTAGAAAAAGAATCACAGCTAGGAAGGGCTGAGTTAGCATCTCACATCAATAAAAATGAAGTAGCCTGATTTTGATATGGGTTGGCACAAAAGCCATTACAGAGAAAACGGGGTTAAGATGGGGCTTAAGATGGGACAATTTAATAGGGATCCTTGAACAAAACACCAAATATCATAATGATTATTCTATCAAATTAGAAAAAATTTCAGGCAGTGTAGCTTTCTTTTTTTGGCAGACTAATGCTTCAGAAAATACTTTAAACCATAATCTCAGTTCCCAAAACCATATGACTACAAAATACTATACTGTCTTCAAATCTCCCAAGTTTTCTATAGGCAGAGTCTAATTTAAACTATAGAAATAACCTTTTTTTTTAATCAGAGGAACAATCTTTGGTTTTATTTTTGTTTTCCATATGGCTCAGGATATATTTGATAAGAATTTTTGTACTTCAGACTTTTTTCCCATAACTCAGCATGAATGCAATGCCTGCAGATGAATCGTGCATATTGTACCTAATCTTCACCCAAACGATAGTCTGTCTTCTGAGACCTGTGAATTTCGAGGTGAATTTCATCCCATCAAAGTCTATTTGTTTCCTATCAGGGTAGGGCATTTTTGATTTATGCCTGGAGAAATTTCCAAATGGATCTTGAGCGTCAGGAAAGGTGGGCTAGGCCATGGCATGCTCAGTGTACTTACTCCTTGATTTTTCAAGGAGTATAAGAATAATACCAAACAAAACAAACACAAGCAAAACAAAAATTGGGCACTTTCAGTTTATATATGCGCTGACACTTTCTGTGAGCTACAGAACACCTAACTGCCTAGTATATGTCGCTCCACAGGCTTTCTGACTCAATATACCCCAAACCAAATTCATGAACTCCACAAACATACCTGTTTCATTGTCCCTTTTCTCAGGGAAGGCATCATACACTCAGAGAACCAAACTAGAAATCTAGTCGTCACTTGCCACTGTCCACTCCTTTATCTTTCATATCCGATTCCTTATCCTTGGGACATAATTGATTTTTTTGAACTACAAAAACCTACTCCTTGTATGTGGCAGGAGCAGAGGGATCAAGATTTTCAGAGGAAAACCTTGAGTCTCTCCTGAATGCTGTCTTCTGTGGTTAAAGCTTACTATGCTTACCTGTAAGAGATGGGTATATTTTTTGCATATTTGAAATAATAGTTTATAAAATAGTAAGAAAGTCTGCCTTTACACATGTGAAGCAATGCGAATTTAATAAAATTAAAAATGCATTGAGAATTGCAGAATTATGAAGCTGCAAAACCGGATGAACTGTGACTTGTGCTTAGACTATTGCAATGTGGCAGTGTCATTTTTGCTGCTAAGGAGATCTGCCTGCCATCTTTGTCTGAATTATTAATAAATTACGTGAATTCTGAATAGTTAGAAGTCAGAAAAGCATTTTTCTCCCAGAATATGGCAGCCCTGAAATCGTGTGTTTGTGAGAAAGATCTCTTCCTCAGCTACCCGAAAGTTCTCGACGGTATTTCATTATTTGGTAGTAAAAGTCTTCAGGTAAAATCTTGTTCCATGTTTAAGTATATTTATGAGCCAACTCTTGAACATAAAAGCAGAAAAAAAGGGGGAAAGGAAGGGGAAAATTAAATGATACAACACAGCTTGTGATTCCATGCAAATTTGGTTTTTGGGAATTTATGTGAACTAGGCTTTCCTGAACATTTAAAATGGCATTTTGGTCTCGTTCCTGGCTGTGATTTAAAATTTATTCTAACATTTAGTTGCTGAGGCTTCACATGGGGATCTGGCAATCAGGTACTCCTAACAGGTTTATTATTGGGTGTTTCAATCAGATTTCAAACGTGACCTCAATTTGGCTTGACGGGGTATCTGAGGAAAGTGTATTTCCACTCTGTAGCTCCTATGACACTGTCTTTTTTTTTTTACAACAGCCATACGATCATATATTCAATTTGCATGGAGGGTGCAGCTACTGAATCTTGTTAAAAATTAATCAGCCTTGGCTCCACAGATATCTTCACACGTGTAGAAATCCACATTGTGTTCTTTCTCCCTTGTACAATGAATGATCTAGTTGTCAGATTATTCCACCTTTCTTTTTTTCTTTTTTTTTTTTTTTTCACCTTGCAAGAGGAGCTCGTGGACTTGGCAATAAATTCTCTGAGCACAACCACCCAGTTGCCCATTCCTTGGGCTACTGTGGCCTATCTGACCTGTACTTAGCATTATTGATGTTCCAAGGTGTACCGATAAGTCTGTCTTGGATCTGCCACCAGAGGTGTCACCTATCTTCTGTATCTTGGTCCTGTTGTGTTCTTTGTGGCTCGCTATCATTCATAACTGAGATGAGGGGAAAAGGTAACTCCACCAGGTTGCAAAACATGCAGATGAGTCTGTTTGAAGCCTCAACCTCCTTTTTGGAAATATAAAGGTTTCTGTGAGATTAAAAGGAAATAACATTAAAGAGCTTTGTGAAAAAGTTACAATAACATTTTAAACTATTTAGCTCAAGTTTACGTGATATATATATAGAGAGAATATTGGATAAGTCATTTTTTTTCTCAGTCACGATTACATGTCAGTAATTGTTCAAATCCCTTAGTATGTATTATTGCATTCAATAATTTAACCATATAATGTAGCTTTATACTCAAGGTGATTAAAGCAGAGAGGCTGAAAGAAATGTCATAGATCATAGAATCATAAAACTAGAAGCAGTAGAACCAGGATCTTCATTCAAAGAAATATGACTCTAGGGATCCCTGGGTGGCGCAGCGGTTTGGCGCCTGCCTTTGGCCCAGGGCGCGATCCTGGAGACCCGGGATCGAATCCCACGTCGGGCTCCCGGTGCATGGAGCCTGCTTCTCCCTCTGCCTGTGTCTCTGCCTCTCTCTCTCTGTCTTTGACTATCATAAATAAAAAAATAAATAAATAAATAAATTAAAAAAAAAAAGAAATATGACTCTAGAACATGTGTTATGCTGATCCCTTATAAGTGGTCAAATGTATATATGTGTGTATATATAATGACATATAACATATATATTATATATATCACATGATACATCATGATACATATATTTATATTTTTATTTATTTATTTATTTGTACTAGCCTAGATCGTGTGATCTTGGGCAAAAAAATACACATATTTATAATCATGATGCATCATGATAAAAAAAATATATATATATTTGTACTAGTTCAGATTGTGTGATCTTGGGCAAAAACCACACACTCTCCCTTGGTCCACATCAACTTTCATATGTGAAAAATGAGAGATGAATTTTACATGATGTCATGCAAAGAGTTTTTGAGCTTTAATTTTTTTTTTATTTTTTTTTATTTATGATAGTCACAGAGAGAGAGAGAGAGGCAGAGACACAGGCAGAGGGAGAAGCAGGCTCCATGCACCGGGAGCCTGATGTGGGATTCGATCCCGGGTCTCCAGGATCGCCCCCTGGGCCAAAGACAGGTGCCAAACCGCTGCGCCACTCAGGGATCCCGCTTTAATTCTTTTGATTTTCCACAATTTACCTCCTCTTTTCAAAGTATTCTTTCTCTCCTTTCTTCACAGTAAAGCATCACTACCACAGGTTTGGCAGCCCAGAAGATTTTTTTTATCAGATTATTTATTTAAAAAAATAATTAAGAAAAAATGCTTAGGAAAAGGACCAGAGGAAGAAATAAGGACAGAACAAAAATTCAGTGTAGGTCCACACCAACCCTACCCGGTACTGCATGCTTTCTGATGAATAAATCTTCGCCTAGCCCACGTCCGTGCCAGGAGGCCGTAGTTTAAAAACGCTGCCTGGTTCACAGCCAGTAGCCAAAGCCCTGTGTCCTGATCTGCTTAGCATAAGTGCTATCTGCATCTCGTCTAAGCTCTCGCCTCCTTGAACTCTTTAGTCACACTGTTTTCATATTTTTGGTTCACTACTATAAGGTATTTATGTTCTGACAAGATAAATCCATTAAGGCGGAGGTGGGAAAGAATTTGCTTAAAGCCACAGCCAAATGCAGTCACAGGCAATTCTTACAGACACCAGAACGGTCTCCTTCGGCTATAACGCACTTTTGTGAGTGAAAATACATTGATGAGCCACTTGGGTGTGGGGAAGGAGCCCTCCAAAGGTGGATGAGAAAACAATAGGACAGATCTTCCCTGAATAATAAGAAAAAGTAGACTTTCAAGAAGCAACCCAGTTCGAGGAGAGTTACCTGTTAGACCCAGTGGGACAATGTGGTCGCCAGCAGGGGACTGCAGGGAAGGGGAAAGTCAGAGGTGTCCTGCAGAGTTGGGGGCTCACACATTTTTAAGAAGAGATATATCTAATAGGTTGTTTTTAAGCTCTCTGCTCTGAAATGCTGTGATGTCTTTCCCTCCATTACCTTCATGGTCAGTAAAGGAACCTACGTGGACAGCCTTGAGACAGCAATGTTTTGGAGTAAGGGGGGGTGGGCATATCCATAAAGTACTGGAGGTTAGGTGTGGGGGCCAGAGCAGCATTAACAGGTGGTCCAGAAGGGACGCCTGGGTGGCTCAGTGGTTGAGCATCTGCCTTTGGCTCAGGTCGTGACCCCGGGGTCCTGGGATCCAGTCCCACATCGGGCTCCCTGCAGGGAGCCTGCTTCTCCCTCTGCCTGTGTCTCTGCCTCTCTCTGTATCTCTCATGAATAAATATATAAAATTAAAAAAAAAAAACTAACAGGTGGTCCAGTGGACTGCTGACCCCTTATTAGACCTGATTTAAATCTGTTTTTTCCCCACATTCAGTATAAAGGAGTGATCCTTCCAGTTGGGGTGGGAGGGAAAGTTATGCTCTAGCAGGAATGCATAGTGTCATCCTGGTTTGAATGCACGTGGCTGGTGCCACGTCTGCCAAGGACCATTGAGATTGGGTAGTCTGTGGTCATTACACTTATAGATCATTTTCATGGTAGCCTCATCACTGTTTCTCAAGTGTGAAAATGTGTAAGAATCATAGGAAGTGGGTAGAGTTGTTAGAATGAAGACTGGTTTAATAGACACAGATTTGATTTAGAGCAGGACCTGAGATTTTCTATTTTGAGTAAGACCCTAAGGGATGTTTTGAGATATTAATGAAATAATATATGTAAAGTGCCTATATGTAATAGGTATTTGATAAACACTACATATTTTTGTATTTTTAAATATAATTCAAAGTTTTTAAAAGAATATTTGACCTTATAATGATCCTCTCTTTTTTTGAGGTATAATTCACACTCCACAACAATTAGTGACTTTTTTGTATATTCGTAAGATTGTGCAACATCAATACTCTGCAATTCCAGCGTATTTTCATTACCCCAAAAAGAAACGCTGTACTTGTTAGTACTCACTCCTATTCCTTCCTTCCGTCGCACCTTAGACACCACTACTTACAGTCTATCTGAATGGATTTGCTTATTCAGAACATTTCATATAATTTATTTATTTTTTATTTATTTATTATTTGTGATAGTTACAGAGAGAGAGAGAGAGAGAGAGAGAGAGAGGCAGAGACACAGGCAGAGGGAGAAGCAGGCTCCATGCACCGGGAGCCTGACGTGGGATTCGATCCCGGGTCTCCAGGATCGCGCCCTGGGCCAAAGACAGGCGCTAAACCGCTGCGCCACCCAGGGATCCCCAGAACATTTCATATAAATGGAATAAAATAATACGTGATCTTTTAAGTTTGGCTTTTTCCATTTAGCATAAACTTTTCAATGTTCATCCATGATGTAACATATGTCAGTTTTTCATTCCTTTTAGTGGCTGAATAATGTTGCATTGTACAAATATCCTATATATTGTTTGTGGTCATTAGGTGATGGATATTTGGATTATTTCTATTTTTTGGCCATTATTAATAATGGTGTGATGAATATCCATGCACACATTTTTGTATAGGCATATTTTCATTTCTCTTAGGCATATAGCTATGAATAGAACTGCAAGGTTGTAAGATAATTCCCTGTTTAACTTTTAAGGAGCTGTCAAACTGTTTCCCAAAGCAGCTGCAGAATTTAACATTCCTGCCATGAAGGTTCCAGTTTCTCTAAATCCTTGCCAACACTTACCGTCATAAATAAATAAATAAATAAATAAATAAATAAATAAATAAATATATACATACCATCCTACTGGGTGTAAAATGGTGTTTTATTGTGGGTATGATTTACATTTCTCTAATGACCATTGAACATCTTTTCAAGTGCTTCTTGGCCACTGGTACACATTTTGTTTTTGAGAAATACCTATTCAAAATCGTTTGTCATTTTATAAATCAGTTATCTGTTTTTTGTTGTTCTTGTATTGTGAGAATTCTTTTTGTATTTTTATATATTACATATTTTGATATATTTTCGAGGGTTTTATATATATATATATATATATATATATATATATATATATATATATATACCTTTACTGGATATATGATTTTCAAGTATTTTCTATCATTCTGTGTATGGTTTTATTACTTTCTTGATAGTGTCACTTAAAGCAAAAATTTTAAATGATGACGAAGTACAATTGTCTGCTACTTCTTGTGTTGCTTCTGCTTTCATTGTCGTATCAAAAACAAAATCTGTCTGGGGTACCTGGGTGGCTCAGTGGTTAAGTGTCTGCTTTTGGCTCAGGGTGTGATCCCGGGGTCTTCGGATGAGTCCCACATCAGGCTCCCTGCAAGGAGCCTGCTTCTTCCTCTGCCTGTGTCTCTGCCTCTTTCTCTGTGTCTCTCATGAATAAATAAATAAAATCTTAAAAAAAAAATCTATCACCTAATCTAAGGTAATAAGGATTTACACATATGTTTTTTAAGAAGAGTTTAATAGTTTTAACCCTTATAGTTAAGTCTTTGATCCATTTTGAGTTACTTTTTATATGTGTTGGAATGAAGTAGACCACTTCATTCTCTCTCCTGTGGTTATTGAGTTTTCCCAGCACCATTTGTTGAAAAGACTATTCTTGCTTCATTGAACTGCCTTGGCACCCTCGGAGAACATCATTTGCCATAAATTTGGGGTGTATTTCTAGACTCTGAGTTGTATTGCATTGATGTACATATCCATCCTTATGCCATTAGCAGAAGTTTTAATGCAGCTTTGTAATAAGTTTTAAAACCAGGAGTGTATTTCAAATTTGTTCTTCTTTCTCAAGATTGTTTTGGCTAGTCTATATCCCTTAAACTTACAATTTTAGGATCAGCTTGTTACTTTCGGGGGGGAGGGGGGAAGAAAGCCAGCTAGGTTTCTGATAGGAATTACATCAAAATCTGTAGATCAATTTATCACCTAAATAATACCGATTTTTAAAATTCATCAGCAGAGGATGATTTCTTCAATTTATTTCAAGGATTCTGTACTTTTTCAGTAAACTAGTCTATACTTCTTACGTAAAATTCATTCCTAAATATTTAATTCTTGATGCTATTCTGAACAGATTGTTTTTTCTTAAAAACATTTTCAGAGTTTCACTCGCAAGTGTATAAAAATAAAATCAATTTTTTTAATATTGATTTTATATCCTGCAACCTGCTGAGCTTATTTGATGTAAGTGCTGTTTCTGTGCATCTCTTAGGATTCTCTATATAATCATATCATCTGCAAATAAATACTTTTATTTCTCCCTTATCAATCTAGATGTCCTTTATTTCATTTTTTTGCCTAATGTCCCTACCACGAACACCTAGCAGAATGTTGAACACAAGTGACAAGGGTAGACATTCTTGCTTACTACTGATTTTTAGAGGAAAGATTTACGGTTTTTGCCATTAAGTATGAGGTTAGCTGTGGGTCTTTCATAGTTATCGTCTATCAAGATGAGAAATTTCTGTTCTATTCCTTTGTTGAGTGTCTTCCTCATCAAAGACTATTGAATTTTGGGAATTTTTTTTCTGCATCTATTGAGATGACTTTGTGCTTCTTGTCTTCATTCCATTGATACGATGTATTATATTGATTGATTTTTGAAAGTTGAACCAATTTTCCGTTCCTGGGATAAATTCACTTAAACATGATATAAAATTCTTTCTACGTGTTGTTAAATTGCATTTACTAATACTTTGTTATGGATTTTTGCATACACATTCATAAGGAACGTTAATCTGTAGTTTTCACTCTTTATGACATGTCAGGATAATAATAATCTCATAAACAAATTTGGAAGTATATCAGGCTATATGAGGCTATAAATTTTTTAGAAAGGTAAGTCAAGAATTTATGTTAATTTTTCTTTTAATGTTTGGTAGGATGCACCACAGAAGTTAGCTAGTCCTGGGCTTTACTTTGTGGGACTTTTTTTTTTCCATAAAATTTAATCTCTTTATTTGTTTTATGTCTACTCAAATTTTCTACTTCTTCTTGAGTCAGTTTCATGAGTTTGTGTGGTTCTAGGAACATGTTTATTTCATGTAGATAATCTAATTTGTCATCATCTAATTGGTCTTAGCAATTGTTAGGGGGTGTGTGTGTATACATATATATGTAGATGTAGTTATATCCCTTTTTTCTTCATGATTTTAGTAAGTTGAGTCCTCCCTGTCTTCATCTGACTAAAGATTTTGTCAATCCTGTCGTTTTTTTTCTAAAAAGTAATATTTTGCTTCATTGATATTCTCTATTGTTTTTCCTATTTTCTATTTCATTGATTTCCATTCTAATCTTTATTCTTTCCTTCTGCTTCCTTTGGGCTCTTCTTTTTTCAGTGTTTGAAGATGCAAAGTTAGATTATTTATCTGAGAAAGTCGTTTTCAATACAGGCATTTGAGGCTACAAATTTATTCTAAACACCGTTCTAGCTATATCACATAGATTTGGGGATTATGTTTTTCCATTCTCGTTAATCTCAAGATATGTTAAAATTTCTCTGTGAGCCCTTTTTTGATCTATTGGTTATTTGGAATGCAATGCTTAATTTCCACGTGTCTATTAATTTTTTTCAAATTTCCTTTTGTTCTTGATTTCTAATTTAATTTCATTTTGGTTGGAGAACAGTTTGAATGATTTAATTCTTTTAAATTTATTTACTCTTGTTTAAGGCCTAACATAAAGTCTATTCTAGACATTGTTCCATATGCATTTGAGAAGAATATGTATTCTGTTACCATTGCACAGTGTTCAATATATGTCTGTGGGTTTTATTGCTGTACAAGTCTTATATTTCCTTATCGACTTTTGTCTAGTTGTTCCATTCATTATTGAAATTGGCATACTGTAGCCTTGAGCTATTATTGGTCAAATGTTTATTCCTCTTTTAATTCTAGTTTTTGTTTTATGTATCTTGGAGATTCTATTTCTAGGTGTGTAAATGTTTATAATTGTTATAACTTCCTGATTAATTGGTCCATTTATCATCTTAAAATATCCAATTTTTTCAAGTTAAAATATACAATTTTTATCTTATAGTCTATTTTGTCTGTATTAGTACTCAGTCCAGCTCTCTTTTAGTTAGCATGGTAGAGCTTTAGATATTCCTTTAACTTACTTGTGCCTTTGAAATTAAAGTATGTTTCTTACACACAGCATAGAATTGGATCTTTACTTTTGCATCTGTTTTGCCAATTTCTGCCTTTTTATTGGAGTGATGAGTTTATTTATATTTAACATTACTACCGATAAGGTAGAGTTTGCATCTGCCATGTTGTTTTTTTCTATACGTCATCTGTCATTGATGTTCCTCTCCTCATCCATTACTTCCTTCTTTTGTGTTATTTTGCAGTATTTTAATTCCTTTGTATTTCTCTTTTTCCCTTGTATTTAATTCCCTTGTATTTTTTATATATATGTAAATATGGTATATATTTATATATACCATATATATATATTCCTGATATATATTTAGTTTTATTCTTAATGACTTCCCTGAGGATTACACTTATCATCTTATTTAGAGCGATCTAGTTCCTATTAATAGTAACATAATTTCAAGAGTATAAAAAACTTCGAATCCATAAAGTTCTATTCCTGCCCCATTTTTTATGCTTTATTGTCATACAAATGATGCCTTTATATGCTGTATGCCCATCAACACAGATTTATAATTACTGCTTTATGTCATTTTTAAAATGACATAGAAAAAGAGACTTACAAACAAACAGTACATTTCTATTGCCTTTTCTGTTCAGCTGTAGTTACCTTTACTGGTGCTTTACTGGTGTTACTTTTATACACTTGCATTCGAGCTATTGCTGGGTGTCCTTCAATTTCATTCAAGGGATTCCCTTTAGTACTTCTTGTAAGGAAGCCATGCCAGTAACAAATTCTGTTTTTTGTTTTTGTTTTTTAATGTAGAAATGTCTTAATTTCTCCTTCTTTTTTAAAAGACCATTTTGCTGGATTTAGAATTCTTGTCTGACAATCTTTTCCTTCAGCTCTTTGAATATGGAGTGTTCTTTGAAACATGTTCCCTTCTTTAAAATTGAAATGTGTTCAGTTCTTTGGCCTATATTTAGTGCCGTCTGACCTTAATGATCTCTGAGGAAAAATCAGCAGTTAATCTTATTAGGCTTGCAGGTATAAGATGCATCACTTTTCCTTTGCTTCTTTCAAGACTCCCTCTTTGTCATTGTTCTTTGACAGACTGATTATAATGTTATGGATCTCTTTGAATTTATCCTATTTGTAGCTTGTGGAGTGGCTTAGATTTGTGGATGAATGCTTTTTCATCAAGTGTAGGAAGATTTGGCCTTTATTCCTTCAAATATTTTTTCTGCTTCTTCCTTTTTATCTTATCCTTCTGGTAATTCCATTATGCTTACCTGGTATATTCAGTGTTGTCCCACAGGTCTCTGAGGCTCTGCTAGTTTTTCTTCCTTTTCATTTTTCTGTTCCTTTAATGTGATAGTTACAATTGACCTACACAACCATTTTTATGTCATTTCAGGTTTGCTGATTTTTTTCTTCCACCTGCTTAAATCTGCTGTGGAGCTCCTCTAGTGAAATTTTCATTTCAATTTTTGCACTTTCCAACTCAAGAATTCTTATAAGATTCTTTTTTGTCATTTATATTTCTTTAATGATATTCTCTAGTGAGACATAAGTTGCAATCTGTCCTTTAGTTCTTTAGACATGCTTTTCTTTATGTCTTTGAACATATTTAAAAGAACTTACTGAAAGTCTTTGTCTAGTAAGTCTAACACCTGGGCTTCCTAAAGGACAGTGTCTTTTGATTGTTTTTTTTCCTATGTATGGATCATACCTGTCTCTTTTTTTAAGATTTTATTTATTTATTCATGAGAGATGTAGAGAGAGAGAGAGAGAGGCAGAGACACAGATGGAGAAGCAGGCTCCTCACAGGGAGGCTGATGCAGGACTCACCCTGAGCAAAGGCAGATGCTCAACCTCTGAGCCCCTTAGGTATCCCTGGGTCATACCTGTTTCTATTCATATCTCATAATTTTTGGTTAAAAGCTTGCATTTTATATAATATAATGGAACAACTCTGGAAGTCAGACTTTTCCCCTTCCTTATAGCTTGTAGTTATTGCTATTTGCAGCAGTAGTAGTTATTGCTGTTTGTTTGCTTAATGACTTTTCTGAACTAATTCTGTAAAGCCGTATGTGCTTACTGAAGTGGCTGCTCAGTTAGCTTAATGATTAATCAGTTCACAAAGGTTTCTTTAAACATCTGAAAAACGCAAGTCTCCCAGTCTTTGGCCAATGGTTCTGTCTGTTGTGGGGCATGCCTTCAGTACTCTGGCTGTTTATAACACTGCCTGGACTTCACTTCCTACTTAGACAGAGCCTCCGGTCTGCTAGAGGTGAAAACTTAGAACCTTGTCAGGTCTTTTCTGAACATATGCACAGCCCTATATATATGCATGGTCTTCTTTAGTCTGAGAAATACATTGGGATATTCCAAAGCCCCTATGGACATCTCATTCCTCAGCTTTTCCTTCTAAGCCTTTTGTTTAGCTTATTGTTTGCCCAACTGTTACCTACTGTATCAGACAGCCACAAAGTTAAACAGTTGCCTGTAAATTTTTTAAACAAGTTCTCCTGGGGAAAAGGCTTTTTATACTGCATGAGCTCTGAGTCATATAAAATAAATTCAGCCTCATAATTAGATTCTCAGGGAACCACCAAGTCGGTCAAATAATGAAAATTCTCTGGCAATAAGGCTTTTAAAGGTCCATTTTGCCTCTTCTAGTCTGGTGGTTTTCACTGTGCTTACAGGCTATAGGTTTTTCAGGCTACTGTCAAGCTAGAGAAAGAGGGATGGAACTAGGACAGTCTTTCAGTTCTTACCAAGATCCAGCCATTTTTATCTTGAATAAATGCTCTCCAGATTGCTGCTCTGATTTATTTCCAGAGTTCTAAAAAAAAGTTGATTCTGACAATTTTTTGCCAGTTTTCTCATCGTTTGTATAGAGGAGAGAATTTTCAGAGGACTTTACTCCATTATATTGCTCACATTTAATATTATTATTATAATTATTTTTCTTTACCAAAAAATGAAATACGTTGATATCCAGAATAAATCCTTGACTGGTATGTAGACTATATTATTTTATAGGTTCCTAATGTGAGAGTTCTTTAATATATAATGCAATAGCCCATCAATAAATTGGTGATAAAAATGAGTCTGTGGAGTTACTAGATCCCTAAATATTCCTGAACTGATTAGCAATCTGTCATATTTGTAGAGGACCCATTTACTACCCATTTATTACACTTTCCTTTCAACTCAGTTGGATCAAGCCACCACCACCACTAATAGAAAGGACTGAAAACAGGGCTGTGAAAGACATGAGCTTCAAATCCCCAGCCCTAGCAGCACTGAGAGGAGTGGACAAGATTATACAAAAGATTCCAAAGAAAAGGGTTATGGGCTAAATGAAGGCAGTCTAAGATAGCGGCAGGATCAACATCAGTCTCCTTACTTCCACTCCAATCCCTCAGGGCAAAGAATGACAGTGGAGACAGGACTTCTTCCTCTTTTTAATAAACTTGTCCAAGGCAACAGTTTTCAAGGAATGGCATAGCCCCTACCCCTGGATATGTATATATATATATATATATATATATATATATATATATATCTGGGGGGAGAGAGGTGCCCTACTGAATAAAAGATAAATCCCAACACAAACTGTTAAATTTGTTAAACTTTTTCCATATTTCAGTTTGAAAATTTATTAAAGAATGAGAATCATATATCCTCTGTATCATCCAGTATAAAGGTACCATTGAAAATAGTGACTTTTCGCTAATCACATGCATTGATAGAACTTGAACAATTTTTAATATATGTACAATATTTTAAAATTTGCAAAATATATTTACATTTGTTTTCCATGTTAGCATCATAATTATCCTGGAGTTAGGCAGTGCTTCCCACATTTTATGGGCCAATATAACTGAGACCCAGAGTCTCATAAAATTATTGGAGTAGTGAGGATTCCAGCCTCTAGTTAGTTTCCTAACTATTTGTTCAGTGCATTTCCCACTTAATCACATGAAAGAATAACAAATTTACTGGTCACAGTATCAGCTGTACCTATTGCTTTGTGGACACATATTTTTCTAAATCTATCAAATATTTGATTCCAGTGTTTTTAGAAATGATATTTGACCTTTGGCTTAGCTTAACCAAAGTCTTTGCAGCTCAGTTTATGGCTTCTTTGAAAGCCCGGTGTGATGGACCAACTTTGATGTGCAGTGTTCTCTTTCTCCAGGATGACACTTCTGACACCATGTCTGGAGACAAAAGAGAGAATGACTTCATGATGTTCCATCTTCTCTCTGTCTCACACACACACATTTTTAAAATTAAAATGAAAGAAAGAAGAAATGGTCACTTTTCTGTAGGGAAAGGGAATTGCTTGGGGAATTTGAATGATGCAGGTTTGTCTGAAAGCTTTTAAAGATGAAAGGTATCACTTTTACCCATTAGCCTGTAGAATGATGAGATCCTGGGTGTACTTTGCTACTTCAAAGGGTCACTGGAATACAGCTTCCAGGAAAGACTGCTTGAAAGTTTTTTCTGTGTTTTTAGTTTAGTTTTGTTTTTGTTTGTGTGTGTGTGGTGGGGGGAGGGTGTGTGTGTGTGTGTGTGTGTGTGTGTGTGTGTGTGTGTGTGAAGGAGGTGTAGTTCCCTCCAGGGCCTCCTTTCAATATCCTTGCAGATCGCTACAGATTTTAGTGTTCACAAACTTTTTGATTTAACTTCTAAATCTTTCTGGGGCCCTCTTATAAATTCTAATATAGGACATGAGGTATCTTTTGTCATTCTTCAAGCCTGGGTAGAATTTATAGAGGTTAGACTAGCTCGAGTTCTCTCCACTTGCTTAAAGATCTGTATCTACATCTATATCTATATCTATATCTATATCTATATCTATATCTATATCTATATCTATCTATATCTATATCTATCTATATCTAGCTATATCCTCAGTGATCAGAGAAGATAAGGGTGCGTTTGGAGTTCAGATTCAGGAATCTAATCATGCTTTGCTTTAAGAGTTATCTTGCTGCCTGGCCAGTTGTCCAGAGAAGTCAGATGCATGCCATGGAGAACCGTTAGGGATGCTAATTGTAAGTTTACTTCTTTAAGACTTCCAGAGAGAGCAAGGACAACAGGCAGAGCTGTGTGGGGGGTGGCAAACTGTGTAATTATTTGCAAATCGGCCTTAAGGCAGAAAGTACCAATATTTTCTGTTAAGTCTGCTTGCCAGGGGAATACTTCTTCACTAATTGAATATTTCCCAAGGAGATTATTTTTATCTTTACGTCATTCCCAAAGTGATGATTCCGAGATTTTGCCCAATATTTCCTTTAATATTTAAACCATTAACCATAAAGAAGTGTCACTTTGGTCATTAATCTTATCCAACGTAGTAGAAATTATAAATTGTTTCCATTTATAGTGATTTAGGGGAGGTCAGAGTTGGGTGGATTTTCTTATTCCAGTCCCTGGTGCAGAGTTTTTCAGGAAAGCAACTATCAGTACTACAGTTGGCCGCCATTCTAAACTCCTCTTGTCTGCTTCTGAAGCAAAGTTGGCTCTCCTCCCATAGTGCCGTGGAAGCCAGTTGGCCTGGTTAGTCTCTCAGGGGGTCAACTTTGCATTTCACAACCCTGAGAAATTCCTTTGGGTAAGCAAGCCTGGAGAATGATCTGTTTTCACTTTCTGCCTCTTACTTTGTGTTTGGAATTCAACCATCACTGTTCAGTATATAGTTTTATCCCATCCATACGTGTAATCCCATTCCTATTCCATCTTATTCCCTAGATGCTTAACAGAAACTCTGCTCTTATACCTTCTCGTACTTCCTTACATAAACCAGCACTTGCACACACACACAGCCCAAACACAAAGCATGCACAAACATGATTATGGGTCAAATATGTCAACATTCAAGAAGTCTGTAGTCACAAGAGAAGACATTCTCGCATTCTCACATCTCAGCATAAATTAAAAACAATGATTTTTGAGAGCTTGAAGTAGAAAAATAGTTATTAGCCAAACTCCCAAGAGAGGCAGCAAAAAACCTCGATATAGTTTGTGTGTTTTATAAATTATATGGGATCATATCCATGGTTTTAAAGGATTTATAGTGATAGAGTTTTATGGCTTCTAAATTCTAAAATACTCTCTGTTAAGCTAACTAGAATTTGAAGGATATTTTGTCAAATTCAGATATGCTTTTTATATCATCCCTGTGGAATTCCTATGCTTTTTTCACTGTTTTTCACAGGCACTAAAGATTAGGAGATAATTTTACTCCGTATTTCTTACCAATGTAAGAAAGGAAGCATAAATCTAGAAGACACGTTACCACTCTCATTTTAACTAATAGTTATTAACACATGCACATTCTTAAAATGCTAGAAAAGAGAGCTATAAATTTACGTGAACATTGAAGTTGAACTTTACCTCAAGTCTGTGCTCCTAGAAAACAACCTCTATAATTTTGGTTAGGAAAACCATCTCTACAGTTTTGGTTTTCACAAACCTCTTCACCCTTTTACTTTCAGGAAATGGCTTATCACCAAGAACCACCCTCTCCCATGTGACTTAGATAAGACTCTGTAAACTTCTCATGACTCCCATAAGATTCACAGATGACTCCCTATTCACCTGTGGGGTCGATTCACAGATGACAATTAGACTCGTAGATGACACCCCCCACCCCACCCTTGTTTAGCAGGGATGAGACCAAACACAGACCTTTCTTCTTTCTCCTGAACATGCGTTAAAGGGCAAATATAGACCCTCCAGCCTTTTGCTCTTTGTCTCATGAATGATTATCTAATACTATGTCTGTCCTAAAACTAGATAGACAGGAAGATAAACATTTCCTGTTCGTCTGACCAAGACTTCATCTAATTGCAAAACAATCCCAACCTTAAATCACTCTTCATGCCTCCCAGTGACAATCAAAGGCAAAACCACCAAGCTGAGACATTTTGATCTTTGGATCTGGGGTGCTCTCCTTATTGCAGTTGCCTGAATAAAATCACTTTCCTGACTTGTTCTCTTTTCTCTTTGGCATCAGTGATGCTGAACGGAACTACAACTCTTTTCAGATAATTCCAAGCAAAACCGGGGCCAGTTGGTAAGTTCATTACCAAGCAGTGCTTGAATACTCTCTTTTTTCCTTTACTGTCTGCATTTAGCTTCAGCACTGCACACAGGCGTGGTCACAGACCTATATAAACAAATGTTTGTAACTTTGTTTGAAATCAGGAATTAACTGTCACCAAATGGTAAAAACTTCAAAGGTAGGATAAAGAGTGGGTTTTCCAAGTCTTCAAAACCCCCTGGAGTATCTATTTCTAAGGGGCGAGTACTGGTAGCCTCTTTGGTTTTAGTTAATATTTCTTTCTAAATAAACGAGATGATGTTTTCCTTCCTTCTTTCTCAATTTATAAGCACCAAGCAAGTTTTGTCCTCTTGAGATATCCTTTCTTGGAGACGAACCAGATGGGCCACGTCTGCTGTGAGTTATTAATACTTATTCCTGGTAATTCGGTGGGTTTAATTTTTTTTAATGTTTCAAATTTTCAGGCATAGAATTTAATGATTCATCACTGAGGTATATGGCCCAGTGCTCATCCCAACAAGTGCCCTCCTTAATGCCCATCACCTGCTCGCCCCATCCCCTCACCCTCCTCCCCTCCAGCAGCCCTCAGTTTGTTTCCTAGAGCTAAGAGTGTCTTCTGGTTTGTTTCCCTTTCTGTTTTTGTCTCTCTTTATTTTCCTTCCCTTTTCCTATGTTCATCTGTGTTGTTTCTTAAATTCCTTGTATGAGTGAAATCACATATTTGTCTTTCTCTGACTTATTTCACTTAACACTCTAGCTCTACCTACTTTATTGTAAATGACAAGATTTTATTCTTTTTTTGGCTGAGTAATATTCCATTGTGTGTGCGTTTGTGTATACACATGGAATATTACATATTGTGTGTGTATATATGTGTGTGTATATATATACAAACACACACACGCACCATATCTTTGTCATCAGTCTATGGACATTTGGGCTTTTTTCATAATTTGACTATTGCTGATTGTGCTGCTATAAATATTGGGGTGCCATGTGCTCTTTTTTAAGTCAGTATTTTGTGTTCTTCGGGTAAATACCTAGTAGTGCAATTGCTGAGTTGGAAGGTAGTTCTATTTTTAACTTTTTGAGGGAACTCAGTACTGTTTCCAGAGTGGCTGCACCAGTTTTTGCATGAGGAGGTCACGCAGCATGTGTGTTGCATGGCATGCAAAGGAGGGAATGAATGTGTATTTGTCACCTGGGGCTACGGGGCCAGTGCTTCTGCACAATGCCTTTTTGCTTGTCCTGAAGTTTACACACCCCTCCAATATCCGTCTTGTTGGTGGCAATCACATGGTGCCAAACTCCTGCAAATATCTCCAGCAAAACTTGTTGGAGAAGACGGGCTCCTTAGACAATACGGCACAGAGGCAATCTGCATTTTCATTAAATAAGAATATTTGGTTATTATTTTGGAGCTGCCTACCTCATGCCAAACACTACCCTAGCATATTATAGGTGACATTTTTCAGCGGCACAAACAGCTCCAAGTCGAAATCAAATCTGCCTGACTTCCAATTTCTGCTCTTTCTCCTTTATTAAGGACTGTATTGACCCTCAGAAATACATTTCTGGACCTGATACAGGAAATAAAAGATATATTGTGGAACACGCAAAACCCCTTGTAGACTACTAATAATCTTCAGGAGAGAGATTGTGTGTGGGGGAAATACCCTAAATTCATACTTTTATCTTAATATTCTGTTAGATAAAGTAAGTAGTTTGGCCCACGTTGGGCACATCAGCTGTTGTAACCGAAGGCCCAGGGGGTTGGCGCCAAGGCTGTCTGTGCTCAAGTTTCTATGAGCAGCTTGTGAGAAAGCGCCTATAGCACAGGCAGGAAGCAAACCAGCAGAGACTTGTGGAGCATTATCCGATTGCTCTCTTTCTATAGAAGGTTATGAAAATTTCAGCCCCAAGTCTAAGGAAGCAGAATGTATGTAGATTTTTAGAAAACATGGGTAAGATGAAGCCAAAGGGTTATTTATATAAACATGAACTCACAGCAACTCTTCTCGGATGTAGCTGTATTAGCTATTATTAGGTTTCTGACAGATAATGAAGTTTGAGACACAGGTATTTTTTCTTCCATGGTAAGGAAGCATTTCAGGGAGCAGGCTTTCTGCATCACACGTCTTCTCTTCTTGCAGCTTACCTTACGCTGAACCTGATCGGGGAGTGGTGAGAAGCATGTGAATTGCCAGATGAAATTTTGCTGTAGTCTGAAAAGGGATGGAGAGAGAACATGAATCCACCACCTCTGTTTCTGAGCATGCTGTGAAGGCATTTCCTTGGATCTTACCGGAGCCCCAGATTGTCCGTGATTGCTTGATCAGCGAATTGTCAAAGCAAACCTCCACCTACCCGTCCTCCAATTTTA
Source organism: Vulpes lagopus (assembly GCF_018345385.1). Lineage (NCBI taxonomy): Eukaryota > Metazoa > Chordata > Mammalia > Carnivora > Canidae > Vulpes > Vulpes lagopus. The sequence goes on along the minus strand of NC_054826.1, from coordinate 57,886,014 downwards.
GACCCAATAAAATGATTTTAAAAAGAATAGAGTCGTGTGGGGAACTGATCTGAGAAAAATCTATCTACCAATATTTGGGAAAAGACGTAAGGGCTAAAAAAGGCAAACATAGATGAAGGATCAAACACTAGGTAAGACGAGCATTAATGGTAACTTTGAGCACCAAGAGTCAAGTCCCATGTTGGTGCCCTAAAATGTAGGCAGTTTGAATTCAATGCAAAAAAAAAAAAAAAGAAAAAAAAAACAATTAGGGAACAACCCCCATGGCCCAGATCCTTCAACACAGAGTTTCTAGCTCATTCTCCACTTCTTAATGCCATAGGATGGCTCCACGCCTTCTTAGCAATGGCAGGTGTGTAAACTGCCCCTTGACTTGTGATTCCTGCTGCTTGTGTGTCTATCCCAGTGCAGTGAGGCCATCCAGATGCTCCCCTAGCTCTTTCTGTTTTAGAACAAGGCTCAGTGCTTGTGCCCCTCTGGCTTTGAGCTCAGCACAGTTTCTGCCAAAGAAACCTTCCCGAGAATCCTCCCTCCATCTACAACCGTGGTGCCGTCTACCCAGTTCTTAGTTAACCTATTTTGAAATTTTGGCATTGTCCTCTGGCAACTCCCACAGGAATTTCACATCCATGTTATCGCAGTGCCTCACTCAAAACTTTGAATTTCACATCCTGCTCTTCAGTGTTTCCTAATTTGTGAGAGCGCAGCTAGGTCCGAGCACCATCACAATCACCTTTTTTTGACTAGGATTAATATTTGGAACTGGGATGCTTTACACTTTGTGGTTTTTGCTCTGTGGAACTTACGAATCGTAGCGTTTGTTTAATTTATGATATTGGGATATAATGTTCAAATCCTTGGAGTCAAGATGTTGTGAAGGGGCAGATCCACCCGGGGAAATTTTCTAGTACATTTTGGGTGCATCTTATGTGTAAGACATAAAGGGTTTGCAAGAACTAAATAAGATTGCTTGTTGAGCCCTAGGAAGCAAACAAGGTTTCTCTTTTTTAAAAGGCCACCATCATTTACTATGAAATGTGACTGTAATAATAGTAGTGGACTAAACCAAGAGAGAATTAAAAAAATATGCATCCATGGGAAGGTTAACCTCATTAATCCTTTAAAAAAATTTTTGTGAAATGTTTTGAGATACCAGGTTGTCTACACACACAGGATCCTAGTGAATATAATGAAGAATATTATGATTCTGCAGGCTGCACTGGGTTCTGTAGTAACTACATTTATCCAGGGAATACACCGCTCATAAAAGGGCAACCGAGTGCTCCCAGGAGTGTTAAGTCCTCTGGCCTGTGAGGATAATAAATAGATTGGAGATATTTGGATCTAAGAAGAGATGTTCTAGGTAATCATCCCCAAAAAGTGTGTGCTTTGTGGTGCAAAACAGTACTTCTCATTTTCTGAGAGGCTACTTAATTTACACATTTTGTTTGCTTATTGTCAGTTTCTCCTACTAGAATGAGTTCCATGAAGGTAAGGAGTTTCTGTTTTGTTTTCTCTCAGACCTTCCATGCCTGGCACCTGGTTCGTGAAAGGTTTATCTAAAAGAAGATAGAGACTGGGTCAATGAGCTAAGAGAAGGGTAAAAGTGGAAGGAGGCAGATTTTTTGGCTCAACACACGGGCTTTTGTAATTATGGACACTATCTGTATGCTGGGCCAGGAAGAGGTGTCTTCTCTAGAGCTCCAGCTGGATCCCGATGACTGTTGGGCTGGGACATGTTTGGGGATGGCACAGTGGGGGTGGTTGGCCACCAAGTTCATTTCCAGCCTTGTGGTCCTGAAGATGGGCCTTTGCCAAAGGCTTGACGATGGAGGGAACCCAAGATGATGACATTGTGTCCTGAATGATGGTAACTAATTGAACTTGGGGTATGAAAGGTAAGGGGTCAGGGATGGCGTTGATCCTCCCGGCTTCTTTACTTTGAGGACGCTGAAAGTAAAGACTGACGTTCAACAGAAAAGCTGCCTGTGGGCAAACTTGAAGCGTTGGTTATAAATCTTGAGTTTAATGTGTTAGTGGGTCACACAGGAGACATCCAGAGGGTGATTATGTTCAGGTAGATATGGAGCTCAGGAGAGCCTGAGGTATGTATGCCTATTTTTTAAGAAAAATCCACACCCCTCTCTCCAGGAAGGTATCTGAAAAATGATGCTTAAAAGATGCCTTAGGTGAGTAGATCACTTAACTCTACAATTTCATATAATTATGTGGAATGTAAGTGTCATAGTTTCACTTCACACATAAGAAGATAGAAGCCCAGAGTGACTTTTTTTTGCTTCTTCTTGCCAGAGGTCTAACTTGAATCCCTGTCTTCGGAGTCTGAGTGTGAAGCTATGTCTCCAGTGTTCTGCTTCAGGGAACGGAGAGTCATCAGAATGAGACTCCTTCTGATGGGACGGACTAGCTGGTTGCTCACTGGCAGTGAGAGTGTCCAGCACTTGTCCTTGCCTCAGCTGTGGACACACCCCTCCCCAATTCCAGTTCCAGGGCTCACCACCTGCTACTGGGAAGCCTCACAATAAAGCTGCGAGTCCACGATGGCTGCAAACTTCCTTGGATGGGCTGGTACGATGTGCTCCCCAGGACAAGGCTATCTCAGTGCTGGGCTCTTCTCCCCCTCCTCTAGTGAGGATGTTCACTGTGAGAGCAGCTAAATGGGTAGTCAGGTGCAATGGCTTGGGACCTGGGAGAAAATGAGCTCGCCAGGGAGCCATGAATAAGTTGTTAGAGCTAAGTGGAAAGGAGAAGTGGAGGGAATTTGGAGAGGCAGCTGAAGAAGGCAGTGGGGAGCATTGAGGCAACACGGGGTAGATTCACTGAGAACACCGTTTCGGGAGAGCATCTGTCCAGCAGCAGCATTAGAGCATCTCTTTGTACCCTGGAATGACTTCAGTGGGCAACGAAGGAAGAGGTTGCTGGGGGAGCCAACGAACTAGGAGTGTTTTCTGGAAAAGTAATCTCCTGTCTCATGGGGCTGACGTCCGCACCTGCTATACTTTCATAACGTTTTGTGTGAAAGCTAAGTTTTATTTGCTCTACAGAAAAGGCTGGGCAGTAACTGCCCACCACCCACAGAAGATAGAGACTGGGTCAATTTTTACTTAACAGGCCTGTGCCTTGCAATGGAAAGCCAGAGGGTTGTGGCATCCTTTTTCTTTCTTTTTTTTCCCCCCCTCTTGCCATTTTTGGAACCATAATTCAGCACTACTGGATTAGGCATGTTCTCTCAAACTAAAAATCAAAAGCTCTCCTATGGGGAAAGTCTCAATGTTATACTTGAAAGAGGTGACAGCCGCATTACTGCCATCAAAAATAATTTATTAACTGTGTCTGTGTAAAATATTCTGGTAGGCACCAAATCCCAGGGGCTTTCTGTTTCAATGCATCCTCTGCTCCCTGCAGTCTTCCCCGCATACTGTTGGGCTCTCCACCTGCGAATAAAATGGATACCTTGAAAACTTGGTCCCCGTGGAGGCTCTGAGGGTACAAGGGGACGCTGGCTCCTGCATGGGTGCCAGTCTAGGGGTGCTGGGGAGGTGTCCCAGGAGGCGGGCATCCTCAGCTTCTCATTCTCAGAGCTTGTAAATAAAAACATCTTTCCAGCTTCCACCGTAGACCAGGAAATCTGGGGGGGGGGGGGAGAGAGTTGACAAGCAAGGTTTTGCATCATCAGCATAAAGCAGGCCGCTGCTGGCTCGCTCTCAGCCTTTCCCTGGCTCCCTCGCCCAGTACCCCGAGCCCCCAGGCAGGTCCGTCCCCCCGCTGCACCTGACATACAGGTACGCCGGCGCCTCTGCACCCCAGGTAAGAAACCAGCAACGCCATATGGGATCCCTACCCGGATCCTTCCAGATTCTACCTCTGACCATCGGTCGCCCCGTGTGAACATGTGCACCTGTGCTTTCTTCTACATTTAGGGACGAGCCTTTTTTTTTTTTTTTTTTTTTTTTAAGGTAAGTTATCCTCCATCTGCCAGGTGTCCGTGCACGAAGGTCCTGTGCCCCACCGGCAGCTCCCGGGGGCCCCCGCCCGCAGCGCGGCTCTGACCCCGCGGGGTCCTGGGCTGCCGGCTCGTGGGCTCGCCTGGAGCGGCCTCCATCAGGGGCGGGGGGAGGCGCCGCTCCGCCCGCAGCCCAGCCCGTCGGCGGCGGCGGCCCCGCGCACGGCGCACCCTCCCGGCGGCCGCAGCTCGCCCGGAGCCACCTGCCGCCCGAGCTCCGCCCCGGGGCCACCTGCCGCCCGAGCTCCGCGGCGCCCCCGGCCCCGACGCGGCGCCCCGCCGCCCCCCACGCGTGACCCGGCGGCCATCGCCAACCTCCGGCTCCCGGGCTCGCGGACTGGGGTCCCCGGCGGCGGCGGCGGCGGCGGCGGCAGAGGAGGCGAGCCCGGCCGCTCGCCCTCCGCGCTGCGCTCGGATTGGTCTCTCCCGGGGAGCGCCGGCCGAGGGTTGGCTGCGGGCCGGCTGAAGAACAGGTGCGCCGAGCTCCGGGCTCGCCGAGCAGCCGCCGCGGGACCCCTGTGTCGGAATGCGGCTCCCCGGCGCCCGGCGCGGCCCCTGATCCCGGGCGAGGCCCGGCGGGAGGGCGGGAGGGCGCCCCGAGGATGCCGGCGCGGCTGGGGCGCAAGCAGGCGGCGGGCGGCGGCGGGAGCAGCAGGAGCAGCAGCAGCAGCAGCAGCAGGAGCAGCGGCGGCGGCGGCGGCGGCGGCAGCAGCAGCAGCAGCAGCATCAGCTTCAGCAGCGGCGGCGGCGGCGGCGGCGGCGGCGGGCGCGGGGCCCCGGCGCGCAGGAGGCCGCTCGGAGGGCTGCACACGCGCCCCGCCGCTCCCTGACCGGCCCCGCGTCCGCGCTCCCCGCCGCCCCCTCCCCTCCCCTCCCCTCCCCTCCCCGGCCCGCGTCCCCTCCCCCGCCCCTCGCCTCCCCGCCCGCCGCCCGCCTCTCGGGGGGAGGGGCGTGGGGGCAGGGAGCCGATTTGCATGCGGCCGCCGCGGCCGCTGCCTGCGCCCGAGCCCGAGCCCGAGCCCGCCGCCGCCGCCGCCGCCGCCGCCGCCGCCGGAGCCCGGCCCGCGCGGCCCCATGCCTGTGGCGCGGCCCTCGGGGGGGCGGAGGTGAAGACCGGCTCCTAGGATGAGTGAGGGCGCGGCCGCTGCCTCGCCACCGGGAGCCGCTCCGGCAGCCGCCGCCTCGGCCGAGGAGGGCACCGCGGCGGCTGCGGCGGCGGCGGCGGGCGGGGGCCCGGACGGCGGCGGCGAAGGGGCGGCCGAGCCCCCCCGGGAGCTGCGCTGCAGCGACTGCATCGTGTGGAACCGGCAGCAGACGTGGCTGTGCGTGGTGCCCCTGTTCATCGGCTTCGTCGGCCTGGGGCTCAGCCTCATGCTGCTCAAATGGATCGTGGTGGGCTCCGTCAAGGAGTACGTGCCCACCGACCTGGTGGACTCCAAGGGGATGGGCCAGGACCCCTTCTTCCTCTCCAAGCCCAGCTCCTTCCCCAAGGCCATGGAGACCACCACCACCACCACGGCCACCGCGTCCCCCGCCACCCCCTCCGCCGGCGGCGCCGCCTCCTCCAGGACGCCCAACCGGATTAGCACGCGCCTGACGACCATCACGCGGGCGCCCACTCGCTTCCCCGGGCACCGGGTGCCCATCCGGGCCAGCCCGCGCTCCACCACGGCGCGGGGCACGGCGGCGCCCCCGACGGCTCTGCCCACCACGGCCGCGGTCTTCGGTGGCAGCGCGCCGGGCTCCCGCCCCCCGGGCCCGGGGGCGCCCAGCACGCAGGCCGTGCCCTCCTGGCCCACTGCGGCACACGCTACCTCCTCCTACCTCCACGACTCGACTCCGTCCTGGACCCTGTCCCCCTTCCAGGAGGCTGCCTCCACCTCGGCCGCCGCCGCCGCCGCCGCCTCCTCCTCGCCTTCCTCCTCCCCGACCACCACCACGCCGGAAACTAGCACCAGCCCCCGACTCCGTAAGTACAGCCCGGGCCCCGAGGGCCGGTGCCCCGAGCGGCCGCGCGCCCCCGCCCCCCCGCGACCTCCCCGCCCCCCGGCCCCCCGCCGGCCTCCCAGCCGCCTGCAGCGCTCGGCCCGGCCCGCGGTGGGCGCCCCGGCCTCCTCCGGGGGTCCCGCCCCGGCCGACGCCCTCCGAAGGGTTAACCGGGCGCGAGGAGCGCTCGCTGCAGCCCTGCGGGCGAGCTCGGGATGCGGGCCCTGGGAGCCCCGGGCGGGGGGCCAGGGGGCAGGGGGGCAGGGGGGGCCTCCCCGAAGCACCGGGGCCTCTCGCCGCCGCTGGGAAGCGGGGGAAGGAAAGCACAGCAAACTGACCGACGATAAGCCGCGGAGGGAAGTTGTGTCCCCGCGGGGGTGCGGGGCCGAGCCCCCCCGCAGGTGATGGAACGGACCGCAAGGACTACGGAGCCCCGGCCCGACCCGGGCGGGGAGCTGCAAGGGTTAACTGGAAGCCAGTGGGGGAGGTGGGAAGGGAGGTGGTCCTGGGCGGAGGGCTGAGCCCACCCCCCGGCACCCCCCCAGCCCGCCCCAGGCCCTTCCGGGGTGCAGAGGTTGGTCCCCTGGCCTCAGCGAGTTCAGCAGGGTGGGGGCCGGGATGGGAAGGGAGCCCCGCCGAGCTACAGCCTCTGGGGTCCTGATGGAGGAGCAGCTTTTTCAGCCCTGTCAAGCGTTTGCTTTTGTTCCTTTCCCGAAGGTGGGGGGTGAACCCCCTGTCCCCTCCCTCTGCACCTGAGCCGGAGGAGAGGAATTGCACGCGGAGTTCTCTGCACCTGGGGAGGGGGGTGGGGGGGACGTCCAGCCCCTTGCAAACGGGTCACTCTGCGCACGGAGCATCTCCAGCCCTGGCGGCGCGGTTGCTGCCAGGAGGGGGCCGACTGACCGCCCCCCCCACACACAGGGGCCGCTTCCCCTGTATTAGTGGAAGTGGTGAATATTTCCCCTTTATCTTTACAAATGTTCTATGAGACTAATTGATTGACCTCCCCCCACCCCGCACCCCCCACCTTGCTCTTATTCTTAGGAAGTGTTAGCGAGCTTCTGCGTCTGACTATTGATCAGGATATGGGAAACACTTTGCAACCTGTGAAGGTTATTTAGGACAAACCCCCAGCCTGCCAGGGCAAGTTCCCTGCGAGCGAGCCTGCCCTCCCAGAGCTGTCTGGTTGTGCCGTCCTTAACGTTGCGTTTCTGTTCTGAGCGATCACATCTGGAGAGGAAGGGGAGAGGACTCATCATTCACTCTTCCGTAGGAACACCTGGGTTGGATTCAAGTCCTCTGGCAGTTTTTTCATTTCTCTGGCCTGGGGTCTCACCCTGGGTGTTATTTAACCCTTACAACTTTTTTTTTTTTTTTTTTCATTTAAAGGATTTAGTACATTTGTGTGTAAAAATCCAAGAGAGAAATTGCTGAACGCCCTTACTCTGTTTGGGGAAGAAAATAGGCTGAAGATAAATTGGGAGTCAGGGAGAAGAGGGGAAGGAGGGAAACTGCCACAAACCAGAATGGCAGGCAGACCGGTAACTTGCTGCTTCCCTCTCCTTTGGCTGAAGCAGTCATTTTTGAGAGCACATTTTCTCAGGACGTGTTTGGAGGCTTAGATCTCAGCAGACCTGGCTAGAGTTTTGTGGAGGATAAAGGATGTGCAAGTGTCTGCATGGACATAGTCAGTGGTTTGAACACGCATATGTATCTATCCCGGAGACCTGAGATTTTTATCTTTTGACGCAATAGATACGAATAATCGAGTGTGGGTGTCCTTCTTCACTGTATGTGTGTGTGTGTCTATATGTGTGGGGGGGTCTTCTACATGGGGGGGGGATATTTCATGTTCTTTCTCAAATGATTTCCTTGCTTGCGTTCCATTCCGGAGGTCTTTAAAGAAAAGCCCAAGGTAATTATTTCTGCCTCTCCATGCTCCTTTTCTACATACTGTGGAAGGGAATGGCAGCCTGTTTAATAAGTAATGATTATTGACAGGGCTCTCAGCCCCAAGGAAAAGGGGCGATGGGGGGGGAGAATCTGTAAATGGTGTCAATGTTCACTTAGACATATAAGCAGCATTTGTTTTATGTGTATCTGAGGTCCAGCTCTTGCTCATTTTTTTAAACCTGCAACAAGGAGTTGAATTAAAGGATAAAACACGAGTATGCAAATCCAATAGAAACTGACCTGGTTTGCATATATCAACAAGGGGAATTTTAATGAAAGGAAGATTAGGTGGTTTCCATAAAAGACGAATTTAAATAGATTGGTTTATATGGTAATTTAAAGAAAAGAATAGTTTAATTATTATTTTTTGTCCAAGATCACAGGATGATTAACAAAAGGATAGAAGGATTTCATTTGAGGGATTGTTAGCACGGCTACTGTGGACTGAAGAATGGCCTGAGTATCTGGCATTTTATTTTTCACTTGTTTTGATTATGTTACTAAAGTTCCCAGGAGAGAAATTCCCCTTTTTCCTAGTTCCTATCTTCAGACTTCAATAGATTTTTTTTTGTTTTCTCTTTCCTTTCTTCCTTTCTTCTTTCCTTCTTTCTTCTTTTTTAAATGAGAGTCATGAATTATGTTGTAGCACCTGAGGACAGCTGAGGATGAGGCTGTGATTTTTCAAGACAAAGTCACAAATTCCGTAGTGGCCAAGATCTTTGCTCTTGAACTGAACATCTCAGGGCTTACCGAATGAATGTCTTTGTGTTTGTCTTAGGTCAGTCAGAAGGATCTGCTCTGTAAAGGCAGCACAGCTCTTTGGAGGAAGAGAGTCTGGTTCCCTCTTACAAACACACTTGCTGATGGGTAGTAGGCAAAACACAAGCTATTTTTGTTATGGGGAAGGCTGCGTTTAGAAGACTCTAATTTTCTGTAGGGTCGAAGACAAAGATTGAATTTAAAAGGCAGAAGGAAGGGAAGGGCCTGAAGCCCACTATTCTCTTGTCCTCTTCCAACCTTTGGACCATGAGCTGGACCAAAACTTTCTTCCACGTTACCGGGATCTCCTGTGTTCCCAGTTAGTTGGCCAAGATTTGCTTTAGCTTCAGATGTTTTAGAAACAAATTATCTTGAACATATAGCCACCAGATCATTTCACCAAAAACCTCCTCGAAGCGTTTGGCCTCCGAGAGTGTAGAGTAGTTCACAAGTTTTTCAAGACGAAGGGAGATTTACTATAGACAGTAGAGGAAGAGTGGTTTTGACCGGTTTACAAACAGCCTTCTACAGCACAGTGAATTGTAATTTCAGACTTGGAACTTATATGTAGAGTGTTGTCCGTGCCAGTCTGGATAGTTACTTGACTCAGCTGGAAGCACTGCTTTCACAGTTCAGAGTTCAGAGTCAGTCATTGGCTGAATTCAGATATACTGGAGAAAAGGAACCACTTTCAATTGGTTAGTTTTAGGGTCTTATTTGGGAGATATGTGATTAATTACCATAAGTAAGATCACAAATCTCAAATGGTGCATTTAGTGAAGAGATACATGTGGCTTGTATCATTGATATATAAACATGGTGGGGGGGATGATTTTATTATAAGTAAGTGTATTTAAATAAAACTTGACCTGGTCCTGCCTATCAGGATTTTGAAGACTGCCATTGATAACACTGAGTATCTTTTCTTTTAAATTTTATTTTATTAAAATTAAATTAATTAACATACAGCATATTAGTTTTGGAGGTAGAAGTGAGTGATTCATCAGTGGCCTATAACACCCAGTGCCCATCGCATCACGTGCCCTCCTTAATGCCCATCCCCCAGTTACCCCGTCCCTGCACCCCACACCGAGTATTTTTCTGTGTTCTGTCTTTCAAGAAGAGTATTATTCTTAGTTATTTTATAGTGGCCTTATGTGTAATTTGCTTAAATAAAATTACTTCCATACATTACCTTCTATTTACATGAATCGAAGCCTTCAGAGGAGTTCCAGCCTAGCAGGTACCAATCCCACCAAAGCGAGAGGATTCAGAACCCAAGGTCAATATTTCTTATGAAATTCAATCGAGAGCTTTTTTTTTTTTTTTATGAGCACATGCTACAACCTGAATATGTTTTGATTTCCTTGGCCTTCATACGGGAATATGAGACTTTTCTAGTTTAATCAGTTATACAGTGTGTTTTGCTCTGTAGACACATATGTAGTAGTTCATCATCTTCACACACCGAAAAACAAGGGGCAGGACAGGTGTGGTGCATGAAGACTGCGTTGAGCCTTCCTCCTCAATTCTCCATGACTGGGGTAAGAGATTGGCAATAGAATTGCTAATTGAGATGACCTTTTGCAGGGCTGGTTTGTGAATCCAGATTTGTGCTGTGTTTCCTGAATAGCCTTTTTTAACACAGTGTTGATCCACAAACTAGTCAGAGAGGGGAAAAAAAAAAACAACAAACAGACAGGAGAAGCTGGTTTGTAGCAACTGCTGTCTGTTACTTTTCTAAATCCAGATTGGGCCATGAGCGGGAGTGCTGGTACGGTGTGAATCAGTGCCATCTCGGGAGGTCTGGTGTGCAGAGGAGCAAGGTCTCTCTTCCCTTGGGCATGCGTCCCCAGTCCTTCCTCCTCCCCACAGCACAATGAGAAGAAGGCAAAATTTCGACTTGCTTCTTTTGTAGAAATTCTTTGCTCATAACCTCTCCTATCCGGTGCCAGGCATATCTCGATACTCTATCTGGGATGTTGAAAATGGAACATGAAAGTTGGCCCTGAAATATATAAGAGCAAGGGAAGAGCCATAAATCTAAGTCTGTAAAAGGCATTTGAATTACTTGTGAATAGAACTGAAATTCATTTTTTCCCCCTTTGAATCTGTTTTTATCCTTAGACTTTTGTGTTGGGTGAGGCCGAGCTGTACTCGGTTGACAAATACCACTGAGACATTTTGAGATCCTAGACGGTTTTTCTTGTCTACATCCAGAAAAGTGTTTCCTCCAGAGTCATACACATATTGAAAGGGGTGAGGGGAATAGACTGAGTTTAAACTTTGTAATCTCAGGATAAAAACGTACCTAAAAAGATGCTTTCCATTTATGCAATTATTAATGAAAATTTTAGGCTAGATCCTTAGCTTGGTTTTCCATCTTTACCACTGTTTCATTGGGACTTCTTGTATTCCAGTTGAATAATGACTCTTTTGAAGATTCCTTACAGACTTTTGATTTTTTTATAGCCCTTTATTTCTTAGTGTATAACATAAGCAGTAGTCTTCCACATTTTTCCTAGATATGCTTTGCATCTCTGTGTCATTTCAAGTTGTTATAAAAGTCAACCCTTTTGGTAAGATGATGTTAGACTAAGGTGATGTAGAAAGTTGAGAAGAAAAATTCTGCTCATTTGTGCAATTGAGTTATTAAACTGTCTTGGTGCCTTATTTTTTAAATTAAAAAAAATTAAGGATTCCAAAAACTTGGCCAAAGCCTAATGACCATGTATTGTCCCACATAGATTGGTATACAAATCATTCAAATTTTGACAGCATCTATTGTGGGACTCTGCAAAACACTACTACGATTGAACATAACCATTACAGCTTTTCATATAGTTGTGTTGTCTTCATAATACATGCTGTGTTTCAGTGTTTTAATTCATTTTAATGAATATTTATTAAACATCAATTTGGGACATTGCAATGCTGGTAGTTAATTGGTTAATTTAAGGAGTCTATAAAAGTAATAATTGAAAAAGCAGACAATTAAAATAAAGCTTTCTCCCATATCTTGAGATAGGGCCAAGGCTTTTTCTTGAGTATGTGTCTATCAGTTTGAGCTTAACATGTTTTTCTTTTCCTTCCTTTTCTTTTTTTCGTAAGCCATACCTCTAATTACCACTTTCTTCTTTAAAGACACCGATGAAGGAATCTGATCCAGACTCTTTATAGAAACTGTATAGTATGTCCCCTGCCCGGGTATGTTTTACAGTTTTCTTGCCTATATAATTCAAAGTAATTTTATTCTTTTATTCTTTTTTTTCTTTTTTTTTTGTCTTTTTGTAAACAACTCACCGTTTGGAGTTTCCTCAAAGCATTCAACTATGTTTTAATAGAAACTACAATTATCTTTCATTTCCACAATCACATATCAGTGCCTTACATCAAATTTAACTAAATTACATAATTACAGTAAGAGGAACTGGCATAAACAGGTTTGTTACCCTGGCTCAGTGGTGGTAAGGACACAACTCAAAAGTTGGTCACAGAGGTGTGGGAGCTTCTTTGAGCTTGGCCTGGTGTCCGTGACCTTGTCATCATCTCGGGGGCCTGCCAGCGTTAATCACACTGGAGGGGTGGTGACAGTCAGCTGGCTGAGTGGGGCTAGGTTAAGAAAGTGACTCCTTCAGCAGTCAATCATGACTACTTTTAGGGATTTTTGTGGGAGGGTGACAAAGATTTGCATTAAAAAAAAAAAAAAACAAAATACCAGACCCAAGACCTGTAGCCTTAAATTCTGTGATAACTGTGCAACCTCAAAGAACCGCTTTAATCTCTCTGAACTTTAAGATCCTCCTCTGGGATAATGAGGGTCATGATAATGACCTGCCTCCTATACCCCTTGTAAAAAAGCTTGTACGCTGCAAGACACTCTACTGTTTTTATGTCAAGAGAAATGGGATAGTGGATAGACTAGGTATTTTCTTCCAAGAACACATCAGGCTGTTGAATTCTGGTGAAATATTGGAGTTAGTTTGCTACCTAGCTTGAGGGATCCTTTATCACAATGAGAGATTATTGTTCTCGTTTGCCCTTGGATCTTTCCCATACTCCTCTCCGATGCGCTGGCACACATATAGCACCCCGATAGGCTATGGGGTGGAAATCTACCTCAAATCACCTTGGAAATTTAGTCTACTACACAAACTGGAGCCCAGCATTTCTCATCCTTTGCTTGGTACACATTTTTTAAAGCTTATTTTGGACACAACATTTATCAAGGAGAGGAACTGAGGTTTTTGGGGAAAACGAGTGAGATTGTTGAATGATCTAGAAACTTGAAATCTACAGAAATCTTCAGATTCATGATGAAAGGAAAAAAATACCCTAGGACTCACTTTCCATTCCCATACTGTCTTCTTCATTGAGTTTTTGGAGTTTGGGGAGAACTTTAGTAAAAATAGGCAATCTCTTTCCATTGCATTCTCTTTATTTAGAAGTTACTGTGATTTAGGTCCCAGAGGATTGCTAGGTTGCTTGTATCTATCAAATGGCTCTTTTTAGATGGCTACCTTTGTACTTTGGGGATCTTTACTATTATTATCATTTTGAAAGCATTTTGGCCAGTGCTTGTTGGAAACTTAATCTTCATTTATATTTCAAAGTATTACTTTTTGGTTATAAGCCTTTAATTTTTAAGGCAGCTTGGTGATTTTACCTAAATCATAGATTGCCATTCCCAGGCATAAAGAGAGATGAGTCAGAAACAAGCCTGCAAACTGAATTGAGAATTAAATTTAGTAATAGAAGTTTAGCAGCTTCCAATGATAAGATTTTTCTCTTTGAGCCCTTTTCTGAGAAGTGATAGTGTGTATCTGGGCTGCAGTGTAGGCTAGCAGAGCAATAGGGAAAAAAAAGATCATCTGGATCTATGCAACTATCTTAGCATGAGTACATTACAGCCAGGGTTATGAAAATAGAATTATTATGCTAAATATTTGGTAACAATTCCTGAACATAGAGCCTGCCTTTTAAGATAACCTTCCCGTGACGACATGGGATCCTAGTCATGATCGTCTTGTGAATTGCCAGAGAGTTAGAACTTTACTAAGAGAAAAATCACACTCTCATCATCATTTTAAGATCAGACTCTATTGATTTCTGTGCCACGAATGTTACTTTTAGAAATGTAGAAGAATTCTTCACAGGATCTCAGTCTTGGAATGGGCTTGCGAATTTAGGTGATAACAGCGAGAGCTGCCATTTGTGGGGCTTTACTGGGTGCCAGGAGAGCCAGCACTTTATGTATTCATTTATTGCCATGTTTATTGTCTTACTGATTGGTTGAAACAAGGCCTCAAAGACAGTCATCTAGGCCAGTAGCCTAGGTATGATTATCTCAGGCATGCAGGTGATTGAGCTTGGCTTAGAGTGGTTCTATAATTTGCCAAGGACATGCTAAGTGGCTTGCTGTGAAGGACCAGGAAGGTTGGAAGATCATTTTATAGGTAATCGCTCCCCATCCCAGATCTGAATCCATTGATAAGAGTGTGGCCATACCTGTACATGTGGCCTCTTTCAAGCCCTGAGCTCGGTAACAGTGGCATTTAGCATCACAAATGCCATAAATGGCACATCTGTCCTGTACTTGTTGTATTTTTTTTTTTCCTGTGGTACAGGGAGCCTTTTAAACCAGAGAAATTGTCCTGGTTTTCAGTCCAAGGAGAAATTTAGGTGATGTTTCAACAAAAGATAGAGTGTGTTCTTTAAACTTGTATTCCTTGATCTTCTGTTTTCTCCTGTGGCTGCTTATAGGTAATTCAGTAGACCGGTGACAGGGAACAGTTAAGGACTTTATTTCTCTGCTTCCTAAAATCCAGCCAGAATTGTCTTCTCTGCCCCTTCCAAACTTGCTTTTGATTACAGGAGTTACTGCATCATATGCTGAGACTGGTCAATGGAAATATATCAGGGAACATTTGGATTCATAGCTTTGGAGTATCCCCCAGGCACAAAAATACCAACCTGACCAAATAAATGTTGGGTGTTGTATACCATATGCAGTGTCTCCTGCAGAGCATCTGAATTCCCTCTTGGAAACACACTACAAGGTATCCGGCAGTCTAAGACCAGTCACACTGGTGGGACTCTGATGTCTGCCAGTAATACCCCACACTGGACTGGACAGGACCTAGTCATTGCTTAATCCCTTGACATGGCTTTCTAGCAAGGGTCTCTAAGAAGAGAAAAAAAAAAAACCAAAACATCCCGTTGGTTAAAGTGAAGGATTGGGATTTCCACTTCTGCAAACTCATGAAAAGAAAATGGAAGTTGGTCAGATCCCAAGATTGGGTTATTTGGATACCCATGCTGAAGGAGAGGAACACTGTAATGTCAGGAAGCCTGTCTTGTCAATGTCCCCATCAGACTCTGAATGAATCCCATAGGCTGAGAATGACAGCTGAACTCATGGGGAGAGGGGAAGTGAGATTGCTTACCCAGATTTATTGTTAAAAAAAAAAAAAAAGCCTTTGTTGGCATGATCCAAAAATCTAGACTCCAGGAATAAAAAGTGAAAATGGGGTGCATAAATATTTATATTAAATACTATCTTGACTGCATTCAATTTAACTGAATTTTCAGTATGAAACTATTTCTGGATTAAGAAACAAATGCCCCGGAGTCCTGAGTAGCTCCAGTTGGTAGGGCTTCAGCCTTCACCAAAAGAAGAGGTGTGTTTATCAAGTATCAGTTGTATCTAAATTTATTTATGCCTGTTGTTCTCATTACTGTAATTAGGTAATATATTCAAATAGGATGCAAAACAATGCATCGATTGTGGTTTCTATTAGAACTAAATTGATTACTTTGGATATACTCCATAGTCTCTTGAAAAAAGTGCTTGTCAAAGAAGTTGTGGGCAAGTTTAAGGGGGAGTAATTCACATATGCATAAGAAATCTGCACTTGGATTGCTCTGGCTTTGGATTCTGTAATAAATAAACTGAAACATCGCGGTATGTATTTGGGGTATGGTTTTTCACAAGAAAGGTAACTAACTGACATTTAGCCAGTGAAAAGCCTTGAATTTTGCAGCCAAATATTTGGCAGGTGAATGTTTATATGCCTTAGGTTAAAATGAAATAAATAGCAAATAAAATAAATTTTACTTTGCCCATGTGATAGATTTACAAAGCCATTAAATTGTGTGTTTAATAATTTTAAGTGTACTGGAAAGTGCTCAGTATACAATTATCTAAAACTTTGGGTAGAAAATTATATAAAGTGCCAATTATGTTAAACTCAGCAGATTAGTAGATGGATTTAATATACATAGTAACTATATTCATAGTAACTATATTCAAAGTATATCAAATTGTTAATGGCGGTGATTTCTGGATTGCGGAATGGGAATGCTGTTTAATTTATTGTATTTTGCTGTATTTTCTGTTTTATTTAATGCTCACAATCATCTCTCTAGTTAGAAGTTATTAAACTTCTGAAAGAACAGAGAATAAGCCCCATGAATCAGTTCATTACAGGTCTTGGTTCTGTGAAGTTTTTTTTTTTTTTTTCAGCCCAAACATTTGTGTCTTGATTGGTGGTGTCAGCATTAAAGTGTTGGCTGAGTTGGGTTCCTGCTGTGAAATGCAGATGTGTGGAAATATAAGTGCATTTCATTTGCTCATGGGAAATAATGCCTTATTGAAGGCAGAGTATATTACTCTAGGCCTTCGATCATCAACCTTGACCTTATAAGGATAAGGAAGATGGAAGTTTAATGAGTTACTTTATGGGTCTTCAGTCTGTAAATGTTGGACAATCTTGAGTAGTGTTGCCTGGGATGGATAAAGCCAGCAGAAGTCAGTCAAGTGTGTGTCTGCTAACCAGTTACCTAGTCTATTTTAAGGATCACATGAAAGCAGAGTGCAGAGGCTAGTTTGAAGTGATGGGTCTTGGAAGGGAAGGCTGAGGTCACATGAGCACAGGTGGGATGAGCAGTTCAAACATCTTCTAGATTCTGTAAGCCACTCATGGAATCACAAGATATTGATTCTCTTTCTAAAGTTAGGTGGTTGGACTACAGATAGTTGAATTCCATAGCAATGACATAGGTCTTTACTTTGGTGATGAATTGTGCTTAAAATCTTTTAGGATGGCTCACAAATACATTGGTGAATAGAAAAAGTCCGAACAAAAGTATGATTCTGTTTCTATAATGTTGAATGTTTGGGGTCTAGATAGTGATTATCTTTTGGGGGTGAATGGAGAGACCCATAATATGAGGCTTTAAGATACTGGTCATTTTCTGCTTCTAGAGCTGGGTGCTCATAACATGGATGAGTTCTGTTAGTCAAAATTCATCAAGCTGTATACATCAATACACACTTAAAAATGTAAAAAATCTTTTAGAACATTCCTTTGGCCTTCACTTCATGCTACCAAGGTGGTGGCCTGAGTTTATGGATTTTTTTACTTCCAGACGTTGGATTGTATTGCTGTGTTTGTTGTTCATGCTCCACAGTCTGCCAGGTGCAGAGAGGGTCTTCCTGGCTTCAGCAGCTTCCTCTTGGTTTTCAAGATCCTGGCTTAGTGAGACTGCAAGCAAGATGCCCACACTCCTTTTCAATTTAAGCCTTTCTGAGTGGGTTCTTATATTTATATTACATAAAATTTCCTTTCCCCCATATTCAGAGTGTTTCTGATGCAGCATGAGCAACCACACTTTTCACACATCTTCCACCTGTAAAACCATACTTGGGTCCTCATAGTGATTTTATCCCAGTTCTGCAGCATTTGAGCACATAATCCACAAGAAAGAGAATTCATCATCTGCGTGTGTGTGTGTGTGTGTGTGTGTTTAATAGAAGACCAGAACCTTTGTACCAGAGAAGGATTAAGGGCTGAAGTGTCTAGTTCTAACTGAAAAGTATCTGAGGCCATTTCGGAAAGTAGTGATTAGAGCAGACATATGTGATTTCACGGGAGAATTTGTTTAGGCAGAGAAGTGGAGAATTGAGGCCATGGGACAGAAGGGGGTATGAACAAAGGTAGAAGTGTGCGTCCGCACTTCCGTGTGGGAGCCAATGAGGGGTCTGGCCTGGTGGGCAGAGAGGGTCTGGTCTGTCTTGGAATTAGTGAGGCAGCCTCCTCTTTTCCTCAGGATGAAGGCCTGCTTAGGAGGGAGGACTTGGGAGCACATGGCAAGGCTACTACGGGAAACAACAGCCAGAGTTGGTGCAAGCCATTGGCACCATGTCTGGTATTTTCAGAGAACGTAAGGTCTCCAAGGATGACTTGGAGGGAGGAACAAGCAGCACATTCTGAAGATTCTCTGAGACTAATTTGTCCCAAGGCATTTACAGATATGGTCTGTGATTTGTGTGGAATATATTTAAGTATTGACTTCATTCCAGTGCCTCTTCAAAGTGCTGCAAGAAGCACAAGAATTGGTATGTTTAAAAATGTTTAGTTTTTTTTTTTTTTTTTTTGCATAGTCACATCAACACAGCCCTAGATTTAACCCAAAATAGTAGCTTTCGAATATCTGAAAATCTGCAAGGAGAGCTACAAGGAGAATAACCAGCAGAAAGTCTTGATTTTAGTTAAATTAACCAACGACCTCCTGCCTCTAGAATCTTCAGAGGCAAGAGCTACTTTATGAACTGATCGCCACCCCACCCTTCTGGTTCCATCTGAGGTCCTCCTTCCAGAAGCCACTCAGCACCTTCTGGGATCGAATGCTGACATCGCATGGCACTCAGAAGGCGGTGGCCCCTTTGATTCCCTGTCTGTACTCATCACGTGGTGAGGAAGGAGAGAGGGGAGGGTCCCTGTCTGCTGCTTAGGGACCCATGAGGACCCGTGTAGGATGAGGCTCTCCCTCGGCCTGCCAGAGAGCTGGTGCCGTACACAAGAGCTGCATCCCTTCTTCCACTCGTCCACAGCTAAAATAACCGTGTCGCCCACTTTGTTCACCATACAGCGGCTTCAGATTAGAATCACATTCATCACTCTTGCCAGCTTACTTGGTTGCTCATTGTTACCAGATAGAGGGGCTATAACACCATGTAATCGTGAATGTTAAATTAGAAATAATAGCCAACGGCGTCTCTCCTCCTCTATTTTTTCACTGATCAGATAATTTTCACTGATGTCAACCTTTATAATAAGCCAGCTGACACATACTTGTGTTATTTACTTGGAATACTTTCAGTTTATCCTTTTTTTTTTTTTAATTTGGATAAAGGCTCTGTTTGCAGTTACTTGTTTGGATCTTTGTGTATTTGATCAGAAGATATTTTTGAAAGAAAGGCGACAGTGCCGTAGAGGGGATCTTAACAAAGTCAGTGTCCTATCCGCGTTTCCCCTCCACTTAGTGTTTTGTAAGCGTCTCCGTGACCTTCGGGGGGGAGCACGCTGGTGCTCATGTTTCATCATGAGCGGCTCCGAGTAATTTATGGTAAATAATGAAATGCTGCTTCCTACAATGCACTGCAAATGGCTGAGTGTTGTAAAAGTCTAAAGAGCTCTATTACTTCTAAATGACTAGATAACACAAAAATGTTAACCCCAAGGAAGAGAGGCCCCGTGGAGCAGGCCACCTGCGAAGCACCGTGTCCCTGCCTGCTGCCTCCACCAGGCCTTCTGCGGCCTCAGCTCTGCAGGGACTGGCCGGTGGCTGCGAAGGACAAGGACAGGTTCGGGCAGTTCAGGCCTTTGGGAGCAGCAGGAGCCGTGGTGGCCCGATCAGTTGGAGTGGGGCAAAGGGAGAAACTTGCCAAGCATGTTTTCGATTTGAAACCCCTAACGTTCCCGAGGGTGAGGCCCTTGCGCTGCGAGGCTGTGACAGCAGAGACCTTGGGTGGGCATCGCCGTCCAACGGAGTGAGTGTCATCAGGACAAAGGTTTCCAGATGGCTGACCTGTTTTCAGAATGAGCTCTTACCGTGACACTTGCGCTCTCTCTGTCCACCTGTACAGTAACACAGGTAACCCCGGGATGTCACTCGCGCCTCTGGGCTCCTTGTACCCTGCGGGGATATCAGTCCAGGTGCTAAGTGCTGTCCCTGGTGCATATGTGTGTCCTCCTCCTGGGGGCCATGAAATAGCTACATACGGAGGTGCTAGGGTTTGAAGACCGGGACTGCCGGGGCCAGAAAGTCTCTATGTACTCTACTCCCGTTGTGAAAATTGAATTAAATTGCCAGTCAGTGAGCTCTTTCTGCCGACGGGAGAGTCTCTTTGTGAGCGCACCGTGGAGAAGGTGATCTTTGGCCACCGATACTTTCCAGCTCAAACACTTTGCTGGAGTTTGCTACTGAATTTTCTCGCATTTCCCGGACGTTATTACTTTGCCAAATGAAATCATCTGTTTCCTCTACTAGGACTGCTTTCTTTCCCTCCAGATCGCAGCTACAAGGTATGAAGCGAATTGCATAAAAATAAATTACACGCGCCGCGTTCTGGGAGGAGTACCCCAAGCTGTTCCATCAATTTCTTCTGTGCCGGGAAGTCCACTCTGATCTTCACTTATCAGTTCTGTGCAACCTTTGACCCCTTGGGTCTTCCCAAAACAGAGATGCTTTTGTGCCAGGAAAGTCAGCCTGTTTGGGCGTTGGAGAACATTTTTGCTTTTGATGAAGAAGGGTTGTTCCCGTGTGCCATTGGGGAGAGGGAGTCAAGGAAGAAGTACAGCTCTTCCCAGAAGCTCGTTTGAAGAATGAACTGTGTGGCTCGGCTTCCAGACCATCTACCCCCCACCTAAGCTTTGGTGTGGGTAGCAGCGTGGCGTTAGCAATACAGCTCACTTCTGGTATCTGAGCACGGACTCCGAGCCTTCTGGATATTATCCAGGCTTTATGTCTATACGCCTGGTCTGCACCACCTCCTCTCTGATGCTCTACCATTTTGTAAACTGTGAGCAAAACAATCTGATGAACAGGACGTGATTTCCATGGAGACAGGGAGAGGCCAGAGAGTCAACCTCAGGGAAGTTTATGTTCCTTTGCTTAAATCTTGTTAATTGTTACATTTGTTTAGTTTAGTTTTTTTTTTTCTTTGCTTCCAAGGAAAATTGGAAGTAGGATAATTAGAAGAGTGGTTTTAAAAAGGGAGAAAATTAATTAAGGCCCAGTGGGAATGCCACTGGACCTCGTTTGGGGATGTAGGCCCAGTAATGACACTCGGTTGTTTTGAGACCTCGGTAGACTGTGTCTCTGAAGTTGTGGTTTCTTCTGTAAGTAAGGCTGTTGGACAAGACATTCCTTGAGGCCAGGGTCTTGATTTGAGATGAAAATTTTAATGAAGTTTTTGAATTACTGGGGATCCCTGGGTGGTCAGCGGTTTAACGCCTGCCTTCGGCCCAGGGTGTGATCCTGGGGTCCCAGGATCAAGTCCCGCATCGGGCTCCCTGCATGGAGCCTGCTTCTCCCTCTGTCTCTGCTTCTCTTTCTCTGTGTCTCTCATGAATAAATAAATAAAATCTTAAAAAATTTTTTTTTGGAATTATTCTGCTGGCTTTCTCCCCTTCCCCCTTTCCTCTCTCCCTCTCTTCATTTCTCCACCCCCCCCAATTCTGACCCTGTTTTTTTATTTTTTTCGGTAGTAGGCTTTTGGTGGCATACTTTGTGAAACTTCAGCATTTATTAATAATTTATAATTTTTTAATGTTTTAGTGTGCTACGTAGGTGGGACTTGGTTATGTCCTTAAGTCTGGTGAACTTTGCATGTTTACACCTTTATAAAAGAGAATTTCTCATCCTTCCCCTGACAGATGTAGAGTGTGGTAGCCGGCTGTAGGTCTCTTACTGTGATGCACGTGTACTCAGGCACGGGAGGGATGTAAATGGATTCCAAAGACAGAGGTATGAGGAGGTTGGGAGGAATTTCTGACACACACGCAATATTTCATTTAAAAGTATAAATAAATGCATCTAGTTCTAGATGTAATTATAACATGTCTCTACCTTAATTAAACAGAGTTCCTACTTGCTGAATTTTACCGAGTATTACAGGAACAGAAGACTGAGAAATGGTATCTCTAAGGCACTATTATGTGTCTTGATGTGAGGCATTTACTTCCTGGCATGTTGACTGACACAAGGATTTTGGTATCAACGTGTGGTTCCATCCACTGATCAGGACACAGCTCTGCGCCAGAGTGACATTTAACCTAAATTCGAGGAGTCTGAGGTTAATGTTTTATCTTTTTCTGGAGCACTTTTCTTCATTATTATTATGTAAGGCATGTTCACTATAGAAAATTGGAGAAAATGAGCAATAAGGAGAAGCCAGCTGTGGTTCTGTGACCTAAAAGATAATTCCTGTTACTTTCCTGTTGACTATAAACCCAGGTTTTTGCCCCATGAATATGTATTATCTTACAAAAATGAAATTATACATTCTCTAATAACTCTCTTAGCTATCCTTTTGCCCTTTATGTTAAAATTTTTTTATGTTAAAAATATTTCTTTTTTTTATTTTTATTTTTATTTTTAAAGACTTTATTTAATCATGAGACACACACACACACACACACACACACACACACACACACACACAGGCGGAGACACAGGCTCCGTTCAGGGAGCCCTACGTGGGACTCAATCCTGGGTCTTCAGGATCACACCCCGGGCTGAAGGCGGTGCTAAACCACTGGGCCACTGGGGCTTCCCTGTTAAAAACATTTCTATGACAGAGTGCTTAAACTCTATTCTTAATGATGCTGTGTTGAAGTATATTGACACATTAAAATACTTAGTTGATCACCTGTTGAGAATTTAGTTTGTTCCACCTCCGTCATTATTAAATAAAATTCTTCCCCAAACATCCTCAATACAGAATGGACACTTTTGGCCAATATATAGACACAAAAAAACCTGAAAATTTTTTCAATCCAGATTCCTAATTCTCATCCAAAAGGATTGAACAGTTCACGTTTTTGCCATTGTGCTGTCAGATGCCCGTTCTTGGGGTGCCTAGGCGGCTTAGTCAGCTAAGTGTCTGACTTTTTTTTTTTTTAAAGATTATTTATTTATTCATGAGAGAGAGAGAGAGAGAGAGAGAGACAGACACAGGCAGAGGGAGAAGCAGGTTCCATGCAGGGAGCCCGACGCGGGACTCGATCCCAGGTCTCCAGGATCAGGCCCCGGGCTGACGGCGGCGCTAAATGGCTGAGCCACCCAGGCTACCCAGGTCTGACTCTTGATTTTGGTTCAGGTCATGCTCTTGGGGTCCCGTGACTGAGCCCCGGGTTGGGCTCCGTACTGGGCATGGAGCCTGCTTAAGAGTCTTTCTTTCTCTCACCCCAACCCCCCCCACCCTTCTCTCCCCCTCTCTAAAAAAAAAAAAAGGAAAAAATGCCCATTCTTTCCATAGTTCCCACACCATATCATTAACAATAAACCAACAATAAAAATGTATTGCCTGTCCATTCTAAAACAGTATCTTGTTGGTGTTCCCTCTTGTATTTTTCTAATTACAAGTAGGAGTGAACATTGTTAGGTAGGTATTGAAATGGAGTTTGTAGGGGAGGTTGGAGAGTCTTTCCTCACTGTGTGCACTCTCTGACCAGGGGCCTCTCTGTGTCCTCCAGGGTTTTTCTCAGCCAGAGATGCTGTAAGGAGAAGCTGAGGTCTAGAAGTACTAAAGCTGCCCAGTGTAATTCAGTAACAAGGCTTTTTGATTTTCGTTTTTCTTTTTTTCAGATTATTTATTTATTTATTCATGAGAGACACAGAGAGAGACAGAGACACAGGCAGAGGGAGAAGCAGGCTCCATGCAGGAAGCCTGATGTGGGACTCAATCCCGGGTCTCCAGGATCATGCCCTGGGCCGAAGGCAGGTGCCAAACAGCTGAACCACCCAGGGATCTCCTGATTTTTGGTTTTTGCTATAAGCTCAGAAATAGTGTGGCAGATAGAAGGTGGGTCATGGTCACAAGGAGGCAGCAAATAAGGAATAAGGTGCAACTATGCTTGGCTAAGTGACCTTAGGGGATAGAGCATTTTGGGTTATTTGAGGTCAGTAAAACCACAGTGCTGAGTGTTAACCTACACATATGTAGCCAAGAATATTCTGCTAAAGAACACCAGCCTGAACACACACACACACACATAGATCAAAGAGAATAATTCCTAAAAGTTCAGGGGGCTTACATTGCAGCTTTATGTGTGAGCACAGATGATGCCTGGGGACTACCTCAACTCCTCGGTCTCTGCCCTTTGTGGAACCCCCTCAGTGTTCTGTGCAGTAATATTTCCTTCCAGTCTTCTGCTGTGCGGTGTGGATGTGGGACTGGTGATGGGGCTCAGCTTCCAGGGAAGAGCGGTGTGAACTGCTGTGCACCTGGGTCCTGTGACAGCCGCTGTCTCCAGCTGCTGTAAGGCTACTGCTGTTCCTGCTAATAAGTGCCATGGAAACCCAGGGAGCTCAGGGGAGGTGGGTGAGCGGCACATCACTGAGTGACACTGGAGTTTTAAATGTCACATTACAAAAATAGAACCACCTGAGGAAGAGCAAGGCCATGCTAGTATCCTGTAGGCCTCTTTCTTGGCATCTGCTTGCCTTTGGCTTAGCCTTGTGCCTGAGGAGCAGGGAGGCTTGGCGCTTCAATTATCTGCATCAGTGGGTCCGGCTGAGATGCCCGTTCTTGGGCATATCACTAACACTGAGACTAGAAATTGATTAATTTGATTTTGATTTAAAAACCTGACTCTCTTAAGGCTTTGCTGATCATTTGTACACCCGTCCTTTGAGCTTCATAGTTTGAAGATCAGGGTAGGTTGCATCACCATCTACCATGTGGTTGTGTCTCCTTTTTTTTTTTTTTTTGAACATTAAAAAAGAAAAAAAAATTCCCTTGAAAATGTTATATTACAGTTGGATAAATTCTAACAACACCTCCACATTGATTGACTGGCATTTTCAGGTTATTAGTCCAAATATCCTCAGTGCCAGCTGCCCAAAGGGAACCCCTGCCAATTTAATCCAGTGGACAATGTGTGGGGTTTCATTTAGTGTGGATGTTAACTTTTTGTTTTGTTTATCACTATCCGATGCTATTACCATCTAATTAGGTTGAAAATCAGCAATTAGAATTGGAACGCATGGAATAGTTGTTATTTTCCTTTTGATCATAGCTATGCTCTTAATGATGTGATTTGTAGTCGGCGGGTGTATGCGTGTGAGGGAGTACGTGTACTATAGAAACAGCAGTGGGTGTCAAGTCTGGAAGAATCCAAGTGTTGCTGCTTATTAAATACCTGAGCTCGATGGTGTCTATCTTCACGCGCCTCAGTGTCCTCAAAGCCGAGATAACGGCTACCGTTATAAGGCACATACTGTGAAGTGTTTAGGTATTGAATAATCTGAGAAACCAAGTTGCCAGATAGATTGACAAGTGTGTGCATTAGGAACCAAGGGATGTTTGGATATATGAGAATTGGAGCGAATTGAAATGATTAATAGAGACAGAACGAACGTTATTTATGTCACCAGCTGATGTGTTCTTTTGGGCAGCCAAATTTCAATCTTAAATATTTAGTACTGTTCTTAGGAATGGATGGTTTGAAAAAAAAATCCAAGCCAGGAAGCACAGTAGAGAGGAAGAGAATGATACTGAGGAAATGTCAGTCTCACCGTGGTGTTGACCAGAACAATACTGGTTTCCAGGCATCTGGACATGATTTCTCGGCCTTTGAGGAAGGCACACACTCAACCAGCATGCCCTTCCTGTATGACTGCCCTGCAGGTGCAGGGGAGCTCTGCGTCAGCCTCTGGTATCTCAAGTTCAGACACCCTGAACACAAGAAGAGGAGGCAATGTGCCTTCGAAGAGTGGGAAACCCACTCTTTTCCCCACTGTCTTATCTCCTGTTGTTTCCCTTCAGGGTGGGGGTTCTTTTTTTTTTTTAAGATTTTATTTATTTATTCATGAGAGACACAGAAAGAGAAAGAGAGAGAGGCAGAGACAAAGGCAGAGGGAGAAGCAGGCTCCCTGCAGGGAACCCGATGTGGGACTCGATCCCGGGTCTCCAGGATCAGGCCCTGGGCCGTAGGTGGTACTAAACCGCTGAGCCACCTGGGCTGCCCCAGGGTGGGGATTCTGAAGAACCGATCCTCAGTACTGAGTAAAGAATGCTTGCTCTTCCACGGGATTTCTTCCAAAGTGTACCCTGATAGAACCTGCAGACCGTAGAGCGAGATTTCCCACGTGCTGAGGGAATGTCAGATGATTTATATTTCGGGACAAAGCTAAAATTCATCTCACTGACTTTTTCCTATCCTCATTTTCCTCTTCTTCATCGAAATAGTTTTTTTTTTTTTTTTAAGATCCAGATAGTATATTAAATAGATTTCATTTCCAGAGGCTGAGGATTTAGGGCTTTGTTTCCTCTTGTTTATATGGAAACACTGTATGACATGAAATGTGTGTTGTAGATTAGACAGGGGGGAGCAGATCTGTGGGCCCAAGTGGGGGCCTGGAGCAGGCATGTGTGGCTCCTCGGCCACACAGCCACTATCGCCATCCTTCACTGTTCAGCTCCTTAGTAAGCATCTACTATTTGCCACATGCTGTTTAGGCATTAGGCTCCCAGGCTGCCAGAAGGGTAAGGAATCGACTCAACTGTTGCCCTTGCCCCCCTTGCCCACCCTCGGAGCATTCTAATAGGGGGTTCATACAAGAATACATAAATAAGATAATTTCTGGCAGTGAGAAATGCTGAACAGGATTGCAGAGTAGGAAGTTTGAATTTAAGGAGGTGTTGGGGGAGCCCTCAGGTGAGGTCATGCTAGTTGAACTGAATCCTATAGGTCAGTAAGCAGCCAGGCATGGCAAGACCTAGGCGAGAAGTGCATCGGAAAGGGAAGAGATAAAGTTTAGGGGCCTAAAGGGAGAGAGGTCTGGCCAGTGTGTGCTAACATAATGGATATGCCCCAAAGTGGTAGGAAGTGAAGGGGGTAGGTAGACAAAGGAAGACACTTAGGGACTTGGACTTGAGTGTTCTTATGATGGAGAGCCGTAGGGAGATTTAGGTAGGGGAAGATTCTAATCTACTTTAGGTTTTAAAAAGGTCCCTGTGTTGGGGCACCTGTCAGTTAATGCAGTTGGTTAAGCATCTGCCCTCGGCTCAGGTCATGATCCCAGGGTCCTGGGATCGAGCCTCGCATCGGGCTCCCTGCTCAGTGGGGAGTCTGCTACTCCTTCTGTGTCTCCCCTGCTTATGCTCTCTCTCTCTCTGTATCTCTTTGTCTCAAATGAATCAATAAAATCTGAAAAAAAAAATACAAGAATCTCTTTTTTTGGGGGGGACAAGGACAGCGGCAGACATTGGTAGTATTTGTAAAGTCCCCCAAGTGGATTCTAATGTGCTGCTGGGCTTGAGGGCAACTAGATGGAAAGGATGGGTGGCCTGCTAATCCTGGTGGGGTAGTGGCTCTGTTACTGGGAGGGGGTGAGGGGACACTGCTACAGGACCTCAAAACCTTCATCCTTTGCAAACGAAAAAGGGTGTAAGAGAGGGAAGGCCGAGTGGTACGTGACTGGGGCCAGGACTCAGGTGATCCCTACCTGCAACTACAGCTGGGGACCAGAAGCAGCCGGACCCATGCTCAGTCAGGAGTCAGTTGGCTGTGGGAGGGGGAGCAGGATCTGACCCCTAAAGAGGGCAGCAATCAGAGGAAAGGGTGAGTGAGGCCAAGGCAGTTCTAGGTTCAGGTTCCCTGTTCACACCCCGCGTTGGCTGAATCGACCACCTAAGCAAAATTGTTGGCAGAAAATCTAAAGTTTCACCATTGGGCCATAATCTCTGCGCTAATACCCCCCTTTATTAAAGGCAGGGTGAAGAGGAGTGTCCTTTGGTGTGAAATACTTCCATATGTCTCCTTAGCCTTTGTCTGGTGTTTCCACTTCTAGACCTCTATCTGGAGGGAAGAGGGAAGAAAGGAAATGTGTTCAGAGGTTTTTGCATGAGGGGGTTTATCACAGAAACACTTGTAAAAGTTTGCTTAAGAGAAACAGTCAAGCATGCAGAGATTATGCATCATTTCTTTAAAATTGTGGTGTGGGAAAATGTTTACCGAACAAGGTGAAGTAAGAGCAGTGGACTTAAGAATCATCGATAATTCCAGTTATACATAAACATTGGTGATAAGATGCAAAATTATAGAAAACAGCTCTGGCTGGGTGAGATTAGGATCAATTTTACTTTTCTTAACTGTCTTCCTTAAATTTCATTTTATATCATTTTAAGTTTCCTTAATTTTTCATGTAGTTCAGATATCCTAGGGTTTTAATAACAAAAGCCGAAATGGTATTTTAAAGGAGATTGATAAATAAATTGTTAACTTTCATGAGTTTAATTATGAGTGTGTTATCTGATTTTCTAAATTTAATAATCATCATCTCTGCCTCTCAGACATGGTATAAGAATTAAATGGGATAACCAGTGGGAAAGCACGCTGTGAAATCCCTGTCACAATTAGAATCTCTTCAGTATTAATGCACTGTTGCCTCCATTTCTAACAGTGAACTTTATTCCATGGAAATACCGTTTTTTTTTTTTAACCCAACATTTTGTTAGTGTAGGTAAAAGAGCAAAATTGATGTAAGATAGTTTCATCATCTGTGCTGATTGATATGCTGGTCTTTGGTGAGAACTGGCATTCCAGAGCGAAGAACGGCGTTCGGGGGAGCCATCCAAAGACAATTCCATTGCTCTTCGCCAGTGATCATTTGAGGAGTAAGCACTGTTCTGGCCAACGAGAGGTAAGGGGGAATGGACTGGAGGCAGCGGGGAAGGATTTCTTAGCCAGATTGAAGGAAAGCCACCAGAAAACTTATGTGTTTTGCTCTGTACTTGGTGACTTTGAATGGGTTTGTGATGCCTGGAGCTGCTGCATCCATCTTGAGACCGTGAAACTGCAGGTGTAGGAGTGAAGGGCCTGGTGCTTGAGGACTCTGTGGAGCTGCCAGCGCAGTTGGGAGGCTGCCCTCCTTTGGGCATCTTGTTGAGTACACAGCCTCGCAGTCGGTCGGTTGACCTCTGGGGGTCACATGTTTGTCATGCACAGCCAGCAGATGTTGTAGGTGATACTGCTTGTGGAATTTGACATCGGGTTCCCCAAAACAAATACAAAGGAAAAAGAAATCTGTATGTCTGCTTACTTTAAGCATGTATGACACCAATTTTTTTTTTCTTTTAACACACTTTTTTTCTTTCTCTACATGCTTAGCTAGCTTGGCAAGGTAATTTCATTTAATGCTCATGCAAATGTACTGCATCTCTAAGTTACTCCAGACGTCAAGCCAAGTGAATTAGGGAGAGCCTCAGAATCTTAAACAAATACAACTTTGTCGAACACCCTATCAAACGGACTGTCCTCAGGTTTGACTGGTAAGGCGTTTCATCATGCTGGGATTTTTACGCGGACACTGATTGCCACAGTCAATGAAAATTTAATTTCGTGGATTTCTGTAAAGTGTTTCAGATATTTAGATTCCGATAATATAGAAGTCTAGAATTTAAAATTAGGCTCCTCTAGAATTTGTAAGTTTTATATGTGTAATTTTGAGCAAATTTTGCTGCCCTAGAGAGGAAATGTTACAAATGATAACTAGATTTCTCAAGCAATTTGAGAAAGTGCTGTGTAAACATGAAAAATTCAGGGCATGTCTTTTTATTTATTCAGAAATATAACTGAAATACTGGTCTGTTTTCAGTTAGTAATAGTCATAATAGCAAGTGAAAAATTTTAGAATTGACATTGCTGGAATATTTTTTTGCTCTGGATTATATACAACCTTTTATTGATTTTTAGGACATGTTAGTGATAGAATGGACACAGTTTTTATACCATGAAATGTAAAGTTTAGATGAAAAATGACATGCTTATTGGTGTTTATTTATTTTTAACATTTCATTTTATCTACAAAAATTTTTTTAAAAAATTTTATTTATTCATGAGAGAGACAGAGAGAGGCAGAGACACAGGCAGAGGGAGAAGCAGGCTCCCTGCGGGGAGCCCAATGCAGGACTCGATCCCGAGACCCTGGGATCATGACCTGAGCTGAAGGAAGATGCTCAGCTGCTGAGCCCCCCAGGTGCCCATAACATTTTATTTTTAAGCCATCTCTACACCAATGTGGGGTTTGAACTTATAACCTTGAGATCAAGAATCGCATGCTCCACTGACTGAGGCAGCCAGACACCCTGTTTATAGATATTTAAAGACAGTTCCCTATTCTTTCTCCTTGGTGACGTCAGGACCCCTTGATCAAGAAATCCTCAGGGAAAGGAAGATGGGTGTGGGGAGGGCACAGTGTTAGGATAATATTCACCATCGTGGGATCCCCTGGCAGTCACTTAGTCTTGGTGATGTTGCTGCCACGGCCCAGGATGGGAGCTGAGAGGCTGTGTCCAGAGGCATCTCCACTCCCTGTGATGCAGGTGGAAGCAGGTCTTATCCAGGACCTCCCAGTGCTTCCAGCATGGAGAGTAAAGAGAACCAGTGAGGCAGGCTCCCACACGGATGTGGGCCACGCATGCGGTTACTCACAGGGAGTATTGGATTCGTCTTAGTAACGTGTAGGGTTTATATACCACCATTCTGTCACCATTGGGTAGTAGAATTTTAGTTTATTGGGTCTTAAAACTAAGTGGGATCCTTGACAAACTCAAAGAAGTAACCCCAGAATTAAGAAGACCCCTTGTAGGAGGTGGGGGGGCGGTTAGTCTGCTTGGGAAATTACCTGAGGCTTCCAGGGGGAACACGAATGGTGCACAGCCGACAGCCACATGTGGGCACGCTGTAGACGAAGCATTTCGCTTATGCCTCTGTGCAGCCCGATGGTAGTTCCAGAAGTCCCGTGCTAATAACTGTGTCCACTTGACCGGCCGAATAAGCTACCTTCTTCTGGGGGTGAAGCTGGAATCCCGACACCACGTAATTACAGTTAGCTGGTGGAAGAGGGCTTCTGTGACATTTTTGAGGGGTCTGTGAGCCTGATTGCTTGTTCTTTTATGATGGTGCTCAGAAGGACTCCTTGGGTCTTTCCCTTTTCTTTATAGAAGCCCGTCACAGGGATGATTTTCAGCGTGGAGTCCTCAAATCAGGATTGCTTTCTAAATACAAGAGCAAAGAGGCTTTGTTGAAGTAGTGGACGAGAGTTGGGAGCAGCAGCAAAGCAGTTACAGATGTGCGCGGTGCTGAGGCAGCCCTGGCCTGCAGGGCGAGGTGCCTGGAGCTGGGACAGGGCAGGGCCGGTGGCTGGCAGGTGGCAGAGGCTGCGGGATGCATTTGGCAGTGAGTGGTGACACCCGTCCTCCTGGAGCTTTAAAGTCTCCAGCACTAGAGGGAATTTTACCTCCTAGTTTCCTAAAGGAAACTGATGAAAACAGTGTTAATGAGGACAGCAAATACACGGTATTAAACATTTCCTAAGTCTAACCCGCTGTTGTGGGTTAGAGACGCCAACTCATTTGATTCTCTGTGCAGCCTGTTGGAACAAGTACTACGATCGTCTTCATTTCACTGACAACGCTTGTGTGTAGAGTAGTGACGTAACTGGCTCAAGCTCTCCCTGCTGGTGATAGAGCTATCTGGTTTTTAAATTTTTTTTTTATTTTAAGATTTATTTATTTATTGAAGGAGAGGGTCTCAAGCCAACTCCCCACTGAGTGCGGAGCCAGACACAGGGCTTGAGCCCCTGACCCGTGACATTGTGACCTGAGTGCGCTGCTCAACCGACCGAGCCACCCAGTCGCACCAGGCGGGTTCTGGTTCTGTAAGCAGGGTCGGTGTTAAAGATCTCTGTCCTTGCTTCCCGTGAACTATTTGCATAGACTTTAAAAGATCTCAGAGGATGTTCACACTACTTCTAGGATACGGTACATAAGGAAATGGATTTTCTTGGTTTGTTTTCTTACAGGCTCAGAGCCCTTGTCCACCTGTCTCGTGTGGTTCCATCTTAGTCGCCCCCTGACCCGCAGGTACAGGGCAGGTTATTTTATCTCAAGATAATTTCTAGATATACCGGGAAACAGCGGTAGGACCAGCTGTGTTTCTCATAAATGATTAAGCACCAGTCACGTATGAGGGTTCTCTCTACTGTAACTCAGGAAAGCCCGCGCAGTCGGCTAATAGGAGAAAAGAAAACAAAATTCAATAAGCTGGTGTCAACCTAGCACGACCAGCTTCCGGAAGGGAGATAAATGTTGCATAGAGACGTCGAATCTGGCCAAATTGCTGTCTCTGGTGTTTCTGTTTGGTTAATAGTGCTTAATATTGGTTGAAAGAGGAGTTTGCCGGGACCCAGTATATCATATGGTCAGCATTGCATGGTTTCAAACACTCGAGTGAACCCATCTGGAGACTTCCATCCACCAGGGCCCGGCAGCCTCATTAGCTGTCTCCGGAAGGCCTTGCCCAAGCAAGAGTACAAATCGCTGTTGTTTCAGGGCAATGGTGCAGAGTGAGAGCGAACAAACACGTTCAACTGGTTTGTCTTTTCCATGTTAAGATCTAAAGTTGGGCACAAAATTATATTCCACGATTCCAGCAGAGCACTGGGCCCTCCCTCCGAATATCTGTGCCAGTCATCGGTGTGCTTTAGAGCAGCTGATCAACAAGGGGCGTCCGCTGACCAGGCTCGTGACCGAGACCCCCCCAGTCCACCTGCAGCAGGCACACTCCTGCATCTTCCTGGAGCCCCCGCGCCTGCAGGGAATCCATGGGCCTCCAGGCTCCTCGTCCCCTCCTGCCTGACTCTCCGGAGCCCCTCCTCGACAGGAGCGGCCGGCCAGCCTCTGTGGGGCCACCTCGGTGACCGGGGGGCGCGGGTCAGTGGACACTTGTGTTCCTCTCCATCAGATGCTGCTTCCTAGCCGTGCTCCTCGGGGTCTCCCCTGGGCCAGGAGGAGCCTGCACCCCCCCAACCCTGGGCCCGTGGCTTCCGGGGCCTGGTGCACCCGAGTCTTCACCCAACACCCTGGGGCCCTCGGAGCACAGTCCCAGGGGCGTCAGGAAGCACCGAGCTCTCTCTGCCGGGACTGCCCTTCATGCAGCCCGGCCGGGAAGGGCCCTCGGTAGCCTCCACACAGCACAACTGCAGGAACCCCTCCGGTTTCTCTCTTATGCTTTTTTTTTTTTTTTAATATTTATGTATTTATTCATGAGAGAGAGAGGCAGAGACCCAGGCCGAGGGAGAAGCAGGCTCCCTGCAGGGACCTGATGTGGGACTCGATCCCAGGACCCCAGAGTCACGACCTGAGCCAAAGGCAGATGCTCAACCCCTGAGCCATCCGGGGGTCCCCACTCTTACACTTTTATCACAGCTTTCTACTCTTTCTGGAAATGAGTGCCTTTCTCCCGTTCTGTTCTCAGAGACCATTGCCAGCTGCTGGTCGGCAGCTGCCGGGTACCTGGTTTTCGTGTTTTCTTCATGTTCTTGCCGAATCAGTCCTTCCACTCTGGCGGGACTGGCGCTCCAAGGGCATTCTCGGCTGTTCTATGTGCGGGCTGTTTGTGATTGCATAATTGGAATTTGCCTCTGAGAGCCTTCCAGATCTCTTGGGACATCGTTCCTTTAGTAGAGGAAGCAGCCTTGTACAAACATAAGTGGACTTTAAATATTTCCGCGGCCGTACGTTTTAGAATCTTGTTTGTTCCTGTTTCTTTTGAAAAAGCCTTCTTGATTAGATTAACTTGTTTAGGGGGAGGGCGAGCAGCTTCTCTAGACATTCTCTGTGTCTTAGTTATTTTCATCTATCAAAAGGGGATAATAATGTACCAACCTCAAGGGTTGTTGTAAGAATTTAATGGATTTTACAGTTCACCTGTAACCGGGTATTACAGAACACCCAGAACAATGCTGGGCACATATATTCATTGAATGTTGGCCGCTGTTGCCGTTGCCATCACCACCCTCACCGTCATCATCACCCCCACCATCATGAAAATCTTTTTTTTTTTTTTTTAAGATTTTACTTATTCATTCATGAGAGACACAGAGAGAGACAGAGAGGCAGAGACACAGGCAGAGGGAGAAGCAGGCTCCATGCAGGGAGCCCGATGCAGGATTTGATTCCGTGACTCCAGGATCACACCGTGGGCTGAAGGCGGCGCTAACCACTGAGAAACCCCCACTGCCCGAAAATCTTGCTTTTAAGGAGGAAGACAGACTCTGTTCTTCCATATGATATGCAGTCGAGTGTACCTTTTCCAGATGCTCTCATCTCATTCTAAATCACAATTGTCATTTCAACGGAGAGCTCATTCTTCATTCTGTTGCTGGCTTTGGGGAACGATTTTGAATAAGGTGGTTAGAGGAAGAGTTTCTGAGGAGGGAGAATTTTAGAAAGTTCTGAGAAAACAAGTTTGCAGAAACAGGTACTGTGCGTGGGGAAGAGCACGTGCTAAGATCTTGATGTAGAAGCCCGTTTGTCCAATCCAAAAGCAGCATGCTGTCCGGTATGACTTTATGCAGAGTTAAGGGGGAGGGTGTGGGGACAGAGTGGCAGCTCATGAAGTCTGGGAGCCAGCCAGCATTAGGTTCCAACGAGAACTTCGAGTTTGTTCTGTGAGAGATGGAAAACAATTATAAACTGCCTAGTGTGTGTGGGGGTATAGCTTGGCTTGTGTAGGACATAGATGATAGAGGAGCACGGGTGGAAACAAGGAGCAAAGAACATCAGGCAAGCTTTCACAGGGGTCTGGGTGGAAGACACCATGGGTGTGAAGGGGAGTAAGAGTGGGCATCAGGTGCTCTGATCTGAAAGACATTTTATTTTATTTTTATTTTATTTTTGAAAGACATTTTAAGACTGGCTCTTACAGTAAAATACATGTGAGGCAGGCAGGAGCAAAGAGATTGGGGGAAAGAGAATTCAGGTATAAATAAAGAGTATTTTATCTGTTTTCTTTAATCTCTGCAAACTGGGTGAATGTTAGAGTTACTAAGAGGGGACTTCGGGGTAGATGGGATTTGGAGTTGGGAAGTCAGTAGTTTGCTTTGGGACCTATTAAATTTGAGATGCCTGCTAGACTTCCAGTAAGATAAATGTGTTCCTAGGAAAAGGAGCATGACTTGGTTTTCTAGCTTCCATTTACCACCTGTGTCATACTTGACCTATTTTTGGGAGGAAGATGAATTATTGAGGGGAAAAGTTTTTTAAAACAAAGAATAGATTTAGTTTTAGAATTCTTATTTGCTACTTCTAAGAATTATAGAGGGCCTGCATCCACTACTTAAAAGAAAACATAGTAGCTTCCAAATATACATGCTAATTAGAAGCCTGACGCTCTATTTTTACTGCTTTAAAAGAAAAAAAAATAATTCATCGCTGTATATTGTGGTGACTTCTCTGGTGGAGACTGAAATAGTGGGTGATGACAGGGATTTCAGATCACACATGCTTAGTGGTTCAACGTCTTATAAAATAATAGCATATACCTTATGGATTGAATTTTTAAAATATATGTGTTTTGTTCATGGGTATACTCATTTTTAAAAGTGGAAGAAGTACTATTTTAACTACACTGACACTATTATTTTGGTAAAAGAAAAACAGATTTCAAATAAAACTGTCTCTAAAGGAACTGATGTCAAGGAAGCTGTGGTTTTTAAATATTTTTAGTTGAGAGTATGGAGATTAACTGGATAACTGGATAGCTAACTCTTTGTGAATGTGGAGCTGGATTGCACAGAGTTACGTCTTGCTTTGGGGAGCTAATCTTCACCGTGTTTTTTTTTTTTTTAATAGTGGGGCTTCTCCGTTTGCACAACCATAAGTCCTCCGTCCCTTTCTTCCAAAGTTTGCAGAAGTTGGGGTTTAGAAAAGTGACACTTCATGATGAGAGATTGCATCTTAAGGCACTAAGCTACTACAATGAGATGACTTTCAAAGAATAAAAGGAATCAATATGCCTAATTGTGTTTATCATTATTTTTTTTTGTCTTTACCAGATGCTTTAGAACACAGAAGCCCTCTTTAATTTGTTGATGCTTAGATGCATGATGTAGATAATCTTCATTAACATACTGATCAGTGCTCTCATGATTCTAGAATTTCTTCCTGATTGCTTGCTAAGAATTCTCCCTCTGATATGTTTTGAGAAGACCTCCAAGTTATTTCTATTTTATACATGTATATAGAATAAACACTAGGGAATTAAAATAATTGTATTGTAGAATGAAAGTACAGAATTAATATTGGGGATATCCCCCTTAGCAGTAGATACGTTTCATATTGTTAATATTAGAACAAATTGCAGTTTCGTATTGTTAATATTAGAAAACCTCTTTCTTAAATGTCATCATGTGATACCACCACGGATATCATGGTGTAAGTTTAAATAATTTTATCTCTGGGTCCTGGTTTTTACAATATCCTGGTAAGGTTAAGTGAGACTTAATGAGCTAATGAGTTGGTAGTAGGGTAGGGAATGTTTGTATTGTTCATAAATACCTTCCTAATAATCAGTAGTAGGTATTAAAAGATATTGTACCCATTTTTGTGGCAAGAAGTCTTACAGAGTTGACTGAGGCAGGAAATCTAAGTTCTGGGTCTAATTCTGCTTGAAGTTGATTCACTGACTCTATACTGGTTATTTTATCTTTCAAGAGACCATATTCCTCAGTGCTGTTGACTATGGTGAATGGATGGTCTTTGATGGCTCCTTCATGTCAGACCATCTTAGTTTTTTTGTGTGTGGAAATGGAAGAAAGTGGGCACGTCAAGCTCAAACTAGAATTTTGGAGAATAAAAGAAGAGATGCTAAATCTGTAACCTCAGAAGCAGGGTTCATCAGGTCACAGACATAAGTTCCTCTGGAGTTGTCAACTGCTGACCAGTAAAACTAAGTCTGACCAATTTTAGTTGACCTAAAATTGTCTCCATTATCTTTTTTTTTTTAATATTTTTGTAGCGTTGGTGAGGTTGAGGGAGGCTGATAGTGGTGGGGGTGCTGGGCTTGGTGCACATGATGGGCCCTGTATTAGTTTTCCTGGCTGCCATGAAAAGCATTGCAAACCAGGAGGCTTAAAACAAAAGAAATCTATTCTCTCAAGTACTGGAGACCAGAAAACATAATTTATCACTGTGTATTGTAGTGGCTTCTTTGGTGGAGACTGAAATAGTGGGTGATGATGGGAATTTCAGATTAAAATGCTTAGCAATTCAAGCATGGGCAGGTCAATGCCTCCTTCCTCTGAAGGCTCTAGAGAAGAATCCTTTTGTGCCTCCTCTAGCTTCTGGGGGTTGCCAGCATCCTTGGCATCCCTTAGCTTGTAGATGCATCACTTCATTCTCTGCCTCTTCCATTATGTGGCCCTCTCCCTTGTATGTCCGTTTCTGTTTCAGATTTCCCTCTTCTTACTAAGATGTCAGTCCTTCTAGATTTAGAGCTCATTGTACTCCAGTATGACCTCACCTTGATTGCATCTGCAAAGACCATATTTTCAAATAAGGTCATGTTCCTGGCCTCCAAGTAGACATGCATTGTGGGCAGATACATTATTCAGCTCAGCGCATGGGTGGTGGTAATGGTAGTGGTAGTGGGGATGGGATGATGGTGATGATGGTCATGGTGGTCATCATGTGATGTGGAGAGGTGGTGATCATGGTGATGATATGAGGCTAGGGCTAAGGCAAGATGACCATCTAACTCAGGCATGATAGCTTTTTGGGTTGCTTCACTGAAGGTAAGTACCCTGTAGCACATTCCCATTATAGACTCTCCCGAAGCCTTTCTTCTGCCTTGTGATGAGGCATTTTACAGAAAACTGCCCTAGAAAAGGGTTGGTGTAGCTGTTCAGGTGCAATGACCACAGTTGTTTTCAGGTACAAGTACTTAAATAATGCTTGTGAGTACTGTACTGGAAATTGTGTTTGTGGGGAATTTAAAAAGATGAATGGACTCCACGTAAAGTAAATAAGATAATTAAAGGCAATCATGACCACACCCTAAAGAAATGCCTTGTGAGTGTCCACTGGGTGTCACAGCTCCCTTGGTGGCATCTTGGGGTGCAAGGTCTGTTGCCTTAGCTTACTCTCAGACGGACTCAGGAGGCAGAGTTCTACACCCAGAGAACAGGGCTCTGGCTCTCCTCTACTCAGAGGATGGAGGACGTCTCACCTGCTCTATTTGAGCTCTTCAGCCTGCGCTTCCACCTCACAGGATATGCACTCACTCGGTTGTAGCAAAAATGCTTATTGCACATTGATCCACATTTGGCTGCAAACCTGTGAAGAGTTCTTGGCACATGAGTTACTACGGGGTAACAAAGAATGGCCTATTGGCAAGGCCTTAGAGGCTTTTGGAGAAGTGAGGGGAAGGAGAAGTTGGTTGTATCCACATGACACCGATGCGGATGCTTCTCTCTCTAGGAATAGTGGCAGAGATTGTGTCTATAAAGCAATTTCAGTCGCTTTCGAGAGCAATAATATTTAAATATCCAACATACCACTTCTAATCAAATTAGGAGAAAGATAATAAGACTTTAAAGAAAATATACATGATCCTTATGTACTCCATGTTTGAGATTATTCTCTTTTTTAGTTCTATTTTAAAATTCATGTATAATTAACATATTAGTTTCAGGTGTGCAACATAATGACCTAATATTTGCATGTGTTGTGAAGTGATCACCACGGTCAGTCTAATTAACATCCATTACCACCTATAGTTACGGTGTTTTTCTTCTTATGATGAGAATTTTTAAGATCTACTCTCTTAGCAACTTTCACATATACAATATCGTATTTTTAATTCTGTGTGGTCCCCATGCTGTATATATATCATAGGACTTAATTATTTTATAACTGGAAGTTTATATCTTGATTAACTTCACCTATTTCTCCTACTTCCAGCTCCCCACCCACTTCTGGCAACTACCAATCTGATCTCTGTATCTATGAGATTTTTTATTTTTTGTTTTGGTGGGTTTTTTTTTTTTTTTTTTTTTTTTTAAGATTCCACATACAAGTGTGACCATATGGTATTTAAATTTCTTTGACTTTTTAGTTAATATAGTGCCCTCTAGCTCTCTCCATGTTGTTGCAAATGGCAAGGTTTTCTTTTCTAATGGCTAAATAATATTCCTTTGCATGTATGTACCACACCTTCCTTATGTTTGTCTGTCAGTCGACACTTAGGTTGCTTCCATGTCTTGGATATTGTAAATAATGCTGTGATGAACATGGGGCATAGGTAACTTTTTGAATTCATGTTGCCAGGTCTTTCTGTTATTGTACGAAATTTTATGTGTCCTGCCCTTGCATTGTTTGGTGTCTCTACAGTTGTGTCTGTTCTTCCCTTTGCTCTAAAATTTATCTTGTTTTGAGAGTGATGTTTGCAACGTTGTACACGAAAAAGCCCCTTTTCTAGAATTTTACACAGTATCTAAACTGGGATTCAGTTGAGTAAAATGAATAATGTTTCTGCCCACTTTTCTTAATTAAGCATTCTCGGTGTCAAAACTCATTCTAGAATCCTGAAGGGAGGACATTTGATGGTTGTGGCAGGTGATGAGCTCTGAGCCACCCACTCTTTTGCACGCCATGATCTGCTCCTCTTGCTGCTATTCACCCACCAAAAACCGAGGGAAATACCCTTTTACGGTCTCCAGCTCTAGTTTGCAGCAAAGTGCAAAGAAAAAAAAAAACCTACCCCAAATGAGAAAGTGTTTGGAAAAGGACCCAAAAACCCAAATCCCTTCAGCAGAGGTAACATGACACTCAGCCCTTGAGGGCTGGAATCTTAAGTGCTCAGTCATGTTCAAAGAAGAACTTCTTTGAAATGGCCAACCCGAATTGATAGCTGAAATTATGCAGCATACATTAAATGCAATCCATGGAAAACCACAAAGTGTTCTACTTTGCACAAAACTTAAGGGATCCCTGGGTGGCGCAGCGGTTTAGCGCCTGTCTTTGGCCCAGGGCGCGATCCTGGAGACCCGGGATCGAATCCCACGTCGGGCTCCCGGTGCATGGAGCCTGCTTCTCCCTCTGCCTGTGTCTCTGCCTCTCTCTCTCTCTCTCTGTGTGTGTGACTATCATAAATGAATAAAAATTAAAAAAAAATATTTAAAAAAAAACTTAAATCAACATTCAGATCTCCAGTGTGGCCTGTTTTTCTGAGGAGCATCCCTCATCCTGCCTGCCCTGGGTGACCCTGGCCTGCACCGCTGTGTGGGTATGAATGCCACACATGCTCAGTTCTGGGGGGAAATGAGAGCTGCTGAGCACAATTATTTTGATAAACTCCCTAAAAGGCATTACATTTTTCCCCCTAAAATTTCTTCTTCAAATAAAGCCAAGTTGTTAATGGAATTTATCCTTAGAATAAATGAAAATCTCTGCCAATAGATATTTTTTAAAAAGTCCTTTTTATTTGGTTGCCAGTGTGATGATAGCCATTTCTTTCCCATCAGTCGGATTTGTGCTAAATGCATCTTTTGTGAGCCTTACCGCCTTGTCTGGATCAGCAGAGCCACGGAGGTATTTTGGCATTTGACCAAATAATTGCAAATTGTCCCAGTTATCCAACTGGAGAATTCATTTCTTTTTTAGCTAATAACAGATTTTTAAAAATGAGATTTTCAGGTAAAGCACTAACAAATTAAAAGCCTGCTGCTGTGCCAGCCCTGGGGGAGTGCACCAGGAGCTCTCCCTGCCCACCTCGCCATTCTTAAGGAATCATAGACTCCTGATGCTTCATCTGTACTTAGTTATTGCCCAGGAGAGGTTATTACAAACTGCAGTGGAAATGCCCTCTGTACAGAGTCACTCTTCTGTGACCTGGGGGCCGGGGGAGGTTGGCCGTGGCAGAGTCTCATTTACTGCCCTTGACAGGGGAGTTGGTTTCCATTTGTCTTTATGCCTTAGCACAGACTTACTTTTTTTTTTTTTTTCAGGCTATCAGGTAGGACATTTATTTTTCAATGGTTAAACGTTACTGCCATTTACCCTTAAACCATACCTTCCACTTCCAAGCCTCCCCTGAAAAAGATTTCTATAGAGGACAAAGGCAACACAGTGAATTCTTAACTTATTTGCCATGACTTTGGATTCCTGGTATAAGAGAGAACCTAAGCAAGAACAGCATCAGCCCAAGTAAAAAATGTTTTGTGGTAAACCAAAAAATTGTTATTGGGTATTTTAGAGTTGCCATTATGCTTTTGAAATGTACTAGGAGAGTAGTATATGTTGATTACCAAAGATCATCAGGTGCAGACAAGCAAAAACATAATCTTCAATATCTGATTCACCAGAAAAAATAGATTATTGTTAAAATATTGAGATAATGCTTTCCAGATACTTTTCGTTTTCCTTACTATCCTCATTTTGTTTTCTTTTCTTTTTTTTTTTTTTTTTTTTGTATTTTTTCCCCCAGGCCTTGGATGAGGTGTATGTATATGTGAGTGCATTTGGGCGCATACTAGTGAGTTTTTACATATTGAGTATTATTTCTGTACTGACTGCTCTAAAACCTACTTCATTCGTGTTTTAAAAGGGGGCAGGAGAAGCAGGGTGTGGTCATAGAGAATATCCCAGAATGGCTGGCCAGGGAAATCCTTTTTCATGAATGATGTTTATGGTGAGCTCTTAAGGTTGAGATCTGTAGTCAGTCTATGAATGCAGAGCACTACAATGCAGGAGGGGCACCTGGGTGGAGCACTGGGTTAAGTGTCCGGCACTTGGTTTTGGCTCAGGTCATGATCTCAGGGTTGTGAGATCGAACCCCGCATCAGGCTCTGTGCTGAGTGTGGAGTCTGCTTGGGTTTCTCTCTCCCTGTCCCTCTGCCCCACCTGTTGTGTGCTCTCTCTCTCTCTCTCTCTCAAATAAATCTTAAAAAAAAAAAATAAAGAACAACATTGCAGGTAACGATAATAACAGGTGAGAAAGTCTTCCTGTAGAGAGAGAGCTTAGGTTACTCTTTCATCTGAAAGAACCTTGGGATTGAACCCCAGAGGAAACTGGAATGACGAGATAACGCTGGCAGGGTGCAGATCATCTCAGCACCTTCTAGGCCAGCCTTGTTTAACCCTATCTATTGTGACTATCTTTTCATGGTCAGTACTCTCAAGGCAGTAGAATGTGGTGTTTAAGAGCCTGGACATGGAAGTCAGAGAAATCTGTTGTGTTAACTTAGTCAAGCTAATTAAGGTCTCCAAGTTTTAATTTAATCTTTAAAATGGAGGTTCTTTTAGGTCCTACCTGATGGGGTCATTGGGAAGAAAAGTCAGGTAATATGTATAAAGCAGTGAAGAGCCTGCCACCACCTTTAATCAGTTTTATGGTTGAGTTTATTCAGGGTACACTGACGGGTAACCAAGGGCTTCCTCCGGAAAGGTCATTGGGCAGGAGCTATAATGGAGCTTCAAATAACAAAGCAGTGAAACCTGCAGTTGTCTTCCTCACAACCTTTGGAATAATGTGCTGTTGTGCCCCACTGGCTGGCGCCCTCACGCAGAGCCAAGTGCTGTTAACTGGCTTTTGACATAAGAAGGGTGGAACCGTGGCCTTTCCTACTCTTTCTTACCTACCACCTGACTCAGCAATTCTGAAGTAGAAGGTGGGCAGTGAATCCATATTGAGTGTATGATAAGGCTTCACAGCCACTGTCAACCTCAGCTTTTCCTTTTCCCGAGGGAAGACCATTCTTTTACTTCTGTGAAGACTGTATATATAGAAAAATCAAAACATGCTTTATAATGTACACAGTTTGCTGTGACTTTTATTATTTTTAAAGAATTTATTTGAGAGAGAGCACGAGCATGAGCAGGGAAGGGGGGCATCAGAGGGAGAAGCAGGCTCCCCACAGGGAGGCCAACGGTGGGGCTGGATCCCAGGACCCTGGGATCACGACCTGAGCTGAAGATAGATGCTCAACCGCTGAGCCACCCAGGCATCCTGGTATTTCAATATTCTTGTTTACATTTCTGTAATGCACATGTAGTACCTTTGTAATGAGAAAAATAAAAAGCAGTTAGGAAATAATATCTTTCATTTTTTTTTCACACAACTCTTCATGCAACCTCATGTTCATATCCAGCATTTTCAACAGCAGGGACCATAACCTTTAGATTTTTAAAAAAAATAAAATCCACAGGTCTTTCAAATGCTGATATCTTAACATTGATGTGTGGGGTTCAGTAGGGTACGTGATTGGGGTCATTTCAAAAGATGCAGTTTGCTCTCAAGAGACTTGAATTTTGATTTTTGCTTTGGTCGTTTGACTAGCTATCAATTCTTGGGTTTTGTCATTTGTAAAATTGGGAAAAGAGTGCCTCCCTTATGTAATTTATAGGTTATCTGATGATTCAAATTAGATATAAAAGTAATTTTAAGCTATCAATACAAACACCAGCTGTGATTCTTTGTTATGATTCATTATTGTAGTATCCTGTGAAGGCCCCAGGCTTAATTTTTAATCTAGATCACTTGGGCAAATATTTTACACTGGGATAATTTATAATTTATTAAAACAGTTTCCTCTTCATTAATGGACTATTCTCTTTGGAAATTAGATATTAAAATTTACGATTTCTGTGACGACGCTGGGATGCAAACTCAGCCACTCCTCCACAAAGAGGTTTTTCTTTATATTTTAAGCTCTAATCAGTCTTGGAGATCTTTGCTTTTCCCTCGTCAGACCAGCAAGTGCTGGTTTTAGGTCTACCAGATGCTCAGTGCAGGATACAGAAGCATTTTCTCCACTCACGGCTGGTCAGCTGGCTTAGGGAGGTGGGATTCTTTGCCATGACAAATATACAGAAGAATATGGGGTCATTAA
The DNA here is from genome assembly GCF_018345385.1 of Vulpes lagopus. Taxonomy (NCBI): domain Eukaryota; kingdom Metazoa; phylum Chordata; class Mammalia; order Carnivora; family Canidae; genus Vulpes; species Vulpes lagopus. The sequence goes on along the minus strand of NC_054826.1, from coordinate 57,842,549 downwards.
AAAAAATGTGTTGGATGTTGAGTAGTTAGGAAGTAACTTTTTAAAGTTTTCTTTAAATCAGGGGCACCTAGGTAGTCAGTGGTTGAGCATTTGCCTTCAGCTCAGGTCATGATCCTGGGGTCCTGGGATCCGGCCCAGCTTCTCCCCCTCCCTCTGCCTGCCACTCCCCCTGCTTTTTCTCTCTCTCTCTCTGCCAAATAAATAAAAATATATTTACAAAAATAAAGTTTTCTTTAAATCAATAAGCCAGACAACTTCTAGATACTTCTTTATCTCACTTTTTTTTTTTAACCAAAACACGTAACATCAAATAATATTTGGAAATACCTTTGGTGCTCAGAAATTTGACTCAGGGAGTATTGGGGAGCTACTAGACCCTGTTAAATATAGAGTGTTGGTTTATCACACCAGTAAAAGGGTCAGGAGGAGGGACTATTTGGTTAGTTACCTGCTGGGACCTATACCCACTATACTGGTGGTACCTGGAATGTATCTAGTACCTCTGTGAGGTTCCTGGGAGCTTCCCAAATGAGGGCACATTTATTCCTTCTATCTGCTGAGGGGATTGGAAAGAAGTATGGCAAGTGCTCTTTACAAATGGAACGTCAGAGGAGCTTTGAGGTTTCAGGGAATGCTTATTCCTCAGCTCTCAGGAGAGACCTTTGTCTCTCCATTAAGATAACAGACTCCCTCTATTTCAGGGCTGCCCTATAAAAATGTAACGTGAGCCATATATGTGCTTTGGTGTTTTCTAGTAGTCATATTAGAAAAGTAAAAAGACACAGATGAAATTAATACAAATGATGTATCTAATTTAACACAGTATGTCTAATATATTATTTCAGCATGTAACTACTAAAAATTAGTGGAATATTTTTTTTTGTATATGTACCCAATATTCAAAATTTTTGTATGTAATTTATAGCAAATCTCAATCTGGATTAGTCATATTTCAAGTTCTTACTAGCCACAGGTGGCTTGTGCCTACCATATTGGACAATGCAGGTCTAGTTTATTCCTTACCAATCTGGCCCATGGTAGACAAATGTCATTTCCATGTAATAGTTTTTTCTTCTCAATAAATAACAATTGGGCATCTAATATTGCAGTATTTGCTGTGTTTTGGTTAAGTGACAACATAAGAAATTTCAGTCAATGACTCAGATTCTAAAAAGACCATGATAAGTAAAGTGAAGTTTCTGGATATCTGTCAACTGCCTTATATAGGATCAGCTGGGTATCAGTTTACAAAATTTTAGAGGTATCTTGGGATGATCCGAGTTCCAATTATATGGCATAGGAGCCACTGGGTTTGGGGGCTCTGGATAACATCATGTAGTGTTAGTCATTTTCCAGACATAGGTGAGATCAGGGTAGAATGATGAGCCATGGGACTGCCATTGAAGAGATGTACTGTACTATTTAGATGCCACAGATGGAAAAGACGGATTGATGAGGATGACCGTGAACACAAACTATAGTGTGAGGGCAGACGTTGCCAATTGCAATCAGTGTGTATGTGAGGTAAACCTTTCCTGACTCCTGAGCTACGTGAGGAAGGCTGACTAGCTAAGGTACAGTAATAGTACAGCCTTTGTATCAACTGCTTACTTGTGTTAGTCAACATTCTAAGGGTTTTATATGCTTTTTAAAACTTAATTTTCACAACGAATGTCACCAACAAGGCCGTTTAATGGATGAGGAGCTTGAAGCACACCAATGTTAGCAAATGGACCAGCAGTCACCCAACCCTAACACTTCTGGGTCTCATTTACACTGTTCCTCACATCGGTCAGCACCATGGCTAAAATACAAACAACTAGTCATAGATTATAAACACAGATCTGGATTAACGGAGAAGCTTGATTGCGTGTTGTCTGATTTTAGCCAGGTTAGGTTGAAATTAAATTATTAAGTGCACTTAAAGCATTTAACTTACTCAAGAACCAATTCAGATGCCACTTTCTGTAAAGAGCTCTACTTCAAGCCCCTAATTTGGAATTCATCTCTCCTTCCTCTGATCTCCCCAAATAATTTACACATCTCATGGTGCATAATAACCTTCTATGTTGATTGTAGTTGTAGATGAACATATTTTATCTTTCTTCTCCAGCTACTATAAGTGCCTTATACAAATTACTTGCTCAAAATATATATGTCACCCGGGTGAGCTAAATGTTTAGATGAACAGATAAGTGAATGAATGAATGAATTAATTAATGAATTTTTCCCCTTCAAACCAAGGGAACTGTTGTGTATAAATTCCCTTTAGAGTGGATTTGGGTAAAGTCCTCTGATTATGATGATAATATGCAACATAACTATTATAAGGGGACACTGTTTTTTTTTTTTTTTTTTTAAAGACCTCAGATAGTCCTGTACTTGAGATATTGAAGATTCATACTATGCCTGCCCTGGTTTATTATCTACCACATACAGGCAGTTTGTCTTTGATTTCACCGAGCTAGCCTCATACATTTTAGATAACATCTTTTCCCCTGGGACCCCTCCCCCACTCTAAGCTGTATCCCCGCAGAGAGAGGTACTGTGAGCTTTGGACGCTGCAGAAATCATGAGCCTTTAGCAGGAAAATCTGTTTCCATAGCTGGGAGTTTGCAGGGAACATGGACACCGTTTACCCTTTCCATGTGTTTTAGAGAAAAGCTGTGCAGTGATGGATTTTAGCCCAGTGGAAGACCTTGTGTTGATCTTGAAGGAGAACTTTTATTGGAATGTCCATTATTTTTGTCATCCAAACGCATGCGCCATACTTAGGAAACAGAATGGGAGCTGTGGCCTGTGTGGAAAAGAAATTGTTCTCTCATACTGAGCTGTACTTTGGGTAGCATTTGGAATGTTTAGGAAGTAACTGCGTAAGATTGTTGGCTCCCCCCATACCCATGAAAGTGGATCCATTGATTCCTCCCTCTCACCCTCCCTCCCTCCCTCCCTCCCTTCCTCCCTTCCTTCCTTCCTTCCTTCCTTCCTTCCTTGTTTCCTTGTTTCCTTGTTTCCTTTACTATTTATCTATGTATATATTCCCTATCTAATTCCAGAAAGGATTTAAACTGGTGTATATATGTGTTGTATTTGCAATGTTCCTTGTAGGTTAAGGGCTGGAGCTTCCCAGTGAACTGATTTAAAGAGCTTCAGATTCATCTGATGTGAATTCAGTTAAGATACTGTTCTTTTGGGCTTTTCCTCTAGTAGTATATGGACAGAGTAAAACCCAAATGTAAATTTGTGACTGTATTTTGGGTTTCTCAGATCAGGCACCTAATCATCTCCTTTTCGATTATGTACAAAAGAAACGCAAGATCATTTTTTTTCCGGTTATCCTATTTTCTAGATTTACCTGTTTAAAAATAATATTTCACATGCTCTGTTTTCAGTGTTTAGTAATGAAGCATAAAGGTAAACCTTTGTAGTGATTGTATTACTTGTAACTGTGGCACCTGTCTCTTGCCATTGTCAGATTATTTTAAATTCAGTCAAAGGAAGATGCTTAAGGCAAACAAGGACTTGCTGATAAGACAGTTGTGTTCTTTTATTTTACTAATGAAGTACCAGTATTATACCTGGTGCCCATGGTTTCCTTGACTCTTTGTTTATGCCTCTCTATTGCTCATACAGGCATCCAGCTGACCAAGAGTGGTGAATGGAATCATTGCATTTTTAGCAGGATTTGGGATGCATCTGGCACTTAACAAGCCATTGCTTTTTGATTTATTTTACCTCATTAACTATTATTATATCATAACTAAAAATGATTCTTTGGTTCAATTATATTGCATAGGCCTTGCTGTTAACCATGGTTTTGGAGAGGGGGAGTAAATGAGTAAATATAAGAAATAATCCATTCTTCATTTAGTAGCTACCTGCTGAATCCCTACTAGGGTCATCTGAGAGTTTGTAGGGAAAGGGCTTGGCCTAGAGCTTCGGATGTAAGGGACTATGGAGTGGGTCACAGGGCTGAAAAAAGTGTTGAGTCAGCAGTGGATGTAAGAATGTGTGTGAGCTTTGAAAGATGGACAGGATTGCCTCACAGACGGGCATTGACGTGGATGATCCATCTCTTAAACTTCTGTGAAGGTGGAATGATATTACTTATTTTGAAGGCACATTGGGATTGGCTGTAACATGTGAGATGTACTTTAACATACTAAGAATTCATAAATTCATGAATACTGTTGGCCGGGGTGGTATGAGCATCAAATACGATGCACTGCTTCAAAGAACTTACAGGGTAGTTGGGGAGGATAAGATTGTGTGTGTCTCAGAGATGAGGTGCAGTTCTTATGAAGTATTGATTTCAGTGCAAATGGATTTGGCAAATGCCCAGCAAATGCTGAGGTTGAGTTTTGGGAAGCATTTAGGAAACCAGAACCAAGGCAACCAAACGACTTGGAAGCTAGCCAAAAAAATGGGACTATGGAGTATCCAGAGGAGCCCTCACAGAATTCAGTCTGAGGAGCAGAGTCTGAAGACCACAGCGGCAGCCCAGGGTAGATGTAGCAGTCAGGGCAGCACGGAGCTGTGATCTCTCCTACAGGGCTGCCTTTGAAGGGTCCCTTCTTGATGTGCTTGTCTTTGACCACTGCTGCTGGCCATACCAGAAAAAGACGTTAAAAGTATGAAAAATTAAATGATGATTAAGATAACGGAAATGCCTCAAGGCAGAATGACTGTCAAATGCCAGATGATGATGGAAGTTAATTCTGCAGGAGTTCAGAAGACACAGATGTCTACGGCCTGAGGTGTAGAGGACACCACTGTGAGAAGGGAGGCTCTGACTTGGCTTCCGAAGAATTGTGCAAGAGACTCTGGGAAAAAGGACGGTTATAAGAGAGGTGGGATCCTACTTACCAGCAATATCACCTGCCACCTACTTGGCCAGACTGGAAATCATAAAGTTACCTCTCCTCAACCCTGGTGCTCTGCAACCAAGAAGACGACAGAAAGACTCACTTCCATTGATTGAACTTCTGAAGGATTGCTGGCATTGATTCTGGAAGCTTTGCTGTTCCGCCATCCCTTATCTTACCCTTCTGCTACCCCTCCAGTCTTACCCTTTTCCAAACCACTGATCATAAGACCACTCAGCCTCCACAAACTTCATTTTCCAGCTTTTAAAGATTTTATTGATTTATTCAAGAGAGAAAGAGAGAGAGAGTGATCCCATGAGCAACAGGCCGAGGCAGAGGATGAGGGAGAAGCAGACTCCCCTGCTGAGCAGGGAACCCCATGCAGGGCTTGGTCCCAGGACCCCAGATCCTGACCTGAGTCGAAGACAGATGCTTAACTGACTGAGCCACCCTGGTGGCCCTATTTCTCCAGTTTTTAGAAATAAATACTTTATGACCATAATTTGTCGTGAACTTTCGGTTTCAATTTTTTTCTCCTCCAAATTACACATGCATGTCCAATCCAGAAAATTTCGAAATCGGTTTAAACAAAATGAAATTCCTAGAATCTGTAATCATGCCAACCCAAAAATGCTAGCTACAATGATTATTTTTACATATACTTCCAAATTTATAATATTATGAGTAATATTACTACATCAGTAAGTAGACATTCATTCTGTTTCATAAAACGTGAGATCACTTATTTCTGATGTGTTTTATCCACTCAAGTGTTCGGTGAACATCTTTCCTTCTCACACATATAACTCAGTAACACTTTTTGTTTCAGGGATCCTTTTAGAAATACATATTTCCTGGTCAGGTGGTATGTACATTTTTAATCCCTTTAGTATGTTTTGCCAAATTGCCTTGAGAACATTTATTTCAATTTATGTCATCACATGGGAATATAGGCATTCATCATTTTATTATGGCATTGCAGACATTGCACTTTTTATAAATTGAAGGTTCAAGACTTTGGTGGAGGAAGTACCTGCAGATGTGGTGGAAATAGCGAGAAAACAAGAATTAGAGTGGAGCCTGGAGATGTGCCTGAATTGATGGGATCTCACGACAAAATGTTAACATGATGAGGAATTACTTTGTATGGTTGAGCAATGGGAGTGGTTTCTTGAGGTGGAATCTTCTCTTGGTGAAGGTGCTGTGAAGACTCGGAATGACAACACAGGATTTAGAATATTATACAAAAGATATTAATAAAGCAGCAGCTCCAATTTTGAAAGAATTGAGAGGATTGACTCCAATTTTGGAAGTTCTGCTATGATTAAAATGCTGTCAGACAGCATCACATGTTACAGAGGAATTGTTTGTGAAAGTCAGAGTCAATTGATGCACAAACCTCGTCTTGTTTTAAGAAATTGCCACTCCACCTTCAGCAACCTGGTCAGTCAGCAGCCACCAACATGGTGGAATGACCTTCCATCAGCAAAAAGATCATGACTCACTGAAAGTTCAGATAATAGTTAGCATTTTTAATCAATATAATATTTTTAAATTAAGGTATGTATGTTATTTTTTTTTGGCATAATGCTACTGTGCAGTATATACATAACCTTTATATGCACTGGGGAACCAACATGTTCATTTGACTTGCTTTATTGCAGTATTTTTGGCTTTATTGTGGTGGTCTGGAACCAGACCCTCAATATCCCCGAGGTATGCATGTATTTGGGAGTGCTCCTCCTTGGACTCCTTGATGGAGACTTGTTATGACAAACAAATAAAGTAAAATACAGTAAAATTAAAGCTTTGCTACTTTGATGGGAGGAAAATGGAATTTCATTATATTATGCCTGATTTCCAATAACCTAATTGCAAATGAGCTTTAATTTTTTATGTTTATCTTCTCTGTTTATATTTTCTTAATTGTGATGGGCTTATTCATGATATTTGCTCATGCTGTTTTGAAACTAGTTCTACTTAACTGATTTGATATGTATCTATATTAACATATATATGTATATGTATATGTATATAACCTTAATGTATATTAAAAATAGTGGCTCTGTCTCTGCCACAAATGCTAAATATTTTTGGCAGATAGTCCTTCTTTTAATATTTGGATTTTTTTCGCCCATGTCAAGTGTCTTAGTCTTTTTTTTTCTTTATGTTTTATGAGTTCCTAGCAAAGACCTCCTCCATTCCCTAATTATTCAAATATATATTTTATTTTTACCTACCAAGTTTATGATTGCGTTTTTCATATTTAAGTTGTAATGTGTCTTATTTTGATGAGATTAAAAGATCCAGTGTAAATTTTTGACTGTTTAAAGACATCTAATCTGTTTTATTGTTCTATTTATTCCTTGTAACACTAAGGAATTGAGATGAATTTTTAGTATCTACTAGTACATACCAATAAAGGTTTTTTTTTAATAATTAAAAATAGTCTGGATATTTTTCTTTTCCATATGAAACTTAGACTTATTTGTTAAAATTTTGATGTAAATGCTAGTGGAATTTTGGAGATGGAGACTTGCTTGTTAAAACTTTATTATAAATTCTGGTGGAACTCTGGAGATAAGATTATTTTTTACCATACAGTACCATTTGTTACTCTGTATATTCAGATTTTCTTTTCTGTCCCTTAATGAAATTGTACTTTCCTTCATATAATAAATGCCTGTGGAATATATTCTTAAGTGTTTGCATTTTGCCCTTTTCTCATTTCTGGATGTAAATGGAATACCACGAGTATTAAGCTATCTAGAGTATAGATGTTTTTTTTTTTTAATTTTTATTTATTTATGATAGTCACAGAGAGAGAGAGAGAGAGAGAGAGGCAGAGACACAGGCGGAGGGAGAAGCAGGCTCCATGCACCGGGAGCCTGACGTGGGATTCGATCCCGGGTCTCCAGGATCGCGCCCTGGGCCAAAGGCAGGCGCCAAACTGCTGCGCCACCCAGGGATCCCAACTATCTAGAGTATATTAAGGAAAATGCTTACTATTGCTATTTTACTGGGCATTTTTAATTAGGAATAAATGTTGAAATATTTTAAAGGCTTTTTGTCATCTGGGATTTTTTTTTTCTTTTTTGACTTAGTTCTATGAGAGATAAAATTTAGAATACCTTATATTGACACTTGGATTTTTTTGAACAAATCATCCTGTTACAGTGTTTCATATTATTACATGACTCTTATTGATTTAATAATATTTAGGATTTTGCTTTTGTGCTTATATGAAAACTTCATCTCTCAGCTTCTGTTTCTTCTGTCTTTTCGGGATTCAGGCTTTGACATTAGTTGGATTCTTTACCTATTTGTACAGAATCCTATTCTTCTCAGTGCTCTAGAAGCTAAGAAGTTTGAAAGAATTTACCCACAACTAGTGTTGGAAGTCCTTAGAAAATATTTTCAAATGTCCAAATTATTTACTGACAAAATTATAGAATGGTTTGGTTGTGCTTAAAAATAACCTCAGGGCCAGTATAGGGGGAGAGGCTCTGGGAGTTAGATGAGACTCTGTATCAATGGAAGTTGTTTCATTTTGCCCTTTTTTTTGACATATTCCATAATAAATAGTATCTACAAATTAGCCTGCAAAATGTTTTCAGTGGTTTCTGGCTTATTTGGGTTTTCTAATGCCTCTAGTTGTTTTGGTAGGTTACCTTTGATTAGGAAATCGTATGAGATTTTAATATTCTTTTTTTTTTTAAGATTTTATTCATTTATTCATGACAGACACAGAGAGAGAGAGAGAGAGAGAGAGGCAGAGACACAGGCAGAGGGAAAAGCAGGCTCCATGCAGGGAGCCCAACGTGGGACTCGATCCTGGGTCTCCAGGATCACACCTCAGGCCGAAGGTGGCGCTAAACCACTGGGCCATCGGAGCTGCCCAATTTTAATATTCTTAAATGTGATTTTATCCAGTTTCCCATATCAAACATAGTCCCTTTCTATTTCATCTCTTTCAATTAGATTATAAGCTTGACTCTTTAAAATCATCTCTCCTAATCATACCTCTGATCATATCACTCATGTGTATAACCCCTGTACTTCCTTGATCAAATTTAGAATTTCCTGTGGGTTAGGCAACAAGGCCTTCACTACTGACCCCAGCCTGCCTCTCAAACCGCAGCTCCAGCCTGATTTCCCACACTGCCAAGAGACACTTGGAACATTTGCTCTTCCCTGCCTGGGGTGCCATCAGCCTAAAAACACCCTGCTTATTCTCCAAGAACCCCCATAGAGTGTCGTTTCTTTTAAGCCTGCCACAAACTCCTTGTCTCCATCTCCTGTCGCTACTCTGTGGTAACCACAGAAATGTGTATCTTTTCCAAATCATAATTTAAATGGTAGATTGTCCATGAAAGCTAACAGATTTTTGACCCTCAAATGCTTTCTCATCAGACTGAAATCACGTTATCATCATTTGCGTTAGCATACTTTCATCAAAATGACTACAGTGAAAGAATCTAGAAAGACCATTGTTTGAACTCCAAAGTTGTTTAGACAGAGAATATTTACTAGACTGGATTTTTCTTCCGTCTGCCTTTGGGGGAGCTGATTGTGGTTTGCCCCTGAAATAAAAGCTATTTTACAAGTTCATTTGTAAAGTTGTTCAGATTTATTATAAACATAAGCTGCATCAATGAGTATGTTTGGGTGGAAGGAAACCCAGGAATGCCCCAGTCTGAGTGGTTCACATGTGCAGCTAGGGAGTGCGGATTTTCCATCATGGAATATCCTTTATTAGGCTTTTGACTGTCATTCAACTGTGATATTTTGTCAAGGCTTTGGGCCTTTTTTCAAGTTTGATTATCTGCCTCTTGGTTTGCTGGTATTATTTGAGTGAAAGAACTCTTGTTATTGAAGGAAGATGGTCAGAAACTGTAACAATATGTGGAGTTCTTTAATTGAATGGATTATCTATTTAATAGTTACTATTCTGTAGTTTCCTGTGTGTGTGTAGGGGGTTATGGGAGAGGGATACAGGTGATATTTGCGTGCTACGTATTTACAGGTGAAAGAGAAAATGGCTTTTAAAAGGGGAAAAAGAGACCAAATTGATTTTAGATTTTGCTTTCATCTAATCTAGTGCTCTGCGCAGCTGATTTGTTGCTACTTAGAGGAACTCATCATTTGACCACTGTAAGGTTTCTTCACCCGTTGTCCTGCAGGCCCCAAAGAGCTTCCCAAATAGATTGCATGTAGTTATCACTAACTCTATTGGCAACTATCGAAATGATTAAAGAGCTGTTCAGATCCAGTGACCTATCTTGGGAAGCTGAGGCACAGGCTGGATGACCACCTGGGAGGCATGATGTAGAGGGAATTCAGCCACAAGATATGAGGTACCTTCGGTCTAGCCAGATTGTCTTTAGTATGCAGCATAAAACCGTATAGGATGTGCAAAAACTGCTCAGAGAGCAGAATTCCAATCGGCTTTACACTGTTCAAAAACGAGAGAATGAATTAAGCATTTCTGTTTCTAGAACCTTACATAGTGCATGGTGTTATGTGGGTAAGCAATAGATATGTACGGAATTAGATTTGATTCTGAATAATTGATTACAATGTCATACTCCAAGGAAATTTGTAGGGGCTGACATACTGAGGTTGTGCTTGCAAATATGAAGTGCACGTTGGAATTAATTATCCTGGTCTTTTTGAGGGAAGTACTTTCTCTTGTCAATTGAGATGACTGATGCAAAAGCACCTTCTGGGTTTGAATTAGCTGGATAATTCTTGACTTTGCTCGAGCCTTTAAACTGGTGGAAGCTTTAATGGATATTAATTAGTGTGAACGCCTTTTATTCTTTGAGGGTCTTTTTTTCTTCTTTTTTTCTAAAGAGAAATCTATCTTGATTGACATATGGATTCCTCTGTTTAATGTTTTATTGTTTTTGAAGAAAGGGGCTTTGATTTCCTGCCAGAGAGGTTTCATAAAAGGACCTTAGCATGCTGAGCTCTGATTAAACACCAGGGAGAAGTGATGATTCTTTTGTAATGCTCTCTCCTGAAAGGTGAGGAGGCCAAAATTATAATGACTCTAGGAGATACTGCTGAAGGACCACATTCAGCTACAGGAAAAATCAGCCATTGCATAAACACCAGTGAGATTGGGATGCAAATGCCATTTTCTGCTATTTTATGAATGCCTCAAAAAAATCTGTAGAAGAAAGGGTCATAATGATACCTTAGAGGAGAGAATATGGGGTTAGTTTTATATATTGCTGTAGAGTATTGACCTACATAGCCAAGAACTCTTTATAAAGTAAAATAGATTTTTATTTAAGGATCCTTCCAATTTTAGCAGATGTAAGAGATTTACATAACATGGCAAGTGTTTGTATAAATTAAACAGTGCTCCCTGTTTTGGATTTACTAAGTTTGCTTCTAAGTGGCAGCCCTATATATTAACCCTGTCCCCCCAAATCAGTTATCAAATTCAGTTCATAAACAAACAGACCAAGCTGGCTTAGGAGCAGGATGACGGATCAGAGTGAGTCCCTAAAGGCATTGGGGCCTCCGGTTTCATCTTCAGATGTAGCCTGGCTCTGCCAGCTGCTAGTCATGTGGCCCTGGGCAAGGTTTTAACTGCTCTGAATTTCAGTGAAAGCATAAATAAGATAAAAATATTTACCTGGCAGAGGGACTGTGAGGACTTAATCAGATAATGTGCGCAAAGAGGCCTAATGTGCTTTGCACTTGATAGCACTGCTTGTGGAAACAATTTTTTATAAAGACATAGAAATAAAATGAACCAAAGAGGTGATAATCGATTGACTTGTTGTTCTTACTCTTAGCCAGAGATAAAAGTAAATTACTAGAGAATATTTGGGTCATTTGCAGTTCTTTTTATCAAGTATAAGATGAACATGATCATATATCATTTGTTTACTCTGGACTCGACCCAAAACACACACTCCAGAGCCCATCAAGAAATGCTTAGAAATGGAATGTCAGTTTATTCTTTCTCTCTCGCTCTCTCTTTTCTTAGTTATGTTCACGAACGGAATTCTTAATATCCTATCTGCTTTAAATTTCATTTTCCAGTTAAAGAATGATTTAAGTCTAAATTTCTACCTACTAGAACTTAAAGTTGAGTTTGAGTCAAGTGTTCTCCAAAATGAATACACCCTTGCTAAGATGACTCATGCCAGCTAATATTAAAAGTGAATATTAACTATCAGGTGCAGATGAGCTACCTAGCTTGTTATTAATTAATGTGAAGTAAATTAATGTAAGTACAGGAACATAACCCAAAGTCACTATCTGACCAGTCTGTCTGTCTGTATGTATGTATTTATTTATTAACTTAGAGCAGTTTTAGGTTTATAGAAAAAGTGATTAGAAAGTACAGAGATCCCATAAAATTTCCCCTCATTTCTGTCCTCAGTTTCCCCTAATTAACATCTTTCATTAACATGATGCCTTTGCTGCAATTGATAAATCAGTATTGATGCATTATTATCAGCTGAAATCCATAGTTTACATTAGAGTTCCCTGTGTCGTACCATTCTGTGGTTTTTAGCAAATACGTGATGTTATGAATCTGCCATTATAATAATAAAGAGTTTCACTGTCCTAAAATTCCTATGTCCTCCACCTACTAGTCTCTCCCACATGTCATCCAACCCCTGGCAGCCACTGATCTTTTTGTTGTCTCTCTAGTTTAGTTTAACCTTTTCAAGAATGTCATATAGTGGAATAGATTCCATATAGTTGGAACCATACAGTATGTAGGGTTCTCAGACTGGCTTCTGACACTTAGCAGTGTTTTTAAGTTTCTCCTATGCCTTTTTATGGCTTGATAGCTCATTTCTTTTTATTTTATTTAAAAAATATTTATTTGAGAGACAGAGACAGAGGGAGAGAGTGCAGGAGCAGTGGGGAGAGGCAGAGGGAGAAGCAGATTCCCAGCTGAGCAGGAAGCCTGATGCAGGGATTGATCCCAGGACCCTAAGATCATGACCTGAGCCAAAGACAGATGCTTAGACGACTGAGCCACCCAGGTGCCCTGCTCATTTCTCTTTAGCACTAAACACCATTCCATCATTTGGATGTACTGCAGTTTATCTATTCAGACATCTTAGTTGCTTCCAGTTTTTGGCAACAACGAATAAGGCTTCTATCAACATTCATGAACAAGTTTTTGTGTGGACATAAGTTTTCAGCTCACTTGGGTAGATTCCAAGGAGCATAATTCTTGTATCATATGGTAAGAGCATGTTTAGTCTTGTCTTTTTTTTTTTAAGATTTTATTTATTTATTTGAGAGAGAAGAGAGAGAGATAGCTAGCACGAGTGAGGAGAGAGGCAGAGGCAGAGGGAGAGGGAGAAGCAGAGTCTGCTGAGCAGGGAGCCTGACGAGGGCCTTGGTCCCAGGCAGGACTCTAAGATCATGACCTGAGCTGAAGGCAGATGCTTAACTGACTGAGCCACCCAGGTGCCCCAAGTATGTTTATTTAATCGTATAATAAACTGCCCAGTGTCTTCAAGAAGTGGCTGTGCCATTTTGCATCCCCACCAGCAAGAATGAGAATGCTTCTTGCTCCACAGAATCTCCAGCATTTGGTGTTGTTAGTGTTTTGGATTTTAGCCATCCGTTTAGTTAGGTACAATTAATTAATTATTTTTACTTTTCCAGTGCAGTTTAAGTGCTGCTAAGGCACAGATTTCAGCTTTGCTTCCTGCCATATCCCAAGCTCCTAGAGAAATTGGTGACATACGGTGGGTGTTCAATAAATATTTGTGGAAAGGATAAATAAATGAATCACAACAGTGAAAAGTAAACATCCTGAGGGATGATTTCTGGAGAGAGAGAAAAACCATTGCCAGAGGGTTATCATTTTCCTGAGAATCTATAATAAATGTCATATATGTTTATTGTAAATACTGATAAATTGTTGTTTTCATTTGGATTCATAGTTGTCTCCCAAGTCAGTTAAGTCTTGGCAAGTAAATCACACCTTAGATTCAAACAGATTCAAATTTAAATTTTTAAAATACTGACTTTAGGGCAGCCCTGGTGGCGCCCCGGGTTAGCACCGCCTGCAGCCCAGGGTGTGATCCTGGAGACCCTGGATCGAGTCCCACGTCAGGCTCTCTGTATGATGCCTGTTTCTTCCTCTGCCTGTGTCTCTGCTTCTCTGTCTCTATGAATAAATAAATAAAAAATCTTTAAAAATAAAATAATAAAATAAAATACTGACTTTATAGTAAGCCAAAATGTGTTTTTTCTTTGCTTACCATTTTGTAAAACAAATTCTTTGTTAGTTATATTTAAAGGAAGTACCAAATTATCCAACATCTGCCATTTTATTGAATCTAGGGCATAACTCTGACTGTACATTTATCATCGTTTGGAGAACTTTTCACAAAATCATGTGCCAGTGCTTGCCTTCAGGAGTTCTGATTTAAACCCTTCCACTCCCTTCTCAGGTAGTTATATAAGTTCCCAGATACTTCCAGGGCAAAGCCTGGGTTGAGACCAGCAATACTAGGGATTTACAAAACTGAGTATTGATTTTAGTTAAGAGATATTAAATTATTTGAAAGAAATAGCTTTATAAAAATACATTGTCAAGAATTTAATACTTTGTTTTAAAGTGTAAAAGCCCACAGCTTATCAGGCTGTCGGTAGTCCTCAAATTAGAAAAGCATGAAGCAAATTACAGGAATAGTATGATTCTCCTCTCCGCTTTTTTTTTTTTTTTTTTTTATTCTACCCAAAAGCTTGGTAGGAACAGTAAACAAAGGACTGAGGAAGTGATAAACAGGTATCACACTTCTCCATGAGCAGGCTAGTGGAGTGAGGCCATATGTAAATTGGTATTCCTTTTTTGGAAGGCAATTCAAAATTAATATTGAAAATTCACATGCCCTTTGATCCAGAACTCTGTCTCAAAGAATTTACTCAGAAGAAATAGATTTTCATTGCAGCATCGCATGCAGTAGCAAACATTGATAAATATCCTTGATGCCCCTTAAGAGGGGAATGCTTGAATAGTCATCAGGTGAAACCATAGTATGACCTACTCTATGTAAAGATCTTAAATATTTTATAATATGTATTGAAATGAATCCTATCAATTATCCATTATTTAGCCACAGAAACAAGTTAAATAACAATGTTTAACCCATGATGCTATTTTTATAAAAATAAACTCACTTTCCCCCACCATAAACAAAATGTAAAAATTCTCTCTCTGCGTGTTTGTGGTTCTTGATATTTTGGAAAAGATCTGAAGAGATATTCACTGAATGGTTAGCAGTAATTACATCTGGGGAGTGGATGTAGGGGATGAAGAACTTTTTTGTTTAACCAACAGATTTTTAAAATTTTTTAATACTTAAAATCAACTGTTGTTATATTTGACATTTAAACAGAAGAGAGAAAATGAGACAAACCTCCCAACCCCCTGTGGTTTCCGATACTTTAAAAAAAAATTGAAATTTCTATCAAGCAAAATGTACTATGTTGTGACACTTCATGGAAAATTTACCCAGTCAGGGCTAACATCCTAATAAATACTTAGTTTTGTGTACCGACACCCTCACTCCCCCTCTGCTCCCCTCCTCATCATTTCTAAAACCCGTGCAGTGCTCATCAGAGCAAAAGTTGGATTCCTCTCAGATGGACCTTGGTCACATGCCTAGGAATTAAAACAGAAGAACTTTTATTCATTCTTTATGAGTAGGGTTGACATATGATATCACATCAGTTTCAGGTATACAGCACAATGACTCAGCATCCCTGTAGTTAGGCTATGCCCACCCGAGTGTCAGCCCACTATTACAATGCTGTGGACTCTCTTTCCCTTCCTTTCACTCCTGTGACTTATTTGTGACTGGGATCTTGTACCTCCCACTCCCCTTCACTCATTTAGTCCATCTCCCTACCTTTTTTTGTCCTCTGGCAAGCATCCGTTCTCTGTATGTATGGGTCTACTTTGGCTTTTTGTTTGCTTATTTGTTTGTTTTGTGTTTTAGGTTCCAAATATAAGTGAAGTCGTATGGTATTTGTCTTTCTCTTATTTCATCCTTTTTTTAGATTCTATATATAAGTGAAGTCATATGGAGGTTTTTTTTTTCTCCTTTGTCTGACTTATTTTACTTATCATAATACCCTTTCGGTCTGCCCATGTTGTTGCAAATGGCAAGACTTCATCCCTTTTTAATAGCTGGGTAATATTCCATTATATATACATGCCACATGCTTCATCCGTCTATCGATCGACCCTTGGGCTGCGTTCACATCTTGGCTTTTATAAATAGTGCTGCATGAACACAGGAGAGCATATATCTTTTCGAATTAGAGTTTTCATATTCTTTGGGTAAATACCCAGTAGTGGAATTACTGGATCATATGATCTTTCTGTTTTTAGTTTTTTTGAAGAACCTCCATACTGTTTTCTACAGTGGCTACACCAGCTTACATTCCTGCCAACAGTGCACAAGGGTTCCTTATTCTCACCAACACTTGTTCTTTCTTTCGTTTTTTTTTTTTCTTTTAATTTTATTCTAGACATTTGGGCAAGCGTAGGGTGTTATCTTATTGTGGTTTTGATTTGCATTTCCCTGACGATGAGCATCTTTTCCCATATCTGTTGGCCATCTGTATGTCTTCTTTGGAAAAATATCTATTTAGGGCTTATGCCTGTTTTTTAATCAGATCATTTGTGGGATTTTTTGGTGTTGAGTTGTAGAGTTCTTTTCTTTTTTTAAGACTTTATTTATTTATTTGAGAGAGAGTGAGAAAGCACAAGGGGGGAGCAGCAGAGGGAGAGGAAGAAGCAGGCTCCCCACAGAGTAGGAAGCCGGATGCGGATGCGGGGCTCATCCGAGGACCCTGGGACCACGACCTGAGCTGAAGGCAGATGCTTAACCGACTATACCACCCGGGCAACCCAAGTTGTATAAGTTCTTTATGTATTTTGGATATATTATTGGATATATGATTTGCAAATATCTGCTGTCATTCAGCAGGTTGCTTTTTTGTTTTGTTTCCTTTGCTGTGTAGAAGCTTTATGTGTTGTTGTAGTCCTGGTAGTTTATTTTTGTTTTTAAAACACCTTAATCTTTTGAGAGACATCGATGGAAGTTGCAGTATATCCAGGTATATAGAATGATGAGAAGTGGATTTGTAGTTTGCACAGATTGCTTGGACTGAATTCCACTTCCAAATGCTCAAAGGCCATTTTATATGGTATCATAGGGTTCTAGAGGCTAAGCTCCTCTTAATAGGTGGGGTGATTGAAGCATATTTTCCTTCTATAGGATAATGAAGCCATTTGTCAGCTTCTTCATCAGGCTTCTCTCTCCTAACTCAGGGGGAAGTTGACCACAGTGTATTTCCAACGGGTCATGGCCCGTTGCCATGACCAAAGCCCAGTTCAGGAGCTCAGTGGAGCTCAAGGCTCCAAAGGCTCTTTCATTCCCCTTGTATTCTATCAGTATGGCTCTCAACCTCATGCACAGTAGAATCACCTAAGATAATTGCTGGAAGATTATGGTTGGACTGACCTGGCCAAGCATTACTAGTTTACAAAAGCCTGCCAAGTGATTCCAATGTATGGTCAGGACCAAGATCTGGGTTCCTTTCAGTAATACTGTAGAAATTTTAGCTAGATAATCTGTAAAAAGAAGCCTCTGTAAAAGCAGCATCCATAAAAGAAGCCTCACTCTCCAGGTCAGGTTTTCTAATTTTTTCAGGTTAGCTCAAATACAGATGAGAGAGACTGCCTCAGTTTACCCCAGAGTGCCCCTACTCTCACACCCCAGCCCCGTTACTCTGGGCCTTCTTGTCTGTAGCATTCTAGAGTGGTTCCTTGTGGGGTGGTCCAGCTCGAGTAAGGTCACCATATGGTACAGATCATCATCATTGCCTGTTTTGCTACTGTAGCTAGGACTCATCAGTACCATGTATGGAGAGTCACTGCCCACGGTGCAGGCTGGGGAATGTGTTCTGTTTCAACTGCAGCTGATATGATGCAATTCACTTCTGGCACTAACTGCCAGTGAATTCAAACCCTAGACTTTAAAGGGCAAGGTCCCTAACAAGATTGTTGTCATTCCAGACCAATTGGCTACACATCCAAGGGCTCCAATGACCTCCCTAAACTTGATAATTGACTGGAATGACTCACAGAACTCAGGAAAATGCTATTCTTATGATTACAATTTTATTATAAACAATACAACTCTGGAAGAACCAAATGAAGAGATACATAGAGCGAAGTCTATGTGGGTCCCAAACACAGAGCTTCCACACTTTCTTCTTGGGGAATCAGGGCTCATCATTCTCCTGTCATATCAGTGTGCTCACCAACCAGGAAGTGCCAACAAGGTTTAATGTTAAGATATATATATATATATATATATATATATATATATATATATATATATATATATAAATTTATATATTTATATTTTATACTTATATGTGTATATTATATCTAAACTTATTGAAGTATAATTGACATACACTGTCATACTAGTTGCAGGTGTACAACATATTGATTTGATGATTCTGTACATTACTCAGTGCTCATCATGACAGATACTATCTGGCACCATACAGCAGGGTATTTCTTAAAGAAGAATCAATTAATTTATTGAGGGGGGGGAAGGGGTAGAGGGAGAGGGAATCTTTAAGCAAGATCCTGTCTAGAGCAGAGCCCAACGTGGAGCTTGATCTCACAATCTTGAAATCATGACTTGAGCTGAAACCCAAGAGTTGGGCACTTATCCGACTGAGCCACCCAGGCATTCTCCAACAGTCTTTTTTATTGGGGTTTTATTACATGATGGGTTGAATGTTGATGCCATGATTGAACTCAGTCTTCAAGGAGGTCAGTCTGGTTCCAAGCTCCGGTGGTATAATCACATGGTGGGTTTGTTGACCAGCTCTCATCCTGAGTCATCTCATCGCATTAATATAAACTCAGATGTGATCCACGAGGTGATAAAGAACAAAGACACTTATATTACTAATGAAATTCCAAGGATTTATTTTTTATTTATTTATTTTTTTTAATTTTTTTTTATTATTTATTTATGATAGTCATACAGAGAGAGAGTGGCAGAGACAAGGCAGAGACATAGGCAGAGGGAGAAGCAGGCTCCAGGCACCGGGAGCCTGACATGGGATTCGATCCCGGGTCTCCAGGATCGTGCCCTGGGCCAAAGGCAGGCGCCAAACCGCTGCGCCACCCAGGGATCCCAAATTCCAAGGATTTAGATTAGATTCTCTCTCTTAGGAGCCAGGAAGAAGACCAGTCAAATTCTTTATTCAATAGTGGGTCTTCCTGAAGCCAGACTGGGAAGTAAGAGGTGGAGGACTCAGCTTTTATTTAGTTCCTGGACTTTTAAACAACAACACTTCTGGTGGTCCTCCCCTGGTCCATTCCTGTCCTCCTGAGCGATGATGCTTGTGGTGGTTCTTTACTGATGCACTCATCTTAGGTTATGGTCCCTGTTTCTTCTCTAAACCATTTTAGGGATTATTGCTTCCTCTTCCAGGGACTCCATTCTAACTTCTCACTTTTGAGATTCATTCCTGAACCTATTCTCTTCACTTCCACTTCCATACGCTTTTCCTTCTTAAAACCCTAAAAACCAAACCAAACTTAAATATACTAACAAAAGGTTTTACCTACCGTCCTTTTCTCCAAGAGAACATAATTGCCCATTAAACCTAGAATAGGAGGCAAAATTTCAAGAGATGCAGATTCCTTGTAGAAATGGGGACACCTGCACCCCGATGTTTCTATCAGCAATGGCCACAATAGCCAAACTGTGGAAGGAGCCTCGGTGTCCATCGAAAGATGAATGGATAAAGAAGATGTGGTTTATGTATACAATGGAATATTACTCAGCAATTAGAAACGACAAATACCCACCATTTGCTTCAACGTGGATGGAACTGGAGGGTATTATGCTGAGTGAAATAAGTCAATCGGAGAAGGACAAACAGTGTATGTTCTCATTCATTTGGGGAATATGAATAATAGTGAAAGGGAATATAAAGGAAGGGAAAAGAAATGTTGGGAAATATCAGGAAGGGAGACAGAACATAAAGACTCCTAACTCTGGGAAACGAATTAGGGGTGGTGGAAGGGGAGGAGGGCAGGTGTTGGAGGGGAATGGGTGACGGGCACTGAGGTGGACACTTGACGGGATGAGCACTGGGTGTTTTTCTGTATGTTGGTAAATTGAACACCAATAAAAGTTAATTAAAAAAAAAAAAAAAGAAATGGTGGGCTTGACTTGTACTTTAGAAGGTCAGGGAACTAAAGCTTTTGCATTTCTTTATTCAAGAAAGATAATAAATAGAAAGCTATTATATCTCTCTTTAAAGAGTGTGAACTGGTTGGGACACTTGGGTGGCTCAGCGGTTGAGCATCTGCCTTGGCTCAGGGCATGATCCCGGAATCCGGGATGGAGTCCCACATCAGGTTCCTAGCAGGGAGCCTACTTCTCCTTCAGCCTATGTCTCTACCTCTCTTGCTGTGTGTCTCTTATGAATAAATAAATAAATACAAATTTTAAAAAAAGGAATGTGAACCGGCAATTTAGGAGAAGGCATGTAAGCTACTTCTTTAAAAACCAGTTCTGAATTTATTTTCAAAATTAAACTTATTTGGCATAATACATTATTTGGAGTTAGCTCTAAATTGATATTTACTTGTGTGTCATCCCTTTAAAATGTACTCCAAAGAGTACACTTTATGTAGTCTTTCTTAACTATTTCAATTATCTCAGGCAAAGACAATGGAAGAAAGCATTCAGTCATTGCTCAAAACGGATCATGCTGATCTATTTCCAGTTATTTTTCAATGTTGTTTTTAAAAGTAGCGGGTGTTTGATTGCTCAGGTCATCATTCAAAAGGTAACCGTCATTCTGATCTTCTATTGTGACTCAGCACCTAATGAAAGAGAAACTACTGGGGCACCTGGGTGGCTCAGCGATTAAGCATCTGCCTTGGGCTCAGGTCATTTATCCTGGGGTCCCAGGATCGAGTCCTGCGTCGGGCTCCCTGCAGGGAGCCTGCTTCTTCCTCTGCCTATGTCTCTGCCTTTTTCTTTCTCTCTGTGTCTCTCATGAATAAATAAATAAAATCTTTTAAAAAAAAGAGAGAGAAACTACTAAAAGGATGGATGATAACGAGCACAACCATATATCTGCTATAAAACCATGAATGCTTCATGGTTGAAGTTTTCAGATCCATGATTTTATTTGTCCTCACAGCAGTTCATCAAGGTAAATACTTATGCCCTACTTTTATAGGTCAGAAAATTGACTTTACAGACATATGAAGTTTACTAATTACATGACACATGATAGACACCAGATTGGATCGTTTGGATAATTCAAGTTCCATCCACACTGCTATATAGTAATTGTTTCCAAGATACTCTATATAATAGATACTTAGAGTTAACACTCATTTCTCTATACATTTGCAAAGCATTGTACTCATTAATGCAGGATCAGAGTATAGTCCCAGCAGGTTGTAAAGGTAGGTGAACTATTAGGTTCATTCATTCAGTGTATTTTTATGGAGTAGCATCTGTGTGCCAAGGCACTGCTACACATGAGGTTGGCATATATGAATCATACTCATTACTTTGTCCATTCAGCTAACACTGAATCACACCATCGTATGACATTGGATGGTGGAGATGGTTAAAAGTATTGACTGACTAATTTGACTTTTTGAAAATACTCGAAATCATGAAATAAAGAGATTTTTTTTTCCCCTACCATTAGGTCAGGAAGATTGATACAATTTAACTGATTTTATTTAATTATTTTTTAATTTCATGAGCTTTCTAGTTCATATCTCAAATGATCATGCCGGGCAGGTCCCAAATTCAGAAGTTGTAGTGCATTTGACAGCGCTTACAACTAATAACTGGGTTCCATGACAGTGATCCAGTTGCAGCAGGTACTGTAATTGCAGATTATACTCTTCATGGCTTCTTCTTTGTGTGAATAGTAAGTGTATGAAATCTTGAGTCAACATTTCCTTTTCTGTTGCATAAACAGTGCTGAAAGCTTAATGATCAGCTGGAGAAGAGGCGTAATGAATAGTTGCAGCATTGTTCATTAAACACCGTGGTGGCTCTTTCTTTGCCATCACTTTGTCTATGCTTGAATTTTGCATATCCTTCTAGTCTGTCATTCTCCTTGAGCATTGGACACTCCCCCTGAGGTAATTGCAGTGACACATAGAGCTTCTATCATACGACAGTGGAAATGTCTCTCCTTCAACCTGAGTTCACTTTATTGGAGAGACTACTTCTCAGGATGGTGAATCTGCAGAAAGTGACTCATCTAATAAAACTATAATAGAGATCCTTCATTTTTTAAAGCTATATTTGGCCTTTTGGATAATGAAGCATTGTGTCGCTTTTCTGTAAATTAAGAGTAAAATTTTCAGTGAATTGGAGTTGGGATTGAGATTTGCAGTTTTGTGCTGCATTTGCTTTTAGATCATTTGATTTCTTTGTAATTTTGTTTCTACCCTTATATACTTTGTGTTATACATTTGAACAGCGCTGCTTTCTCTGTGATGAATTAAATTGTTAAGTTATTGAAATGTTAACATACAGTTATTTGGTATTGCTTTTAGTACCCTGTTAGCAGATTGTGATAATGAGCTTTTATATCCCTCCAGGCCAAGTGTCAATTAGGTGCTAACTCAGTAAGATGTCTTATGGTACAAAGGGTTTCTAGAAGACAAGGTGCGATCAATAGAACCACCTTTAATTTCACCCAAAATATTTAAACCTATGACTGTTTGTTATATCATACTCTCTTTTATTCACTTATTAAAGCTTTGGAATTTGGTAAAAGATTCCCAAAGACTGCTATTAAAATTGCCAAGAGTGGCTTGGTTTAAAAGTAGAGGAAACATGTTTTCAAATAAATAGGGAGTTAGTTTCTTTATGTTGTTCTTTAGAGAGCATAGGCTTCTTTTGAACAGGGTATAATCATCTGTAACTATGAGTTAGGCAGGCAGGATACTCTCATGCCCCTTTAGGTATTAATGTTTCATTTTGGGAAAAAAAATAACTCAATGGAGTTCTGCTCATTATAGGAATAATTTGTGATGAGTAATTTTTAAGAGACATCAGAAGCTACCAGATGATAATTTGTTTTTTAATTTGCAAAATATTTCTGATATTAGGATGATAAATGAATTAACAAAAGCTAGGTTTTATTGGCTTGAGAACCTTTAGAATTAGGTTATATTTATGTGGATTTAACTGCCAAACTTTGTTATAAGGACTGAAGTAGCCTATTTGTCATCTGTGGTGTATTTCAGAGAAACAAAAATACATGTTAGTGAAATCATCCCCAACCTATCTTTGGTTTTTGATACATTCTTGAGAAAGGGATTAATTGCTTAAGAGAGTTGGAATTATTTTGGAGCTTTTGCTTATTCAGGAAATATATGTTTTATATCGATTAGAATTTTAAATAAAATGACCTTTTTTTTTTATCAGAGGCTTTATCATAAGCATTCATGAAATACTGATATCCTGAAAATAAATGAGAGCATAAACTACACTCCTACAACTCACTAATTCCCAAATCTTTACCTAAAGTGCTGAATATTTTTAGCTCTTAGTCTTCACAACCTCTTTATTTTGTTTCCTAACTGCATTTACTGTGTAATATTTCACTTTTGTCCAATGGTTACCCGCTCTCCACAAGAAGTTGATATAATCCCAGGTTGTGATGAAGCTCATGATCTCATCGTCTGTCTGTTTCTTTGTTTGGCCAGCAGAGCACAACGTAGAATTATTGAAATGTATTGAGACAATTTGTAAATTCTTCTGCCATGTGGGTGCCCAACTGCCACGGGAACTTGAGAAATAAAGGAAAAGAAGAGAAAAGAGAAAGGGAAGCAGGAAGGAGTAAAGCAGGAAAGGAAAGAGAAAGAGGAGGAAAATGAAGAAGTAGAGAAAGAAAGGAAGAAGAGATCAGGATAGATGGAGAGAGAAGAAAATGGATGAAGGGAGACGGGGGCGCTAGACCTGAGGCTCAGTAGTCTCTTTTGCCTGTGTATTTATATTTATGCCAAATGGAATGTTTTCATTTACATTTGATTCCTTTCGCTTTAAATATGAAGACACTTTCAACTGAACGAGTTTAAGAATCCTGGCATTTCATTTAGAATACATGCTAGTACTAGGAGTAAGGGTTTTTGAGTTAGGATAATATTGTGTTCAGGGGATTTACAACCTTTCAATTGCAGTCTAAGATAAAGCTAGTTTTCCTTTTACCTTGAATCACATATGTTTATTGTTTTCATTGTGGTCTCCTTTTGGTGAGTAGTCAAGTAACACATGTGGTTTCATCAGTTCACCTTCATGGAATCATAAACCGTTCTTCCCCCCTCTTACACACACAGTCTCTTTGCTCCATTATCGACAGCGAGAGTTAAAACAAAATCCAGAAGTCAGTGTTTTATCTTCCTCACACCCTCCAATGACTTCCTGTCGTATCTGGAATAAAAGCTCAACTCTTGGGCCACCCCACGAGCTCTTATACCATGCATTTTCTGCCAACATTCTTGGACTTGTAGACACTCTATGATAGAAGCTCATAAACTGTCTACTCCTCAGACATAGTGGGTATCCTCTGCCTAGAGTTTTCACTTGCTGTTCTTTTACATGGGCCACTCTTCCTTCGGACCTTCTGTTACTTCATTCACATCCCTGTTGTAGTATGCCTCCTTCTCCGAACCATCCTGACCAGTCTGACTACAATAAATTCCCTTGGCCTTCTCCTTGGTCATTCTCTGACTTCTCAATGTACCTGGCTTTTGCCTGATAACACTTCTGAAAACCTGAATTTATGTATTTATATACTCATATCTATGACCTTACACTTATATATGTATAAGCATATGATGTATATGGTATAGATAAATGTGTGTGTATTACTTTCTCTGTTAAAATGTCATCTCTCTGAGGACAGGAACTGGGTGTGTCTCACTCATTGCCATATTCCCACTTGTACAGAAGTGAGCTATATTTGCACAGTGTATATGGATTGACATGGGTGGAAGGAGATCACTTACAGCCCCTTGGGTTAAGTGCTGTGAAACAAAAAACAGAGGGAACCCAGAGGACAAAGTGAATAATTCTCCCTGGCGCCTGAAAAAGAATTGAAATTGGAGCTGACATGTTAATAGATATTGAAAGATTGGTTCAACGTTGAATAGGAAGAGAAGGAGAGAAGATAATTCCACTAAGAACAACTTGGGTAACATCTCAGAGTTAGGAAAGAGTATGGAACATTCAAGAAACACTGAACTGAACTGTGATGGAGCAGCCAACATAATAGTTGTCTGAGGGAAAATGGAGTAAGGTGGTTTAGAAAGGTATCTTGGAGTTAGAACATCTTTTCATGTGCTTGTTGGACATTTCTGTATCTTTTTTGGAGAAATGTCTTTTCAGGTTGTTTGCCCATTTAAAAATTGAGGGTTTTTTTTTGTTGTTTTGTTTTGAGTTGTAGGAATTTTTAAATTCTGGATATAAACCCCTTCTTTCGTATATAGTTTGTAAATATTTTCTCTCATTCTCTAAGTTGCCTCTTCATTCTCTTGGTTGCTGCCTCTGCTGTGTAGCAGTTTTTAAGTTTGATGCAGTCCCATTTGTTTTTGCTTTTGTTGTCTGTTGTGCTTTTGCTGTCATATCCAAATCATTGCCGAATCCAATGTTATGAAGCTTTTCTCCTGTGGTTTCTTTTAGGAATTTTATAGTTTCAATGCTTGCATTTACATTTCTAATTCATTTTGAGTTAATTGTTGTTTAGGATGTGAGGTAGGGTCCAACTTCATTCTTTTGCATGTGGATATCCAGTTGACCCAACACCATTTATTGAAGAAAGACAGCCCTTCCATCACTGTGCAGCCTTGGCACCCTTGGCTAAGATCATTTGAGTATATGTACAAGGGTTTATTTCTGGGCTCTCTGTTCTGTTTCATTTGTCCATGTATCTGTTTTTATGCTGGTACCGTACTCTTGATCACTGTAGCTTCTTAAATGTTTGAAATCAGGACGTATGAGGCCTTTAGCTTTGTTTTCCTTTCTCAAGATTATTTTGGCTATTCAGGGTACATTGAAATTTCATATGAATTTTAGGATTTTTTTTGTATTTCTGCAGAATAAAAATACCATTTGGATTTTGATAGGAATTACATTGAATATGTAGGTCACTTTGGGTAGTATGAATATTTTAACAATATTAAGTCTTCCAATCCATGAACATGGGATGTCTTTCCATTAATGTGTATCTTCTTTAGTTTCTTTTATTGTGTTTTTCTGTTGTCAGTGTACAAATATTTTGCCTTCCTAGGTAAGTTTATTGCTAAGTATTTTGTTCTTTTTGATGCTACTGTAAATGGGGTTGTTTTCTTAATTTCCTTTGCTGGTTGTTTGTTGTTCATGTATAGAAATGCAATTGATTTGTGCATGTGGAGTTTGGGTTCTGCAACTTTGCAGAACTTTATCAATTCCAATCAGTTTTTGTGTGTGTAATCTTTAGGGTTTTCTACATATAAAATGTGGTCTTTGTAACCAGAAATAATTTTATTCTTCCTTACCATTTTGGATGCCTTTTTTTTTTTTTTTTTTTTATAATTGCTCTAGCTAGGATTTCCGGTACTATATTGAATGGAAATGGTGAAACTGGGCATCCTTGACTTATTTCTGATCTCAGAGGAAAAACTTTCAGATTCTCTATGGCCTTTATTATTTTGAGGTAATTTCCTGCTCTTCCTAGTTTGCTGAGTTTTTAATCATGAAAGGGTATTCAAGTTTGTCAAATTCTTTTTCTGCCTTAATTGAGTTAATCCTATGGTTTTTCTTCTGTAAATGTGTATTACATTGACTGATTTTCATATATTGAACCATCCCTGCATTGCAGAAATTAATCCACCCAGTCATGGGGTATAATGTTTTTAATACTGTTGAATTCAGTTTGCTGATTTTTTTTGAGGATGGTTGCTTCAGTATTTATCAGTGATAGTGATCTGTAGTTTTCTTTTTTTTTTGTAGTATATTTGTCTGGTTTTATTCTTAAGGTAATATTGGCCTCATAAAATGAGTTTGGAAGTATTCCTTCTTCATTGTTTTGTAAGAGTTTGAGAAGGATTAGTATGTATTCCTCTCTGAATATTTTGTATAGTTCTCCAGTGAAGCCTTCAGGTCCTGGGCTTTTCCTTTTTGGGAGGTTTTTGATTGCTGATTTAATATCCTTAGTAGTTACATATCTGTTCAGATTTTACATTTCTTCGTGATTCAGTCTTGGTAGTTTGTATGTTTCTAGAAATGTACCTGTTTCTTCTAGGTTATCCATATTGTTGATGCATAATCCTCTTTATTTCTGTGACATCAGTCATAATGTCTACTCTATCATTTCTCATTTTTGATGTTTGAATCTACTTTCTCTGTTTTTAGTCTTGCTCAAAGTTTTGTCAGTTTTGTTTATATTTTCAACACATAGCTCTTAGTTCTATTCTTGTTTTCTATTTTTTTATTTGTCATTTGTTTCTGCTCTAATCTTTATTATATCTTTTCCTCTGCTAACTTTGGGTCTAGTTTATTCTTTTTCTAGTTCCTTGAGGAATTAAGTTCTGTCATTGGTTTGAGATCTTTCCTTGATCTTATTTTATTTTACTTTATCTTATTTATTTAATTTTTAAAGATTTATTTATTTGGGGGGGGGGATGCGAGCAGGGGTAGGGGGCAGAGGGAGAGAGAGAATCCTGAAGCAGACTCATCATTGAGCATGGTGCCTGACCTCTGACTTGATCCCATGACCCATGAGATCATGATCTGAGCCAAAACGAAGAGTTGAATGTTCAACCAACATCTGCCCAGGTGCCCCAATCTCTTCTTTATTTTAATGTAGGCATTTACTACTATCAACCTCCCTCTTAGTACTACTTATGTTGCATCCCATAGGCTTTGGTATCCTGTGTTTTCATTTGTCTCCGATATTTCCCAGTATTCCTTGTGATTTCTTTTTTGACTCATTGGGAATTTAAGAGTATGTTATTTAATTTTCATTTGAAATTTTTTCTTTTTTGCTGTTGATTTATAGTGTCATTCCACTGTGATCAAAAAAGATACTTGGTATGATTTTAACTTTCTTAACTTTGCTAAGACCTGTTTTGTAACGTACCAATTCATCTGCCTTGGAGAACATCCCATGTCTATTTGAGAAGACTATATTC
The DNA here is from genome assembly GCF_018345385.1 of Vulpes lagopus. NCBI lineage: Eukaryota > Metazoa > Chordata > Mammalia > Carnivora > Canidae > Vulpes > Vulpes lagopus. The sequence goes on along the minus strand of NC_054826.1, from coordinate 57,814,415 downwards.
TGCTGTTGGTTGGAGTGTTCTATATATTCTTTTGGGTCTAACTGGCCTATAGTGTTGTCAAGATCTCTTTTTTCTTACTGATCTTTTGTTTGGTCATTCTTGAGTTTTCTTTTTAAGAGAATTCCCAGAAGCTGCTTGTATACATTAAATTAATCTCATTGGATGTCCTTGGTCATGCTTAGCTGCAAAGAAAGCTTGAAAATGTTCTGATTGTCCATGTGCATACCTAGAAGTGACAGTTCTATTATTAGGGTAAACTGGACAGTGGGTATTGGGGGACATATAGCCAAATATTAGATCAGAATCTATTATTTTTAAGGTACTGAATCTATATCCTAGAACATCTTAATTCTGATGAGGCTTCTCATTTTATTAATGAAAGAAACTCAGAAGCCCTCCCTTGTGTGTCTGAGATATATGAGCTTTTACCTTCTCATTTATGAAGTTACAATAGATATATAATTCTTACCTTATTATGTATTCTCTAAGAAGCACAGTAAAAATAAAATGAAGCTTTAAAAGTTTAAAATGATACTGCAGGGAATCCAAGATGAAAAAGATATACAATGCCAAATTACTTCCACCCATGTTGTTACGTACCCTATTAACAGCATGCACAAGAGACAGTTCTATTTTTAGATTTTACCACCCCATTTTGTAATTTTTATTTGTGACTACCAGAGAATATGAAATAGGAAGGTAATCTATTGGGAGACATTATGCATTTATGTCATTGAATCTTACCACTGAAAACTGCTTATTAATCATTTCTCCATCACTAAAAATTGATAACGGGTAAGATTAAAATACCTTTCAGTAAGATAATTTTATAGTTTGGTGCCTAATTTGAATTTAAATCTTTGATTGGGGGAAGGGGTGATCATTCTGAGAAACTTGCATTAATTTACATATATGCGTATGTGATTTTAGAGAAATACTGTGGATGAAAACTATAAGTGTATAAAGAGATTCTGATCACACCATTGGAGGACTGGCATAAAAATTATCGAGTCTTTCTTATGCCAGGCCATTTAAAAATTATCATATTTATTTACACCAATACTGTGAAATTTGTATGACTTAAAGGAGAAAGATGGGCTGTAGAGAAGTTACAACAATGTGTGATGGACCCTGCTTTTCACATCAGTGTGTCCACTTTTTTCACAGTATACTTCGTACTTCTGGGGCATTCTGGGGAGACATCTCCAGGATTAACACAGGACCTGTTCCTAACGTTTGAGAAGGGAGGTGAAAAGACTTTTTGTGGGCCAGACTCTGGGATATCCAATTTCTTTCCACCGCAGAATTTGGCCTTGATATTTTTTTTATATATTGGGCTCCAACATTAACTTTCCTCTTAAAAGAAAAAAACAACAACCAAAAACAAAAACAGAAAAAGAAAAAGAACGAAGAAGAAGAAAAAGGAAAAAAATGGTTCTAAGGCAAAACCGACTACTGCACTAAATCATGCTGCTTTTAAACTTTCTTCCAACGGAAGACCACACTTCAGAAGTCATTTCATCAAAGTGTAGCTCTTTACCATCTTCCCCTTTGCACTACCTCTTTGCAGACCTAAACTTTCATGAGTTATTCCTGTAATTTAAAATATATGCTTAGTGGAGGAAGATTTACCTTTGCACAAATGAATAATTCAGAGGGTAAGATTTCTCTGAGATTAGTTTACAAAGTAAAGACTCTGACCCAGGATTGAAATTTTCTAGGACATCAAAGATGTTTGTGCTGTTTCCTTTACGTATCAGAAATGTGGTTGAGTTTCAGTACTCCATTGTGAACGCATTCTTGGGAAAAAGAAGTGGATTGCATGAGCCAGCAGAACAGACACGTTATACACTACAGATGCTACTCCTTTTCTGAAAAGAAGTATAATCCTCAGCTTTTGCTATGAGTAGGGCTCATTACACCAACTCTCTCCTTAAGTTTTAAATAAACATAAGGTTGCTTCCAAAATAATACACCCCCTCTATAATTAGGTGGAGAAAACAACTGTTATCGAGCCCATGCCTACCATCATTTTCCTTAAAAATTCCATTTTTCTTATACAAACGTTGGATATATCTTAAACTAAGTAGATTTTTGCTTTTAGTTGTCAAGACAAAGATTGCTCAATTTTCCAGACTCTCTACTCAGTCAATATCAAGCCCTTTAGCTGCTCTCAATGTACTGATCTAGTTTTAATCTCTCATTCAGCTTGCATTTTTGTTAATTCCGTTTTGTTATATATACACCAGGTGGACCCCCTTAATATACCAACATGTAAGAACCTGGACGCCAGCAGGAGCCATATCCAGACAGCCCATGCATGGTGAATTCATTTATGATATAATCATCCAATATAAATAATACATATGATTTTGTGATTAGTCTTTTGAAGATTAATAATTAAAGAAGCCATAGACATTAACATCAATCACATCAGTTTTTAAAGTATTAAAATTAGATTCTTCTAGATAAGAATGGTTCTGTATTTGCTGCTTTATGTTTTTTTCCCTATACACCCACTTTTTATATGACATAATTTCCCTAATCACTTGGACATATTTTCTACTTCCTACTTCCTATGTCATTGATTATAGAATTAATGACATGAAATTTTTGATTAGTGTATGCCATCCTTAAAAAATTCTGCGTTTCCATTCATCCGTGCTCCCGGAGAGTATCTATCGAAACAATCTTTTCCAACTTCCCACTAAAATGCCCACTAAAAAAGACTCAGGAAAAGAGGAGTACTTACAACTGCCATATCCTTTCTGTCTCATCCCAGCAGGCAAGGTGCTGCCTGGATCTGAAAGGGGATGGATGTAAAAACCAGTCTTCCCTGGATCGAGAATAAAACAGAAGCGACTTAACCTTGACATGAACCACAAAATAGAGAAAACTATTCTGAAAAAAGGAAGAAAAACATCTCAGGTCATTATGGTTGTTTACTGTTCTTGGTTCAGAGGCCCAAACTTCACCAACTAGAAAACAGAGCATCTGTCTGTTACATTTTTTTTTCTTTTTATTGTATGGTATTCATCTGCCAGTGATGATTTTTTTTTTAAATCATACATTCACTCCCAGATTTCAGCTTCCTGATGTGAGTAGGTGCCCTTGAGAAGGAACTAATGGTGATTTAGTGCACTGGGGAGGGATAGAGTCTCCTCAGATTTGGGCTCAGACAGGAAGAGCCAGGGTATGAGTGTGGACTCTTGGAGCCCGTCATGCTCATGTTCTCAGAGCAGTAGATGGCAGTGGAAGGAGGAGCTCCCACCTCAGCCCAGCAGAGCATCATGGGTGAATGATTTCTGTTCGTCAGACACAGTCTGTGACATCTGCCTGCTTTCAACTCCAGATCTAAGAAGAGGATTCAACAACCACTTCCATTGAAGTAAGCAGAAAGAAAGAAATCCACATACCATACTTAAGGACAAACTTTAGACCAGAAAGATATCATAGGATCTCTGATATAAAAAGAGCTGCAATGTATCATCAGCCTACGTAGATACAAGAAAGGTACACCTCTGATGCATTAGGGATAGACTAAAATAAACTTTAGAGAGTAATTGTATAGCTACAAGAGAATTTTTTTTTGAAATCACATAATGTACAAAATATCAAGACATAGACCACTGAATCCTTTTCTTGAAAGAGTAAGAGAAAACGTAATGGGACTTCCAGAAACAAAAAAGTGATGAATAAAGATTAAGTGCTAAAAGCGGACAAATTTCACTGTAAGTAGAAGAAAATATTGTTTGAAAACTGTTGAATGAAAAAAAGAAAACTGTTGAATGTAAAGATAATGATTGGAAATGTGGTCACAAAGCTAAATGGTTTGTAGAAGTTTTTGTAAGAGTCTGGGAAAATCAGGGCATGAATCTCTCTCATGTTTCATGATGGTCAAAAGATATAGTTTTGGGGAAGGGATGGATTAAATGGGTGATGGAAATCAAGGAGGACACTTGTCATGATGAGCCCTGGGCAATGTATGGAAGTGGTGAATCACTATTGTGCTCCTGAAACTAATATCACATGGTATGTTAACTAACTGGAAGTTAGATAAAAATTAAAAAAAAAAATACGGTTGCATGTCAGACTTGTGTAGACTGAACAAAAAAAAGTGACAGTGAATCAGAGAGAGTCAACCTGAATAGTATGAATGAAGCTTCTATACATCCTGAGCTGTAAGTCACAAATGGAAATTATGCATTCTATTAAAGCACACAGGGCACATCTTCAAAAGCTGCAGAGGTATACTCACTACAGGGACGTGATGTGAAGGCAATCCCCCCTGTCTGGCATGCTGTGGACCTTTAGGGTCCTACTTGTTGAGTTATTCCCAGCCTCACCCACCACTTCCCGGCATCACCTGTGGCTCCATCCAGATTCTTCTTGCTCCTGGACTCAGGTCAAGACCCACCACTGGGATCATCTGCCCCCTGCTCTCCCTGGGCCACCCAGACTGATGGCCCCTTCACACACATCCTCTTCAGAAAGACCTTTGGTGGCTCACCCATTTATCAGTGATCAGTGTCCTGCTGAGTCAATAGTTGAGTAATTGTCTGAATATCTCCTTTGACACAGTTGGATTGAGCTTTATATTGTTTCCTGTTCATTGTTCTGTTTATCTCCATGATTTGATTTTAATTTCTGGAAGTTCTAGATGGCATCATCTTTACCCTTTTCCTTTTATTTTTTAAATCTTCTCTAAGCTCTCTCTTAATATTAATCAGGTGTTTTACTGAATGAACAAGAATAAAGGTATAAGACCCTTAACCAGTAGCCCTCTTTCAGCAATGCTGAGTTACATTTATCTTTATCTCCATGTTCTAAACTGTGATTTTGCCTATAAATGTATACTGGAAATTGAGCCATTGACGTTTTATAGAACACATAATTTTTTTTTTTGCTCTAGAAAAAAAATAATAATCTTGTACTTCAAAATCTTTTTGTAAATATAGTTAAATAAGGCAAACTTTCAGTTGGTCTTGCAGTGGGGGATGTTGTTATGAGTTGACTTGCACTGCCCCCTTCCTTGACAATTCCTAAGTTGACCATCTAACCTCATAATGTGACCTTATTTGGAGACAGTGCCATTGCAGATTCAATCAGTTGACTTAAAAAGAAGTCATACTGCAGTAGGTTGGACCCCTCATCCGCTATGACCGGTGTCCTTATAAAAATGGAAATTTAACACTGACTCCCACACAGGGAACATATCATGTTAAAAAGTTAGAGATCCAAGCCAAGTAACAACATGCATGGCCAGCAACCACCAGAAGCTAAGGAGAGAGTTGTGGACCCATTCTTCCTCAAAGCCCCAGTCCTGCCAGCACCTTGATCTCAGACTTCCAGCCTCCAGAACAGAATAAGATTGTATTGTTTAGACTCTCCAGTCTGTGGGGCTTTGTTACTGTAGCCCTAGCAAACTAATACCGATGGCATTTTTATTGGGAATGAGAAAGAGAAAGACCCTCTTTTGTCTGTATGTTTATGTTAAAGTAATCGTTCTTTCTTTGTAGCTTAAACCACCCAGTGCAACCCAAGTGGAAAAAGTGCTCTATCTACACTTAATTGCCCTGGAGGTCTTTAGGCGGCCTGTGAGTCCCAATAGACCAAATACTTGCAGTTGGGGAGAGGATGTTGCACACACTGGGAGATCAGTTTTTGGTTTTCTGTGATGTGATAATAAGGAAATATGCGTGCATGTGTGTGTGTTTTCTAACAAAGAATAGCAAATATAGTTAAAACCATGGGATTTTTGCCCACTGGCTAACACATTCTTAAAAAGAAAATATTTTGTGAAAAGATACGTTATCTATCATGTGCATAAATCTGCTAATTATGACGTTCTCACACATGGAACAAACCTGTTTATGAACTTGGAATTATGGTTGGAAAATATTTTTTTCAGTTCTAGAGACTGACTATGGAACAGAGGTTCTTGCTTAGGAATGGGATCCCTCCCACTTGGTGGTACCACCTTCCCCGGACCTAGTCTCTTACTGTGTTAGTTCCCTAGGGCTGTCATATCAAAGAAACACAATCCTAGAACAGTAGGAATTTGTTTTCTTGCAGTCCTGGAGGCCACAAATCTAAGCCCAATGTATCAGCAGGGCCATATTCCCTTAGAGATCTATGGGAGAAGGAGCCTTCCTTGACTCCTCCAATTCTAGTGGTCTCAGTCTTTGGTGTGGGGAGCATAATCTCAATCTCTGTCTCCATTGTTACAGGGCATTCTCCCCATGTCCCTTCACGTCATCTTCCCTCTCTGCCTGACTCCTTTTGCGTCAGCAGATTTCCCCCTTTTGTAAGAACACCATTCTTACTGGAGTTGGGCTCACTTTGATAACCTCGGTTTAATTCTCTTAGCTCTCTAAAGATCTTATTTGCAAATAAGGTCACATTCCAAGGTCCCAGATATTAAGACGAACGTCTCTTTTGAGGGGAAACAAAATTCAACTCCTGATAGTAACTAAAGAGAGCTTTCAGGCTGGGGCCCCTTGTCAGCTGATAGAAGCTCCATATATGAATGTTCTGGTTGCAAACAGCAGGGCATCATTGTCCGATCAGCCTTGTCCCCATTGTGCACCGTGACATGATGGTAGCATCACTATTTATATAACCTCTGTGCTTTCCAGTTTGCCTGAGAGCCCAGAGTAGACACATTTTTGTGAATATGCTCTTTTTTTTTTTTCCTGGTGGGCCATGATCCTAGCTTAGCAGAGCCCCGTCTGGCAGTATATGAACATTTTCTGTATTTGCGCACATGAAGAGTATGACCCAGTCCAATCACTGATGATTGAAACAGTGGCTGATGTGATGGGAGCACTGGAAGGGACCAGTGCACGCTGTCATCCCATGGATGGCCTGTGATGTTGGATACAGCAGACATTTCGATGAGAGACTCAGATGCCCCAGATTTGGGTGTTTCGGAATTGAATCCCTCATGCCTGTTGTATTTGGTTTATAACATTAAGAGATGCACTTACCTTTTCTGAGTGTTTTCATTTTATTTTTTAATTTTTAAATTTTTAAAAAAGATTTTTATTATTTTTATTTACTCATGAGAGACGCAGAAAGAGAGAGAGGCAGAGACACAGGCAGAGGGAGAAGCAGGCTCCCTGTGGGGAGCGTGATGCGGGACTCAATCCCAGGACCCCAGGGTCACACCCTGATCCAAAGGCTCAGCCTCTGAGCCCCCTAAGCATCCCTTATTTTAAAAATAGGATTATACTGCCTTCCTTGCAGAGCGAAGAATGCTTGGCATGCAGTAAATGCTCCTGGTGTGAGAGCTCTCTGTTCCATACCCTGATCGTTGTGTCTGCACACCTGGGTCTCAGACTCTGGTTTACTGTCACCTGTTTGTATTATACATGCTGGGTTCTTCTCCTTTCTTCTGAAACCTACGGTGTACTTGAAAGTTGCCGTTATTTGTGTGTGTGTGTGTGTGTGTTTTAGTGCTCCCGAGATTCCAGGAAAACATGCATAGGTTTTACAGAGAGGAAGGAAGTCTGTAGTTTATTTTTCTTAAGATCATGACCTTCCTATCCAAGCCAGCACTTCTGGCTGTATGAGGACCTTGTCCCTACTAGTCAGTTTGGAGATTATTTCCTTTACATCAGAATGAAGGAAGCTTGTTCACCATGCAGCCTTTTCTGTAGAAACATTTTGTGTTTTTGCTGGACTTGGGGCATGTGCTGCCTGTGTGAGCCATCACGGGAAGACACTGGAGGTGGAAAGAAAAGGCCTGGATGTAACTCCTGGCACCAGTACTCGGTAGGGAAGCAACTTCACTTTTATCAGCCTCAGTTTTCTCACAGTGTGAACATGGGGGGCAGTCTACACGACCCTTCTCATTTCTAACACTAGCTGTAAGTTTGGTGGTGGTGGGGGGTTAATACTACCTGCAAATTCAGGGGTATCAGAGAGCACTCTTAGGTTCAGTAATGCACGAGATGGACTTTTAGAACTCACTCACTTATGGTTTATGACAGGCAGAGAGGATACAGCATAAAATCAGCCAAGGATAGAGGCATATCACAGAGCTTCCAGTTGTCCTCTCCCATGGACGTGGGAGACGTGGTTGACTGTGCCTCATCTCAGGAAGTGGAGCTGAATCCATGTGGCCTACCTGACTGCAAGCCACCTTGTTAGACCATCAACTGTGACCCAAAGTCCTCAGGTCAACAGAAATACTCTTGTCAGTTGACATCACAAGGGCCTAGAGATCACCTCCAGAAAGCCAAGGGCAAAGGCCAGATCTTATTTTGTGCGAGGTTAAATTCTTTACTGCGTATGTGTGGAACGAGGGGATGATCCTTATGGGTTCTTCTGGTCTTTAGAATCCACTGTGGTATAAATTTCACTTGCCCAAGCACAAGGCCACTGTTGCCTTTTTTATACTGTCAATCCTGCTCCTTAAGTGCCGTCTCTTTAGGCCATCCTGGGACCTTTCTCATGGCCGGATTGTCGTATTGGCATGCTGATGCTCTCTGTGTGGTACGCCTAAGGGTTTAGGGCTGTTTTCGAAAGGAAGTTTAGTCTGGCCAATGAGCACCTGTTAATTATCGTATGGCATAACTTTCCATATTTGGTGCTTAAGGTTTAGAGCAGCGGCGATATGTGAAAGATATTTAAGAGGATATTAGAGCCCTCACATTCAGGCCTCAAGAAACTGATATTTATTAAATGCCAGTTACCTATGTCCCTAGGGTGCCAGCAGGTTGAATTAATATTCTCTTTCATTTGTGGAGATATTCAGATACATTAAAGTCCTTGGTCCTTACATGAAAAAAAATTTCCATGAGCATTGAAAGCATTACTGCAGAAAATCTTGCTGCCACATTTCCTGTGAGCTGTGGTGTTAATTGCACCTACCTTTGTCAGTCACAAGATTTTTGGATTCATATCCAATCCCTGCAAACCCAGGCAGGGCAACCTCGAAGGCCGCATCCCCACTGCCTTCATTTCTCAGGGGACTCAGAAATTAAAGCAGAAACCCTGTTCCAGGCTGAGCTCTTCCGACATACGTGGTTTGCAAAGAGGTTCTAATATGCCAAGTTTCCAGCAGCTTCTGGGAACCACTGAAATGACTAAAATTCCCAATCATCTCGTCTGGTTGGGTCTCCCCTCTTTTCATTCAATGAGATTTGGCTTTTCTGCTTTTTTTCTCCCACTGTGCCCACAAGCACATTCAGCTCTAACCCTCGGGGTGCAGGTTATGAAAGTTAGTGTTAGGGGAAATGAGGGGGGAGGTGGCATGCATGGAAGGAAAGGAGAGCTCCCATCACGTCAGCCCTGCTGCTGTGTGCTGGGCCTTGTGTCTTGGGATATTGTCACGGTCTCCACTTGACAGATGCAGCTAGTCAGGCCCAGAGAGGCCAAGAAGATCACTAATGGCCAAAGGAGGTTGAGTGGAAGAGCAGGGACGAGTTTGCACCCAGACCCGTGTTCTTCCTACTTTTTCAGGCTGCAAAGTCTCGCTGATTCCAAATGAGGCCTTGGCTGGTACGTGGGCTGGACAGAGGGCATCAGACCAGGCAGGGAAAGTGTCTTCTCTGGGAAAGTAACTGCTGTCTTTCAGCTTGATTTTGTGTATTTATGCAAATCATCAGTTGCTCAGCATTTCTGTTTTATCTGGAAAGTATTTCATTGTATTCACTGGCATGTTCTTGGAGAACAAAATAACAAGAGACCATTATTAAATTTCCTTCTTTGCTGTCTTCCAGCACCACTATAAAATGAAATGCTTCATGGAGAGAATAATTCATTCAGAAATCAGCATTCGTCTTCGGCTAACGTATTTCTGATGTGTATGTGCTTTTATTTGAATATATACTATTAGTGATTTTCATCGTAAATGGGTGTAGCTTTTGTGTCTGAACTGTTAAAAATCAGAGCATTGCCCCTGGGAGGGGGGGATACGTTAAAAAATGCTGTTTCATAGTTGCTCCTGCTAATTCAGATGCACCTCCAAATAATTAGCTATCTGACACTGATCATTTGGAAGGTTTTGAAGGTCAGAATATTGATATTTATCATATTTATGTGACAGAGTCACACACAGCTAGTCGTGTAGCTACTGAACTTGTTCCTTGAGCGAAGGTTCTTGATCTCCATAGGCAGGTGACTTGGGCCACCTTGCAAATCTGCATCGATGAGGAGGGGCAACTGCCTCCTCTTTCAGGAGTGGTTTGCTCAGGCAGGACTGGGGAGGAGCTTCAGCAGTTGAACAGCTGTTGTCCATCCTCTCCTCTCCCTGTAGGATTGTTCCGGGGTTTGCAGTCATTTCCCTTCCTCCAGACCTGAAATAGAAAAATAGAAAAAAAGAAAAAAATTAGATGTGTATCAGGAATGAAGCACCTCTTGCTTGTTGAGAGTTTAAAAATAGTCTTTGCAATTAGCTTTCACGTCCTGGGAACTCCTAGTGCTGTGCTTGTGGGCACAGAGGCTCTGCATACCCAGTGCGTCCGACGGCCCCCCAGACACCCGCAGAATCCAACTGCTCCCATAATACACCGATTGGGGGGACTTGGTCCAGTTGGGAGCTGCTCGTTGAGGAGCTCCAGCCTGTTGGGCAAGGAGCTTCAGATATCTCTGTGCATCCTGCCTGTGGCCATGAGTGAGCGGCTTTGGCCGCATCACAGATTTCATCACTTTCTATGTACAGTTGATTGTTTTAAAAGGGTCATGCTAGTGATGATGCTTTTGTCCTGGGCTTTCACATTTTAAGCCCATAGTTGAGCGATCCCTCCTCCCTCCCGCCACTGTCTGCATTGGTGGTGGTGTCTCTCTGCAACGGGGTTAGCCTGCGTGTGCGTGTGCGTGTACATGTGTGTGCGTGTGTGTGTCAGAGTCAGAGAGACACCAGTGGGAGAGACTCCGAGAGACTGGAGGGGGGAATCTCTCCCCCTTTGTCACCAGATAAAGAGTCAAGAGGAGGTGGAAGGAGGACATCCCGTTTTGGGGCTGCACGGGGGGGCTGCGGCTGAAATCACCGCTCTGCGTTCTGGGCTCAGCCTGGGAGGCAGGACTTGGGGGGCTGCATGGAGGAGGGGTCAGACCCGAGGGGCCCGCCTGGGGTGACTGCTCCCCCCCCCCCCCCGTGTGCTTGCCTCCACCGCATCTGCAGCAGCCCCGTCTGTCCCCGCAGCATCATCTGCCACCCCACCACCACCCCTGATTCTGGGACCTGGGTGCGGGATCTTTGGGCTTCAGTTTCTTTTTCTTTTCTTTTATTTTTTTAAAAGAGAGATTTATTATTTTTTTTAAGAGATCCTATTTATTTATTGATGAGAGACCCAGAGAGAGAGGCAGAGACACAGGCAGAGGGAGCAGCAGGCTCCCTGAGGGGAGCCCGATATGGGACTTGATCCCAGGACCCCGGGAGATGCTCAGCTGCTGAGCCACCCGGGCGTCCCTGGGCTTCAGTTTCTTTTCCGTTGTTCCCTCCACTGCCCCCTGTCCGTGGCCCCTGCAGCGCTTCGCATCCACTTGAGGAGCAGCGGGAAGCACCTGCGGCCTTGGCTCAGTGACCACCCACAGCACCACCAGTGGGGCCTCCCCTTGGAAGGGTCCTCCCAGCACTGCAGGTCTGCATCCGCCCCTTTCCTGGGGCTGGGAAGCTCAAAGAGGGCTGTGCCTCCCAGAGCCCGCTCCTATGTGTTCAGTCCTTCTCCACGTTCTTAATGGCTTTTGCCTCAGAGGGAGTGAAACCCCATCCCGGGGGAGGGCGGGGGGGTGGGGGATCTTCCAGCCTGGATCTCAACAGAGCTGCCTTTCCTGTAATTGCTGTCTATTCAGCAATCCTGGGGGTCAGGAAAGGACCTTAATCTATACCTTCCAGCCATTCTGATCACCCAGGCAGTCTCCTTCTCTGGGTTGGTTTGTAACCCAAGAAAACGAGGGATTGATAAAGTATCGAGTTACAGAACATTTAAATAGTCAGTGCCAGAGAGTCACTGCCCTGCTTCCCAGAATGTGAGTCATTGCCTTTCTGATATTATGACACCGTTTATAACAAACATAAAATGGCACAGTTTCATTCTGCTCTAGTGCTTGCGAGGATCTGAGAATAAGACGAATCATCAGAGTTCTGTGTTCTCTTACAGACTCCAATTTTAAATTTCTTTGATTTTCCTGAAGTGAAAGGCAGAACGTTTTTCATCCTGTCTTTGTTTATTGCTTATGTTTTCTAAGCAGGAAGAGGCTGACTCATTAAAACCGTAACAGTTTTGGTAAAATGATAGATAAAGTGCTTTTCAACTTTTTAATCTGAGTATTTGGGAAGTCAGATATATTGAATTAGACTTGAAATTGGTTAATAACATTATTCTTTGCTGTGTTTCCAGATCAACCTGAAAGTTACAAAATCCTAAATTCAATATATTTTTTTCCCTCTTTCACATCTTTTGGAATAACTGTGCTGTTACCAAAGAGTTGGGGCATTCCTGTCTATTTAAATAGTCTGAAAAATATGTAACAGGTAGCATTTCGGATGCATATTTAGTGTGGAAGGAAGGTCAAGTAGAGCTGAAGTGGTAGGCACAGTTAATTCAGGAAGCAGCCTGGTTATGGGTGGGAGCTGTTTGCTATTACTGTCTATTTTTTTGTGCTGGGCTGACAGACATTTTCTTTTTGTTTATTATCTGGAGCCTTTTGAATACTGGCAGGCGTGACACTTCCAAAAATTTATACTTTATGTTTAATGTCCTATTTCTTTTTATTGTATGGAATTTAAGTGTTTTCCTCCTTTGATTATATGTGAGCCTTAGATATACTTGCAAAATCACCCTCAAGTGATTCAGCCTTTAGGTCAACCCAGCCATTCCCCAAACAAGTTCCCTGGATTCTTTCAGGATAATGAAAAAAATCACAAGAAAACAACCTGAGCTCAAGCACGCTCTCTCTCTTTTTCCCTTCTGAACCCCACAATTTCCTGCTGTGGCTGGGGGATCGGCTCCAAATCAGTCTATTTCTAAAACAACCCTGTAGTATGCTGAGAATTATTAAAAACAAACAAACAAACAAACAAAACAAAACCAGAAAACAATCTGCATGCACAAAAAGAGGAGCGTGAATAAGGTCATTCTAAAGCAGGGTGAAGACTTAGGAGACGTCTGTTCTAGATAGGTTGGTAAAAGTCAGCCTAGATGCCAACATTCAGGAAAGGAGGAGCAAGCATTGCAAGACCCGGGATGCTTCTCCACTTTGCCTGGCAGTGTCACACCATCCATAGCGGCGCTCCAGTCAGCAGCAACTCCCCCAAAGTGCCTAACTTATGTCCAGGTTCTTGTATAGTATTGAATGGCTTGATCTAATTTCACACCTTCTTCGTGTAAGGATTCTGATTACTGAACTGGGATGGGTTGTACTCATGAAAAAATATAACTAAAATCAAATATTTGTGTTAGGGTTCTCTGGAGAAACAGAACCTCTGTGTGTGTGTGTGAGAGAGAGAGAAGGGGGGGCAGAGAGAAGGAGAAGAGATTTATTAGAAGGAATTGGCTTACGCAATGATAGAGGCTGGCAAGCCCCAAATCTGCGGAACCTATGTTCCAGTTGAGTCCCAAGGCTGGAAGCTGCTGTAGAAACAGATCCACCTTTCCAGTTTGAAGGATGTCATTCAAGAAGCTTCTTCTGGGGAGGCTGAGCTGTGGGCCACTTCTACAGAAACAGTAGTGACCATTTGCTTTTATTCCCAAGTTTCATCATCTTATGAATGATTCTGATGAAAACTGATTAGGTTGTAAGAATTCGACATTCACCCGGGGGCAAAACCAGTTTAAAAGTCATTTTAGCTGTGTTCCATTGCCAATGCCTTCTTCTCTGAATACATTTAAGTACCTAACTAGTACCTGAAAGAATAGGTTGAAACATCCAAGTAATGGCAAAATAAAAGTGGATACTTTGGGGGGAGTTGAGTGCTCCTGAGCTCAGTACTAAATTCTCCTCCTCTTTTCCAGCTAAACTTTATTTCTGGGCAATCTCATGAGATTCATGACTTTAATATCCTCTCCATGCTGATAAAATCAAAATGTGTTTCTCTGGCTCTCACTTCTCCAGTAAACTCCAGACTCGTTTATGCAACTGCTCACTCTGCATCTCCCATTAGATGTGCAATAGGCATCTTAAGCTTTATAGATCCGGAGCAGAGTTTTGAGTCCTTCACCCAGAAACACCTGATCATCATTCAGTCTTCCCCATCTTCATGAATGAATGACTCCGCTTATCCTGTTGCTTGGAGGGGGCGGATTGTATTTCTCTAAATGACGGCGATGAAAATCTCTCATCCCATGTGTTTTTTTTTTCCCCCACTGTGGGTTTGGCTTGCCTTCCCCATGAGAAGTAGGGTCTGCATTCTTTCTACTTCAAACTTAGTGAGTGCTGGTGACTGGCCACACAAATTGAGTACAGTGGGCATGAGTTTGGTGACTTCTGAGGCTAACACAAAAGGCAAAGCAGCTTCCATCAGGCTCTCTCTGGGAGTGCTTGCTCTGGGGCAGACCATCCACCGCGCTGTGGGGAAGCCCCCACTAGACCACTGGTAGAGAACGTATGGGCAGGCTGGTGGGAAGTGGTGGTTAAGTCCCCAACTCAAGCGTCCACTGCCACCGATGTGAATGAACAAGACTTCGGATCAGTGCTGTCCCCAAGAGTGTGTCGTCACCCAGCTGAGAGCCTGGATACTGTGCAGCAGAGATATACTTGCTCAACTCTGGGTGGTTGTTATGTAGCTGCTGTAATTGGACCATCGCAAAAAATACACTAGCTCTCCGGATTCCTGCCATTCACTCCCCACTCAGATCACCACCTCCTGGAACTGTCCTTTCAAAACAGAGCCTGGGTTGACCACTTCCTAACTCTTCCGCGGCTCATCCTGAGCATCGTCATCTCTTACCTTATTTATTATGGAAGTCGTCGTCTTTTTTTTTTTTTCGTCATCAACATCATTATTATTTATTTTTTTTGTTTTTTTAATAAATTTATTTTTTTATTGGTGTTCAATTTGCCAACATATAGAATAACACCCAGTGCTCATCCCGTCAAATGCCCCCCTCAGTGCCCGTCACTCAGTCACCCCCACCCCCCACCCACCTCCCCTTCCACCA
Source organism: Vulpes lagopus (assembly GCF_018345385.1). Taxonomy (NCBI): domain Eukaryota; kingdom Metazoa; phylum Chordata; class Mammalia; order Carnivora; family Canidae; genus Vulpes; species Vulpes lagopus. The sequence continues at coordinate 57,799,305 of NC_054826.1, read as the reverse complement.
CCCCTAGTTCGTTTTCCAGAGTTAGGAGTCTTTCATGTTCTGTCTCCCTTTCTGATATTTCCCACTCATTTTTTCTCCTTTCCCCTTTATTCCCTTTCACTATTTTTTATATCCCCAAATGAATGAGATCATATAATGTTTGTCCTTCTCCGATTGACTTATTTCACTCAGCATAACACCCTCCAGGTCCATCCACGTTGAAGCAAATGGTGGGTATTTGTCATTTCTAATGGCTGAGGAATATTCCATTGTATACACAAACCACATCTTCTTTATCCATTCATCTTTTGATGGACACCGAGGCTCCTTTATGGAAGTCTTCTAATTAATTTCTCTGTCCTTGCCCCACCACAGATCATAGTTCTCTAGGTAGGAGCCAGATTGGATTTTTGGAAGCATGAATGATATTGTGACTGTCATTGGCTTAGCACTTCTGGTGTCTTCCTGTCTTATTTAACATACCACCAAATGCCTTACTATACCCTGCCAGGCCCTGTGTTACCTGGTGCCTCTTTTACTTTGAACTCTCTCTTGTCAGTCTTTTCCAGGCTCGCATTGTTTAAGCCATGTCAGCCTCTTACTCTTCCTTAACACATCCCTTTCTGAGCCAGAGAGCACTCAACAGCAGAATGCATGCTTGTCTGTCCAGGATTACAGGATTGTTCTTAGGTCTATGGTATTCAGCTTGCTTTGCACCCATGAGATTAATTTTGTACCCACAGGATTTAGTTTGCACCAGTGACCTGCTAGTTCCTAGGTGGTGTTATGAGGAAGTGCATGTGCTCTCTGGTATTCTGTAGCCCTAGGCGATGGCAAAACTGGAAAGTGGAAGGAACCTGGTCCCTGGATCACCATGTGGAGGAAGTCTGTCCACCAGCCTGGACCACCTGGGTTGCTTATTAACCTGCATAAAACTTACTGCATTGAGTCACTGAAGGTTTAGGGTGTGCTTATTATGGCAGCAGGCATTTCTCTACCTACTGCGGTGTGATTCACTCTTCACAGCCTTCACACATGCTCCTCTTCTTGCCTCGGAGACTCTTGCCTCTCTTACAGCATCCTAGACCCTGCTCCCACTTAAAACTATCCATTCTCTCATCTCCAGTCACACACAACCGTACTTTCTATCCGGTCACCTGTTTTATTTACTTTATAGTATTCATCACTCTGGAATAGTACTTAGGTATTTTGTCTGACTCGTGCCTCTACTAGAATGTAAGCTTCATAATAGCAAGGATCTCATCTTCCTGTTACATGACATGTATCCCGTGCTCTACAAATCCTTTCAGAATGAAGGATGGAGGAAGTTCTGTCAAGTAGACCAGGAACAGGAATGGAAGGTTGGGAGTTAAAGTTGTTAGTAGTGAAGCAGGCATCCCTTGGTGAATCATTCAACTTCTTCGTGGAGAACAGTCCATGTTTCATGGAACAGTCATGGTGACTTCATAAAATATGTGGATAACCTGCCCAGCCCTTGACAGCTTTACAGATAAATCATGTGTTTTTCTTTATTTTTTTTTCTTATTTCAAGAAATCATTGCTAACCTTAATGTTTCTTAACCTAAATAAGGGAGGGCACCGAGGTGTTGGCTGTGCCTCAAAGGATGGTTTTTTTGGATTGTAATAATCCCTCCCTAAGTAGTCTTTACATTTTATTTTATTATTTTATTTTATGTTTAAGATTTTATTTATTTATTCATGAGAGACACATACACAGAGAGGCAGAGACACCTGCAGAAGGAGAAGCAGGCATGCAGGGAGTCCGATGTGGGACTTGACCCCAGAACCCAGAGATCATGACCTGAGCCAAAGGCAGATGCTCAACTGCTGAGCTACCCAGGCGCCTGATATCTTTACATTTTATAATTGAAGGTTTGTTAGATAGTCTGAAATGTTCTAAAGCAGGAGTTTCTTCAGCCCTGGCAAATGTTTTGATCATCCCACTGTCTCTAAATGCTATGTTAGGATGGCTGTATTCTGTTCTGATGGTGCTGTGTGAGTCCTGCCTTTCTTAATTTCTGTGTGGATCATGATTTCAGGGTTTGGAGGTGGTGTGTGTATGACAAATCTTTGTTTACTCAGATCTCCAGGAAGCAAATAATTTTGTGGAGTTAGTTTCTTTCTTTCTTTCTTTCTTTTTTTCTTTTCTTTTCTTTTCTTTTCTTCTTTTTCTTTTTCTTTTTCTTTTTTCTTTCTTTTTTAGAGTAGGAATTCAGGAAAAACATGTTTGTAAGCCATTGTTATTCTGTTTTTTAATTAATTACAAAATTATGAATTAAACATGTGGATTTCCTTGTAATACTGGAAGATACTAAGCAAATAAGACCTCCTTCTTCCTTTATTTCCTGTTCCAGGTAAAATGGTAACTGTTCAGTAATTTAGTGGGTAATATTAAAAAAGAGGTGATATCACCTCCAAGGGGGCAAAGATTTATTTTTAGGAGGGGTGAAGTTTACATATATATATATACATATATATATATATGTGTATATATATATATATAAATACTATATGTACATATATAGTATATAAATCGATATACAGTATATTTGAGGTATTAACATTTCATGGGAGAGATTTAATGGAAACAAGTACTTCAAAAGGCTCCATAGGAAAAAAATGTTTAGAAACTTTGCTCCAGTGTTTTCCCTCAGGTCCCCTTTATGCACTTATACACGATATATTTGCGTGTTTTTGTTGTTGACTTTTATAATCGTTAGGAAGTAATACTAAATATATTTTATATAACTTTTTTTTCTATTTTATTTCATTTAGGTCTACCCCAACTCTTTTAGTTTTTGCATTCTATAAATTGAATGGCCTAGCACTAGGCATTAATGCTGGTGACAGTGATTGCAGTGTTAATAGACCTCATCTCTCCTGTATTTAGCTCACCTCTTCTTAGAAAGAGACCATTTTTAAGAAGTCTCATTTTAATCTGGTGTCCACCACTCTCCTGTGGAGTATGGGCCCAAATGACAGAAGAACAGTTCATCCCATTGCCATGGGTTCTACAACAACCAGCAAAGAAAGCCATTTGAGGCCAAAAAGAAACCAGGAAGTTCTGCTCAGGGATTCTGGGATGGAGAATGCAGTTCCTCTCTCTTCCATTGAATATGAGTAAGCAAGAATTCCACATTTTTTTCTGGTAACTATGTAATGAACACAAGACGACCCATCCGTAGAGTGAAACCATCGTAGATGTCATAGGAGAGAAATGGAAACACCAAAGTCTCTTACCTTATCAGTGTGCTTCTACCACAGTTAACCATGACACAGACCCTACCCCACGACTTTTCAGTATGTGAAAAATATATTTGCTCATTGTTTGAAACAGTTTGAGTCATGTTTTCTATGACTGATTCCCCAAAATAGTCTGTCTGAAAGCATCCTATCTCAATGAACATTCTCGTACATATTTCTACATATGTGTCTATATGAGGTTTTCTTTAAAAATTATTGGCACTGTTATTTTTGCTGGGAGCAATATAATGTACATTTAATAGGTGATATCTAGTGAGTTTAACCATCTTTTCACACGCTTACTGATTTTATTATTTATTTATTTATTTATTTATTTATTTATTTCTACGCTTACTGATTTTAATACAAATTGTAGGTTTTTCATATTTTCATATTGTTCATTTCCCCTTTGGGTTGGTTGTGTTTTCCTTACTGCTTTTATTTTTTATCCTGAGGTCCTTCTTTGTTAAATATATTGCAGATATGTTCACTAAGACTTCAACTTTTAACATCAGTTATGATTTTTTAAAATTTACAGATGGGCTTTTTATTTTGTTTTCACACAATCTCTCATTCTTTTCAATTTTATCTTCTAGGTTGTGTCCTACTTAGAAAGAACTTGCCAATAGAATCTTTTAGTTTCTTCTAATACCTTTAGGTAATTTCAGAGTTTTACTTTATATGTATATATGGTAGCTTGATACATAGATATGTGTGTGTATAATATAATGTAGATGTATAACTTTTTTCATTTTTTCCTAAATCAGTACCCCATTTCCTCATCACTATTTATTGAGTACTTCCTTTTCTTACTCATTTAGAATTCTCACTTTCATGGACTAAATTAGTATATATGCAAGGATTTGTTTCTAGATTTTCTAGCCGGTTACATGCATATTTCTGCGTTTTCCTGTACCCTTATTACCCTCTATTAATTAATCTGATTTCTTTATGGGTTTTATGTTATGATTGGAGCACCTCTTTCATCTGTGTTCCCTCTCCACGTAGATCATTAAAAATTTTTCTCATCCTTGCATAGATGACTATAACTTGAATATATTCTCATAGATACTTTTTTTTAGCTAATAAGTAGGTTCAATCTCGGCCATTTTAGAGTAACAACTTAAGGGCAACTTTCTTACCTCTCAACCATCACATTTATGTGACACATTATAATTTACAATGTTTTTTGCATTTTCTGCATTTTTTCCCAGAGGCGTGACATGAAATCTTTGTCATTGTAATGCTCACCCTCAGAAGTGAAAACTAAAAATCAGAAAAATGAAGTGATTGGCTTAAGGTCATCCAGCAGCATAGTAGCAGTAATGAGACTAGAATGAATCTATTCTATTCAGCTCAGTGACCTCTATGGAATGTTTCAGTGATTAGAAAAACATTCTGCTATTGAGCATTCTACTTGACTTTGCAGATACAGAGATGTGTAAGATTCACTCTCTACCTTCCCTGTAGCCCAGGTGTCCTTTGGCTATAGTTGCTGGACCTCTTCTCTGCTTGAGCAAAGCAGGACAGAAAAGGTAATGTATAAGAGTGTCCCCATCCCCTGATTTGAGACTTGAAGTTCAACACTTCCTATCTCCAGATAGTGACACCATCTGCTAGTTCCTGGCTTTAGGGAGGAATTTTTTTAAATTTTTTTTAAATTTTTATTTTATTTTTTAATTTTTATAAGGGCTGCTAATCAACAGTTGCCTCTGAGGTTATCCTGTTTCTCACCCTCCTGCTTTGTGTGACCACAACTTGGTATCCCAAAATCAATCTTGGGTTTTCTGGCCATGCTAGCATGGCAAAGGGATCTCACTATTGCTTATCTGCTTCTTTCAAACTAGCACTACTGTCTCATTTAATGGGCTACACTTCCATTTCCTTAAACTCTCTTTTCAGAACGCTATCCATAAAGGAGACATGACTTGATTATGGGGAAATGTAGTGGCAAATTAACCACATGTGAACTAACATGGACAATTTAAATACACATCATGAGTAATGAAAAACTGCCACCTTTATCCTCTAAGAAGAGGATCAGATTTCTTTTTCTTCCCTCTATAGTTCATACTGTAAATACTAAAGTTTTATATTCTGGTTTTATGGGTACAGTTTCATGACTTATAGTAGCTATTTCTTGAATGCCAGTCTTGAATATTGCATTGTCAACTTCTTGAGGGCAGGGACAGCTTCCGAGTTGGCTTCATCTTTATCCCTCCCAAGACACTATCACAGGGCTTTAGCGTGGCATATTTGTTTGCTGTGTAAGTGAATGAATGGATGGATGGGTGAATAATACTACTTTGCACTTCATAGATATCTCGGTTTGCTTTATTTTTGTATTCATTTCTTAAGCCATACCATGTAAACTTCAGATAACAATATTGACACATCACTTTTCACATCCTCTGCAGTGGCATTTTGGCATCAGCAGAATGCAGGGGGGGAAATCAGAAGGGAAGGAGACTTAACTGTGTCAGTTGTGGGCTGTTGTTCTTTGTAGGTCTGCAGTGAAATATGGACATAATTTTGCACATTTTGCTTTAGTTAGGTATTAGCGTTAGCTGATAATTTTTGCTCTTGAGCTCACAAGGAGTTTGTGAAACTGTCCCATAAGAAAAACCATCTTCTCAGAGAGCAAAAGCAAAAATTGTTTTAGATTTTCTCCAAATTCCCATTCAGCGAGGGTTATTTTGTCCTATAGAGAAAGGCTTCAGGTCTTGTGCAGGGCTTCACAAGGCAGAGTCTGTGTATCATCACCTGAAGTTTCATTAGAAGTCCACGTTCAGGGCTGTACTCTAAACTTACTAAATCAAAATCTCTGGAGTTGGGTGCCAGTAATCTTTGTTGTAAATTTACCATGTGATTCTGAATGAGTGCTAAAGAGTGAGAACCTGCACTTTACTAGAAAAAAGCAGAGGATTCTTTGTTGGCCAAGCAGGGATTGAAATTTTAGCTTGTTATTATGTATTAATTGTGTGACTTTATTTAAGAAATTTGAGTCTTGGCTCTTCATCTATAAATTTGGAGATCGATATTCACTTTCTTCCCTGCCCCTAGCTTTATTAAGGTATGATTGACATAAAACATTCTGTAAGTTTCAAGAGTACAGGTATTGATTTGATACACTAACATACTGGGAAATGTTTACCACCAGAGCTTTGGCTTAAGTCTCCATCATGTTATTACCATTTTTTTTTTTTTATGGTGAGAACATTTAAGTGGTTTTAGCCACTTTCATATATATATGAATATATATATTCATATATTCATATATATATGAATGGTGGTTTTAGCCACTTTCATATATTCATATATAAAAATATATTCATAAATATATATATATATATATATATATATATATATATATATATACATACATGCACTCTTCCCTGTGTAACTGCCACCTTAGAGTAACCCATAGCTTCATTGTATTGCACTTAGGTTGCAGCTCTGATCCTCCACCCCAGGTTTGGGGGATGACTGCCATGACAGTTCCCATAAGGACGGCACAAAGCCAAAAGCTTCCCTTCCCAGCTTGTAGGAGGAGACCCTTTGATGATGAGTGGGAGGCAACCCCAGTCAGAGGCTGTTCCTAGCTGTGACCCCTAACCCTTGCAAGCATAAAAAGGAAAGGCAATCCTGACCCCCCCCCCCCCCCCCCCAGCCTGCCATGCAGCTGCCACCTCTGGGCCTGCCCAGTCTTTCACCTGGAGAGTATATTTTCACTTCAACTGTGACTAAGCTCTTGCTTACTTGAGGGTTCGACTCTGAATTCTTCCTTGGCTGAACTCAAGACCTGAGGCCAGACGGGTGGGACACACCGCTGACATACACTGTATGTAATAATCCACTACCTTACAGGATTCAAAATTACGATATCCCCTTTAGATTTCATGTGACGGTGGTAGCAATAGGAGGAATGAAGACCAACCTCCATCTACTGACTGGCTTCTAGTGGCAGATCCAATGTGATTTTTTTTTTTTTTTTACACCTCATTTAACAACTCAAGGAAGCAAATAGTGTATCCTTTAAGATGTGGAATTTTAAAAAGCTGAACTCAGAAACAGTAGGGTGGCAGTAACTAGGGGCTGGAAGTTGGGAGAAAAGGGGAGATGTTGGTTAGAGGGTACAAACCTTCAGTTGTAAGATGAGTAAATAAGTTCTAGGAATCTAACATACAGCATAGCATTATCATGATTAATATTATATATATATTTAAGTATATATGATTTGCATTATATATATTCAAGTATATATGATTAATACTATATATATCTATTTATATTAATACCTCAGTACTCACAACCTGTTCCTTGCTCATATCTGGCTGCCTGTTCTATCATATATACATTCTGGACCCTGATCTCTGGACTGGATACTTCTCTGACCAAAAGTTCCGACTTACCTCGTGTATTTTAACTCAGAAATCCCAGACAGATAACTATGTGTTCCTATCTTCCTAAAGTAGTAGTCCTGGTAATGGCCATGTGAATCCGGGTTTTTCTGGTTACCTATTGCTGGAATCTACCCCCATACTTGGTAGTTAAAACAGCCATTTGCTTTTGCCCACAAGTTTGTGGAGCAGAAATTTGGGGAAAGATTAGCTAGGAGGTTTAGTCTTTGATTCATGTGGCCTCACCTGGGGTGGCTTTGATCCATGTGGCCTCATCTTTAGTCATATGTCCAGCCTCCACAGTGCTGGTTGGCCTTGCTTTCTGCATGGTGTCTCATCCTCTAGGATCTGTTTGGTTGGTTTGAGATTCCCACAGCATGGAGGTTTCAGGAAAGATGCATGTGTTGCATAGAGACTGACTTTCAAGAGGTAAGAAGTGGCAGCTGAGAAGCCAGTTAAAACCTTTGTCCAGAACTAGCCCAGCTTTTACTCTATTCAGTGGCCCAGAGCAGTCACAGAACCTGCCTAGGTTCAAGGGAGCAGAGGGAGACAATCTGCATCCTAATCAGGAGTCAGTGGCAAGTGATAAGGCCAAGGAAAACAGAATGGGGGATGTTGTCCTGCTCATCTTTGAAAAATACAATCAGACACAGGGTCCTTGAAAGGGGCTACTGTGTGGTTCTTCAGCATGTAGCTATTGCTACGGATGCTCAAATAAATTGAATGCAGCTGTGATGTCACAACACATATGCATATATTTTAACTACATTTTAATATTTAATAATTCCTTTTAATCCTTAAGAGTTAAATTTAAGAGTCAAGTCATTTGAGTTGTGTGTGTGAGAGGGGCTGTCATCACTGCACCCATCAAGCCCCTGCTTGGTCTTTGTCTTGAAGGATGGAACATATGTTCACGGTGCAGGATACACTGCTAAGGGCTGCTGTGTCAATGCGAACGCCTTGTCCAAGCCCTCAGGGCACATAACCTTATAGCTCTGTGGTACGGTTACAAGCTTTGTTGACGAAGGAAGTAACATTTTCATTACTTTATTTGTACTACCTCACTTATATGTTGTGTGCCTTCTGTAGAAGCAGAGAGAATTTGTGTTCTGTCCACCCCCTGACCCAGGAAGTATTAATCACTCTTTCATCTGTGTTTTCATAGAATTTGGAGTATTGCATTATTGTTTCTCACTGATGAATTTGTTTTTAATCGTGTAAGAAATACATGAGTACATCTGCTTATAGAAATATCAAACAAAAAAAGAAATCTCAAACACCAAAAATAAATTCTTCCTTTCATCTCCACCCCTTTTCCCACCCTAATACCTTCACAGAGATAAGCAGTCCTGTCAGTTGTGCATGTAGCTCTGCATATATGTTCTCTGAATCAACATGCGCACATATATATGCAGGTATGTATACTTTACTCATATGGAATCAAGTTCCACATACTGTATTTATTCACTTAATCATATAAGTAAACTTGGAGAAGTTTATTTATAGATCAACTTTATCTTTTTAAACAGCAGCATAGATTTTCTTTGACCCCTCCAGTAGTGAATTTAATCATTTCCCTATAGATGGATATAGATTGTTTCCAGTTTCCAATAAATAGAACAATGTCCAAGGAAACATTTCTTTATTTTTTATTTTTTTATTTTTTTTCCAAGTAAACATTTCTGACAGTTCTTGTGCAACTAACTTGGTGAGAATGTGGCCAGGTCTCTATGATGGGTACCTGCAAGTGGGGTGCTTCCTCAAAGGATGTGCATGTCCTTACCAAAGGTATTGTCAGATTGCCTTCCAGAAAGAATATTTCATAGGGAGTGGTCTGATGATTCTTATCAATCCTGGCTAGTACTTAATCTTTTTAGAGTTTTGCATATTTGATAGGAAACATAGATATATCAGTGTTTTCTTTCCATTTCCCTGATTATTAGTAAGGTGTCACATATTTTCCTGTTGAGCATTTGTATTCCTCTTCCATGAATATATTTTGCCCATTTTGTTATGGAAAGCAGACCAGTGTATGTGGTTCCCCAGACTCTCTTAATTTTCTTTCATTGATGTTTTTTTTTTTTTTTCTATTTATGGGCCAAAACACATTTTAATTCCCATAGAATATAAAAGTAATAAATCTATGTATATGTGCATGTACGTATTATATATATATATATGAAGATGTAGTATATATAGATACATATGTGCATTCACTCATTTAATATGTAATGCAAACAACATATGCAGTGTCATTCAACATTCTAGCATCACAAATACCAGAGTAAACAAAACAGGCTGAGAACTGTGTTCCTTGGGAATTTGGGGAATGTCCTAAAGTGTGGAAGGTCCATGCTAGGTATGTGTGTAAGCTTGTCCCTGGCTCAGGCCTCAGGTCTTGCTGGTGACTGGTGATAGTATATTTCAGTAGTTTGTAAGAAAAATCCCATGGTATTTTTCCTTCCTGAGAAAAATCTGTTTTACCATCATCATCTATCAGTCCCTGTGTTCCTCCATTCATTTATCTAATAACCACCTGTATGATGCTTATTGTGTGTCCAGCACTAGTCTAGGTGCCTTACAAATGCAAATATTTACTTCTTGACAGATTTATTAGGCAGATTCCCTTAATTACTGAGCCACAGAGGAATTGAGGTATTTGTTTAGGACCACACATCTGATAAATTAGCAGATCTGTAATCTGAACCTAGGTACTTTGGTTTGGCTTCAGAGTTCACATTCTCTTTTTTTGCGTATTTAAAATGAAATTGTAAATTTTAGAGTTTGTTCATCATGTTTCATAGAAAAATCTTTTGGGGTTTTGATAGACATGGTTGAGTGTTTAATAATTTATTGTATGTCTATATAATATTGAATCTTCTCATTTAGTACATTAAAGGGCTTCATTAAATCATTTCTGCTTTTATGTCCTTTACATAATTTTGCCCTTGCTCATTAATTGTTAAATTTATCCCCAGGTATTTTATAATTTGGTGCTGATACAAATGGGATCTTTACAGTATCATCTAATTCTTTTTCAGCATAAAGGAAATATTGGTATATAAGTTGATCTTGGATCTGGATATTTTGCTGAATTTGTCTTTTTTATTTTAATAGTTAGTTGATTGTCTTGGATACTCTAAGAAGACATTTAAAATGAAGACAGTTTTCTTTCAAATCATCGTAACTCTACTTTCCTTATCTACTTTATTCATTACAGTGTTTTTTTTTAAATTTTTAAATTATTTATGATAGTCACATACAGAGAGAGAGAGAGAGAGAGAGAGAGAGAGGCAGGCAGAGACACAGGCAGAGGGAGAAGCAGGCTCCATGCACCGGGAGCCCGATGTGGGATTCGATCCCGGGTCTCCAGGATCGCGCCCTGGGCCAAAGGCAGGTGCCAAACTGCTGTGCCACCCAGGGATCCCCTATTCATTACAGTGTTGAATGTTTGAGGTGATGGGGATATCCTTCTGCTGTTTTGTACATTAAATGGAAATAATGACTTTTTCTCAACATTAAGTGCAATGAATGTATACTTTACCTGTATGATGGATGATGACCTTTTATCAGTTTAAAATGGTTTTGTCCTATTTCTTGTTTGTTAAGAGGAAAATGCCTTTTAATCAGGCACTCACTCATTTTGAATTTTATAAACTTTTTCAGCATCTTCAGAGATTCTGGTGGGAATTTTTACTTTATATCAATTAATGAACTAAATTATATCACTATACTATTAAATGTTGAACAGTGCATGCCTATTTCTTATAAAATCTCTACTTGCTCTTAGTATGTTCTTTTAATATACTACTGAGTTTTTTGGTTAACACCTTATTTATATATGTGTCATCTTTTCATAATAAGTGAAAATACCCTAGTTTCTCTTTATTCTATTATCCTTTCCTCATTTTATCATTTCCTCCTGTAGTAGAACATAAAGGAAGTTTCAATATATCAGGATTAGGCTAGCTTTGTCACATTAGTTGATTTTTCCCACATTTTATATTCTTGAAAACAAGTTTTCTAATCTAAAAATTATTAGGATGTGAAGTCTGATAGAATCTATGTATGAATAGGCCTGATGTCTTCTTTGGAGGGAATCTATTTAGCTTATCAATTTCCTTATTGGTTATTATTTTATTTAGATAATGCTCTTCAACTAATTTTGGCCATGTATTTTTATTTATTTATTTATTTATTTATTTATTTATTTATTTTGTATTTTTTTTTAATTAGTTGTGTCTTCTAGATTATCAGTTGTCTATTTGTTTGATATTGTCTATAATACAGTTAATATTTTTTTAAAAATTTTTATTTATTTATGATAGTCACACAGAGAGAGAGAGAGAGAGGCAGAGACATAGGCAGAGGGAGAAACAGGCTCCATGCACCGGGAGCCTGACGTGGGATTTGATCCCAGGTCTCCAGGATCGCGCCCTGGGCCAAAGGCAGGCGCTAAACCGCTGCGCCACCCAGGGATCCCACAGTTAATATTTTTAATAAAATTACATATTATATGTAAAATTATAAAAAATTTGTATCTTCCATAGCTGTGTTCTTCTACATGTTCTATATATCTTGCCTGTTCTCTTTCTTGCTTTTAATATGATATATGCTATGGAATTGATTGTGTGTGTTACATTTTTACAGAAACAGTGTTTTCAAAAATATCTTATTTTACGAGTTTTTTCTAACTTTATGTTTTTAGTATATATTTTTTCATGATTTCCTAGTATTCATTCTGTATCCTATATTTGTGGCTATAACTTTTTCTCTCTGTACCATATTATCTGTACTATACAGGTTTTAAGATTTATTGCTCTGATTATTGTTCTTGTATAAATAATTAGTAATTTCCCTGATAATATTTATTTAATCCAAACTGAAATTTAGAAGCTTTTCTTTTCTTTCTTTCTTTTTTTTTTTTTTTCAAATTTTACCTTTCAGGTAGGTTTTTTCCTTTCATTGTTGGGAATATTGAATTTTATTATATAATGGTTGTGAATGGAGTTTTTTGTTAACTTTAGAAATATATTGAAACTTCCTTTATGTTCTACTACATTGCTAATTTGAGAAATATTTCTAATGTGTTTGAAAAAATGCATATTTTCTGTTTGTTGAATGAAAAGCCATATGCATATTAGACCCAGTTACTAATTGCATCACATATATTCTCCATATTATTATTTGTTTTTGCTCATGTCAGCTTTCGATTTCTTAGAGAGTTGAATTATCCAACTGTGAAACTGACTGCATCAATTTCTTTTTCCATTCTTGACTTTTTTCCCCCCCTTTATGTGTTTGGAAATTAACATTTTTCATTGTGCAAAAGTTCATGTCTTCTACAGCATTCAGGTATAGTTTTCCACTTTATAGAGATGCGACAGCTTCCTTTGTCTTCATTTCTTGTTATTTCCACAGTTCCTGAGCTAATGTGCTTTATGTATCTCTTTTTACTGTGTATGATTAGATGCTTACATTTTCATATAAGGTCTCTGAACTCACCCAGGATATTATTTCTACCAGTATTAAGCCTTATTCTTGCCAGCACCCCTTCTTTATTACATAATGTGTGTGTGTTTGTATATATACATATATATGTTTGTATATATATGTATGTATAAATATACTATGTAATGGTGAAATATGAAGCATTTTTGCCTGGTAACATTAACTCTTGCTTTTAGGTTTCTCAAAAGTGTCCCCCATTTTGACTAAGAACCACAGAGTGTCAGTAGAAGGAAAGGCCCCTATTCTGTGGCCAGCAGTTTGGCAGGCTCTGCTCTTGTTATGATGGGGCTTGGGAGGTGGTGTTGAGAAGTTCCTTGAACCTATGCTCTTTGCACTCTTGGAATTCCCTGCTAGAACACCCTTGAGCCATCAAGGGCCTGTGTGGAGCCCTTACAGGATTTAGACTGCCTCAGTGTCAGTCCAAATGTGGCCATTTGGGATCAGGGAAGGGTAAATAGTGGGCAGTTTTGGACTTGGGGCTGGGTGGCCCACAGAGTGGTATGCCAGACGATGCAGACGATGTGTGGGGAAGCATGGAGCTGACGGGTGAGAAGAGAGGGATGGGCTGCCCCCTTGCCTCAGTGTCTCCTGTTGTACGGCTCTGAGGTTGGGGGTGATTATGCATTTTTATCCCAGCTATGATGTTTTGGTGGAAACTCTGAGAATGATAAACTTAAAACCAGCCTGTCAGGTCATTATGTGGTTGTATTTCCAAGTTAGGGTCATAGAGTATATTTAATCTACTGATTTGGGTGTCCTGATTTACTACTTTTGAATATGAAGACATATACATGGGTTCCAGTTCTGTTATTATGGTAAGGCCATCACTTCATAAAGGAGGGCTGGGAAAGAGTCAGATTATTGGGGAGAACAATCTAAAAAGGGTGATCTTTGCCTTTGCCCTTTGAATTTCTGCTTGCCTAACCTGCATCCTCACTTCTGATTTATAGATAGGTGCTCACCTCTGTTCAGATTTACTGAGCCAGAACCCAGACTAACAACCTTGCATGGAGGACGGAAGGAGGCACGACCTTTAGGTGTGAAGCAGCAAGTTCAGACTGTGGCAGCCCAGTGTGGTGAAAGTGTCCAGGCAGCAGGGATACCTGAGTTTCCTGTGGGTAGAGGGAGAGAGGCCGTGCAGAGGAGCAGGGACCATGGAGTGGACTGGTTACTAGGTGCATGAGGCAGTAAATGGCTGTTCTTCAGCTGGATCACCTGTACCAGGCCCTGAACGCGGGCTCCCTGTCTCCCTTACCTTCCCCAGCACAACACCAAAAGGATGACCAGTATGCCTTTGGGAGCTGTTTTTGGAAGCCTGCCTCAGAGAGGGGACCCATAATCAGCATGCATTAGAGAGAGAGAGAAAGAGAAAAAAAAAACCCAAAAAACCACAACAGCTGTGAATAATGAGGCTGCAAATACAAATCAACATCCTGCTGACCCTGAAGTGAATAGCTCCCCCACCCTCCCTGGACCCCCCTGCGCACAGCAACACATGTGGCCCACCTCCTAGGTGCAGGCAGCAGCAGAGAGCAGGGCAGAGCAATGACATAGAAGCCAGCGCACGCAAGAGGTTTTGGGTCTGGGCTGACCATTCCTTTACAACCACATTTTAAAACGGGAAGTGACAAACAGATTTTTTTTTTAATGTGACCAGAAAATATTATGAGAGAAGCCTGTGATACTTGTATTTGACAAGATTAAGTTTTCTTTCCTTTAGCCAATTCACTGGATGCTGAGAATTCAGGAAGCAAATGCAATATCAGTTATTGGAAGAAATAAATCATTCTATTTTGCTTATTGCTCGGATGAGGCTAGGTAATTACACCTGCTATGTTCTGTTAGGTCTGAAGATTTTGGGTGGGGTGTGTGCACATGTGCATGTGTTTGGAAGCGTGAAGGCTGGTGTCGCTGACTGCTTTAATTGAGTCTCTTGATAGCATTTTGTACACTCTCATTCTGGCATTTATTATAAGATATTGTTTTTTGTTTACCTTTTATTTTTAAAGATTGTATTCACTTATTCATGAGATCCAGAGGCAGATGCTCAACCACTGAGCCACACAGGTGCCCCTGTACATTTTTTTTTTTTTAGACTGTCTCTTATTCTAGACTATTTCTTAGAGGGGACTCCAATATAATTTTGTAACCTTTGCTTCTGCTGTTGTGCCAGATGCATAGTAAGTACTTAAAAAATGGTAATATATTTTATATTTATGCTAATAATAACATTTCTATCCATTTGTCATGTTGTTTTCCAAAACCCAATTTGAAAATACTTTAAAACCAGCTTTCCCAGTTTATCAGTTAGAACTTCTGCACCTTTGGTGGCAACAGAGGAAAACAAAATGAGGAAGGAAGTACTGTTATCTTTGTGCATATAGCATAGTAAATGTGACTGTGTATGTAACTGGCAATTACTGATAAGTCAACATGTCAGAGATATGCTATTTGTTACTCTCTCTGTGAGTAATTACCCCTCTAGATATAATCAATGTTAAAGGTAGTGAAGTGCAAAATAATTGCAACAACAAGGTCTATGACTCATTTCAACTAGTTTATAGAGGATTTTTTTCCTCTTAACTTGAACAAGAACAGTTTTTATTGATTCTGTAGCTTGACAATGGTGAAAAGGCAATTTGCAACTTAACTCTAAATTTTTCATTTCCATAATGCAAACTTAATGTATATTAAATATTTAACGCCGAGAACTAGTATTTTTTGGGCAGGTTAAGTAGGGAGAATCCACCACATGCCAAGTGATATATAGAGCAAAGAAATGGCTTAATGGGGGCACCTGGGTGGCTCAGAGGTTGAGCATCTGCCTCTGGCTCAGGTCGTGATCCTGGGATCATGGCCCACATCAGAGTCCCCTCAGGGAGCCTGCTTCTCCCTCTGCCTGTGTCTCTGCCTCTCTCATAAATAAATAAATAAAATCTTAAAAAAAAAAAAAAAAAGAAATGGCTTTATGTGGGAAAAAGACTGTTAGACCAAGATAGAGGGTCAGATTTCTAAAACTGCATGCCTCATCTGAGTAGAATCTTTATATCTAGGGATAAACTCAAATTTTGTGGTTCCCAAACCTCATACCATTTGGGGAGGCCCCCTTTAAGAAAAATAATATAACATTAGGAACACAGCATTAAGTACAGGGCTTATGCAGTTGAAGGGCCCTGAGGCTTAAGCAACAGAGCCTCTTGGTCAGTTGGCCTCCTTCTACATCAGGTTGGACCTGAGACTTCTCTTTGGGGTGTACTGACATAAAATAGCACATTAAGGTGAGCAGAGATTTGGGTATATCCAACAGTATCAAAGGTGGGAAGGCCTAAGTGGGGAATTTCTGAGTGATAGGATGGAAAATATTGTTTAACACTAATAGAGGATTGTATGTACAATACAGTACTATGATTTCAAAATGAGAGTAGGCATATCCTTATCTAGTAAGTAGTAAAAAAAAATGAATTATGATGGTAGGGACTTCTGCATATTTCCAAGTTGGAGTAACAGGGACTTCTTGCCTGAAATAAGCAAAAAATGGGCAGAGTATGTGAAGCAACAGTCTTCAAAACACAGGAATCCAGGCAGTGAAGGATTGTGGTCGTGAGAGCTAGGAAACAAATGAGGAGACTCATATGATTGCTGAAATGTATTGCTTTGAGACAGTTTCTAAAGTGTAGCACAGGAAAGAGAACCCAGGCAGAGTCATCTCCTGAAGTTGAGGACATGGAGCTGAGGACCTGGGGAGACTGTGGTAGCACACACAGACCACAGTGCTGGAGACAGCTGCACAGAGCGGGCACTCCAGAGATCTGCCCCCTTCAGTCTTCAGTAGAGCGCTGATTACTGTGTGTACCTGAGGAAACCCCTGTGCTGGGAGAGGAGAATACACAGTGTTTAGTTGGAGCACTACCAGGCACTCATATTGGGCCGAGAATAGTGCATGCACCCACCAGCCAGACTGAAAAATCGCATTCTTGGGATATTACAGAGTCCCCTGAAGATCTTGCCTCAGATTAATATACTGTCAAGTAACACTTAAAGGATATTAAAAAAGATATGAAGGGTATAAACTGCTTCCAAATAACTTAAGTATGTTGTCCTAGGAAAAAGCTAAAGAATATGTAGGGGTATAAACAAATATGTAGCATCCAACAAAGTAAAAGTCACACTATCTGGCATGCAATCACAACTTACGAAATGAGCAAAGAAGTAAGAAAGGATGCTCCATAATGAAGAGGAAGATCCACTAAGACCAATCCAGAACTGACATCGATATTAGAGTTAGCAGACAAGACAGTTATCATCACTTAATATCCTATCTACAAAAGTTAAGTAGAGAGATGGAGAGAAAACCAAACTGAATATCTAGAAATGAAAAATGCCATGTTTAAAAACACATGTTGGATGAGATTAATGTCAGATTAGACACTATGGAAGAAGACATTAATATACTTGAAGACAGGGATCCCTGGGTGGCGCAGCGGTTTGGCGCCTGCCTTTGGCCCAGGGCGCGATCCTGGAGACCCGGGATCGAATCCCATATCAGGCTCCCAGTGCATGGAGCCTGCTTCTCCCTCCGCCTGTGTCTCTGCCTCTCTCTCTCTCTCTGTGACTATCATAAATAAATAAAAATTAATAAAAAAAATTAAAAAAATATACTTGAAGACATAGCAATGGAAACCACCAAATGAA
This sequence comes from Vulpes lagopus, assembly GCF_018345385.1. Classification (NCBI taxonomy): domain Eukaryota; kingdom Metazoa; phylum Chordata; class Mammalia; order Carnivora; family Canidae; genus Vulpes; species Vulpes lagopus. The sequence continues at coordinate 57,781,459 of NC_054826.1, read as the reverse complement.
ACAAATAATTTTAGAAGGTGAAGAGAGCATCAGTGAGCTATGGGGCAACCTTAAACATCCTAATATATGTGTAGTTCTCAAAGAAGAGGAGGAAGACAGAAAAAAAAGTGAATTAATAATGACTGAAATTGTTCCAAATTTGTCAAAAATTATAAATCCACATATCCAAGTTGCTCATTGAACCCCGGACAACACAAACTGGAAGGAGGCTAGCAAAGGCACATTATAACCAGATTGCTCAAAGCCAATGACCAGAGACAAGCAGAGAGAGAGGAAAAAAAAAAGTTACATACCAAGGAACAAAGATGAGGATGACCAAGGATTTCTCATTGGAAAAAATGCAAATGAAAAGATAGTGAAGTAGCATCTGTATGTATGGAAGGCAAAAACTACCAACTAAGAATTATTTTGTCCAGGAGCCTATCTTTTATTTTTATTACTTTTAAAATATTTTATTTATTTGAGAGAGAGAGAGAGAGAGAGCGCACACAAGGGAGGAGAGGGAGAAGCAGACTGCCCGCTGAACAGGGAGCCCACCATGGAGCTTGATCCCGGGGCCCTGAGATCATGACCTGAGGGGAAGGCAGATGCTTAACTGACTGAGCCACCCAGGTACCTCCAGGAACCTATCATTTAAAAATGAAGGTAAGTAAAGACTTTCAGGCATGCAAATGCTAGAAAGTATTCATTATTGGCAGAGCTGCAATATAAGAAATGTTAAAGGAAATTCTTCAGACAAAAGAAGAATATGGTAGACGGGCATATGGATCTGCACAAAGCAATGAAGAACACCAGAAATTCTAGTTTTTAAAAATAGAAAAAAAAATGACAGGGTAAAACTTGTTCTGAGTGCCAGTTTTTCCCTACTGTTAGCTCATCACAGTATGAAGCTGGCAGAGGCAAACCAAAAATGTGGGGTTCAGACAATTCCTTCTATGTGTAGTTAGGAGAACACCACAGAGTCATAATATGTAAGGACACGCAAGTATATGATTTATATATAAATGTATGTATATGTGATTATCATATTTTTATATACAATCATCATATCAGGATGGTGTACCACATTTACCCTGCCAAGGGCCCAGAGTCCAGTGCGGGTTGTCTCAGGAACATACTCCAAGTTGAAGGTTCAAGTACAACACATTATTTGAGAGCTAGACAGTGAAATAAATGGTTAAAGTAGGCACCAATTAAAGTGGCATTATCAAAAAAGTAAACACTGTATGATCGTAGATTTAATCCCACTGGTAAATTCTGGGATTAGTGTAGAACTGCCCTTTGGACCTAACCCATTGTTGTAGGCAGGATCACGGCCTCCCCAAGATGCCCATGTCCTCATCCACAGAACTTGTGAATATGTTATGTTATGTTATGTGGCAAGGAGAATTTTTAAGGTTGCTAGTTCGATGACCTTAGAGTAAAGTGAGTATCTTGGGTTGTCCAGGTGGACTCAGTTTAACCAGAAAGGTCTTTCAAGGTGCAGATGGTCAGAGATAGTGGAGATGCCATGGCTGGCTTTGAAGAAGGAGAAAAGGCCATAGGCCAAGCAGTGCAGATGGCCTCTAATTTTTTTTTTTTTTTTTTTTTTGGAAAAGACAAGGAAACAGATTCTCCTCTAGAGCCTCTAGCTAGAAGGAATGTGATGCTGTTGAAACCTTGATTGTAACCCAGGGAGACCCGTTTTAGGACTTTTCATCTCCAGAACTGTAAGATATTTGTGTTGTCTGAAGCCACTAAGTTTTTGGTCATCCTTTCCATCTGCAGTAGGAAACTAACTTATCCCCTCAAAGGGTAAGGGATTTGGGGCATTTATGACACACTCGGGCATTGGTTGGAAACTGCTCCTGCATGGGGAAACAGTGAACTACCATCAGTGAGAGAAAGCCCTCCAGCTGCTGGGGGTTAGCGATCATGCCCTATAAAGGTAAGCCCTGATGGAATTTAGACGCTGCCCTGACTGTGAAAATAGGCTGGCCTCCCTCTTTCTGTCCCTGCCATGCTGTCTTCCTCCTTTCATTTAACATTTATTGAGCAACTAGGTTAGCCCCGGGCACGTGGAAAACTCTTAATAAATGTTGATCAAATCAGTGGACAGATGGGACACCAGGGTGGCTCAGTTGGTTAAGCATCTGACTCTTGATTTTGGCTCAGGTCATTGATCTCAGGGTCATGAGACCGAGCTCCATGTCAGGCCCTGTGCTCAGCATGGAGCCTACTTAAGATTCTCTCTCTTTCCCTCTGCCCTTCCCCCCTCACCTGCTCACACACACTCTCTCTCTCTTTAAAAAGACAGATGACGTTGCCAAACTAATACAGTATATTTATTATTTTACATTCTTCTTGTACCCAGGTTGTGTTCTCTATTGGCCAAGTTCATTATTTTTGAAGAGAAAAAGTTGTAGTGCTTCAAACACATGATAGCCTACTATTATATTGAGCAAATTAATGTTTTTTAAAATTCGTCCTGTGTTCTCCTAATTTTCCCAAAGTACAACTTGGCATTAATGAAAGTCAGCAACCTAACGGTGTTGTATAATCTAGTTTTTAAATGAAGACCCCGTTGTGGTTCAGAAAGATGGCTCTACGGATAAAGAGCTGTATGCTGTCACTTACGCTATCGGCAGCCTCAGTTTCCCCATGTACAAAATGCAGACGATAAAATAGAAGTTCAGTTTTTAATCTGTACCCCGCTATTGTGAAGGGTCAAATAAACTGGATGATACAAAAGCAAAGAATACCTATTCTTAAACAGTTTTTAATAAGATTGAGTAGAGGAAAACAGAAAACCTAGATTCATATGGTGGGACGTCTTTAAGGGGCACCGTCTGTCCGCCGTGCATCTCACTGCATGTGCATGTTGCCCTCCTCGGGGCACGGATTTTCACGTGTGCCATCACTTCTCGAAGCCCACTGAAGACGCATGCCAGACCACTCTAGTTTGCAGGACCACGGACAGCTTCTGCACTTCGTGCCGCATGGGAGAGTTAAGGCAATGACAGCCCAACGGGGTGATTATTTCTCTTAAAAATGTGGGTTTCTTCTTAATGTGCATGGCAGTACCTTTGATCGCCTTTTCCCAGTTCCTCCTTGGTCTGTGGCCACTCACCGTCATAAACACCTCGATAAAAAGTGATGTTGTCGGAAAAACAAGGATATGTTTTGTCATCGGGGTGTCAGCCAGGGATCTTAACTGTGTAGACTGCCAGCCGCTCGTGTTTGCAGCATCCAACCGCTACCTCCCTTGGAGCATCTCCGGCTGATTTCAGGAACTCCAGAAGACTCTGTGCCAAAGAGGTCACCGATTTCCCCCGCGCCGTCAATGGGAAATATTGCAGAGGTGAAGGCTCCCTTTCTGACTGTATCGTAATCTCAAAAAAGGAAACTCTGAGATCCCGCTCATGTTGAATAGGAACATTTTTGTGGGGCACTGCCCACGGCTCGCCAGCGAGCCCGCAAGAAACCATTTAAAATGAAGAGAAGTGCAAGGCCAAGTGGCCTGAAATATATCTTGGTAACAACCCTCTGCCCTATAATTTGTCCCACTTAATTTTGTTCAGCTTGATGTTTGCTTTTGTTTTTGCAGACGGCACATGCAGATAGTAATTTCGTGTATGTTGTGATAGTGGAATTCAAGGAAACACAATCTGAGCTGTCCCTGGGGAATTATCTGTAGGCCTACACACAGGAGCTATCTTTGCAACTGCAATGTGGGTTCACAAAAATCTTCCTGTATTGCATGCAAGACAGCTATAGTGCGTTTGGCAAGCTCCAAAGTGAACAGTTGAATATTTTGTTTGACCGTTTAACTCAGGTTGCAGCCTGCCCCGTTGCTCAGCCGGGTGGTCACCTTCACCTGCACATTCCAAGGGCAGGTCGGCAAAGGTCAGCGTAAACAGGAGAAAGGCACGAAAGCAGTGGAGGGCGCCTGGAACGGGGAGGCCAGCAGGCGCACCCTTGCTGGGAGGGCTCCTCATTGTTCTAGATGATCCCCTATGGCCTTCCCAGCGTTCCACAGATTTTCCATCTACGTAAGTAAGGGTGTGATTTCAGTCAGTCACCTGCTCTATTTGAGTTTAAAGCATTTTTGTCTCTTTTTCCAATCTTTAAATGTGCCTTGATAAACAACCTGAGCTTCCTTGTCAGATTTTGTAAGGTGGGGGTATGGGGTCTGAATGTTTTTTGTATGTTTTTTTTATTGGAGTTCAATTTGCCAACATATAGCATAACACCCAGTGCTTATCCCATCAAGTGCCCCCCTCAGTGCCTGTCACCCAGTCACCCCGTCCCCACGCCCACCTCCCCTTCCACTACTCCTTGTTCGTTTCCCAGAGTTAGGAGTCTCTCAAGGTTTGTCTCCTTCTCTAATTTTTTCACTCAGTTCCTTTTCTTTCGCCTATAATCCTTTTCACTATTTTTTATATTTCCCATACAAATGAAACCATATGTTTGTCCTTCTCCGATTGACTTACTTCGCTCAGCATCATACCCTCCAGTTCCATCCACATTGAAGCAAATGGTGGGTATTTGTCATTTCTAATGGCTGAGTAATATTCCATTGTATACATAAACCACACCTTCTCTATCCATTCATCTTTCGATGGACACTGAGGCTCCTTCCACAGTTTGGCTATTGGTGGACATTGCTGCTACAAACATCGGGGTGCAGGTGTCCCGGCGTTTCACTGCATCTGTATCTTTGGGGTAAATCCCCAGCAGGGCAATTGCTGGGTTGTAGGGCAGGTCTATTTTTAACTCTTTGAGGAACCTCCACACAGTTTTCCAGAGTGGCTGCACCAGTTCACATTCCCACCAACAGTGCAGGAGGTTCCCCTTGCTCCACATCCTCTCCAACATTTGTGGTTTCCTGTCTTGTTGATTGTCCTCATTCTCACCGGTGGGAGGTGGGATCTTATTATGGTTTTGATTTGTATTTCCCTGATGGCGAGTGATGCGGAGCATTTTCTCATGTGCTTGGTGGCCATGGGTAGGTCTTCTTTGGTGACATTTCTACTCATGTCTTTTGCCCATTTCTTGACTGGATTGTTTGTTTCTTGGGTGTTGAGTTTAATAAGTTCTTTATAGATCTTGGACACTTGAAGTTCAGTGGGCTGATATTGGAACCCCTGGGTCTAAGGTTTCATTCTGCCAACTTATTACACTTGTGAACTTGGGCAAATTAGTCTTGACAGAATCTCTCGTCAGACAATGAGTACATTGTTTTAATTGCCCTGGCTTCTGTCTCGCAAGGCTGGCGGGGAAAGTGCCAAGTGTGAAAGTATCCCGTAAACTAAACCAATAAAAAAAAAAGACAGTGATATTTTCCAACTCTTTCCGACATTCATATTTGATCCATGACTTTGAGGTCCTATTGTTTAAGACTGAAAACACCGTAAACTCTTTTTTTTTTTTTGTTGTTGGGAAGGTGATAATTTGCCATAAGCAGGCACGAGTCACCCTACTAATACACAATGCAGTCTGTTTCTCCTGTTTTCCAGAATTTTCATTTGCTGACTCAAGTGAAAGCTGTTTGTATTAGTTTGGCGGGGCTTCCCTCACAAACTACCACCGACTGGGTGGCTTACATTACAGAAATTCACTTTCCCCCAGTTCTGGAGGCTGGAAGTCTAAGATCAGGGCCTTGGCCTTGGATTCCCCTAAGGCCTCCATCCTTGGCTGCAGAAGGTGCCTCCTGGCTGTGCGCTCACAGGGTCTTCCCTCTGTGCGTGCACTTCCCTGATGCCTCCATGTGCACATTTCCTCTTGTAAGCATCCCTGTCAGATTGGATTAAGACCCCAATCTAAAGACCTCATTTTTACCGTAATTGCTGCTTTACAGGCCTATTTCCAAACACAGTCACGTTCTGAGCTACAAGAGGTTAGGGTTTTCAATCTATGAATGGCGAGAGGGCTGAGTTCAGTCCATATTAAGTGGACAATTGAAGTTTAACAAAATGGTGACATGAGAAAACGTTGACTCAGGAAGGATAGCCTTAGCCCAGGTCGCCTTGCTGTAGTGATACCACTAAGAAGCAGCCAGCAGCTTAATGATCTTAAAACCTTGTTTCCTTGATTCCTGGGCAGTGGGTCAGCAGGGCCATGTGGACTGTGGCCATAGTGGGTGGAGATGCTGATGGGCTTTGGCTCTCAGGCTCACTGGATGCAGATGGAACACGGCAGGGGAGAGTGCTAAATTGCCTGTGAATTCACGGGCACTCCAACACTGTACCCATGACTGGAAACAGATGAGCACAGAGTCTGTGAACATATTAACTGAACCAAAAATTGGGCTGGGGATGACAGACATGAAAACTGGGAGGTTTAAATCAGAATTGTCCTCGAATACCTGGAACCCCAGAAGCTGCTCCTTCCCTAAAATGTTGGCTTCTCTAAAGAATCTGATGCCTTCCTTTGAGGGTACTTTCTTGGATTTCTGGGTTTCAGTAACACCCGTATGCAAAAAAAGTTCCTATTTAGACATTTATTCCTTTAGGTAGGTTTCAAACTTCTTTGGGGGTGTATTTTGTGTGAGGCAATCAACACCTAAATCTTTCACAACTGCTTTCTTAAGACTGCTATTAGTTTATTGATTCCATTAGTCTTCATTTTTCTATGAGACAAGTAATGACTACCTGTAATGTTCCAGGTCCCATCGGAGGTAGTGTTAATGTGGTGTTGAGGTCGTATTGCATCCATGAAGGATCTTATAATCTGAAGTGTTTTTCCTCTCCTAGAAGTGCCACATATAAAAGCACCTAAAATGTGACAAGTCTCAAATAAGCTCAGTTTTTCCCTTCCCTGATTTGATTTCAGTTTATCACTGGGAGAGGCTGAAGAATAATAGCCCTTCTCCGCACCCACCCCCTGAATATGTCCACATCTTAATCCCCAGAACCTGTGAATGTTTTCTTGTATGGCTAAAAGGACTTTGAAGATGTGATTAAGTCAAAGATCTGGAGGTGGGGAGATTATCCTGGATTATCCTGTGTGTAATCACAACATCCCAACCATTTTTATAAGAGGAAGCAGGAAGACTGAGTCAGAAGAGAAGGTAATGTGATGGCTGCAGCAGAGGGCAGGGTGATACATTTTGAAGGAGGAAGGAGCTATAAGCTAAGGAGCACTGGTGGCTACTTAAAAAAAAAAAAAAAAAGCAACAGGTGGAAAAAGACAGGGAAGCAGACTCTCCCCCCGGAGCCCCCAAAAGGAGACAGTTGGGCTGACACCTTGACTTTAATTCAGAAAACCTGATTTTGAACTTCTGCCCTCCAAAGAACCGTGAGAGAAACCATTTGTGTTAGTCTGTGCCACTAGGTTTGTGATTTGCTACAGTGGGAGCAGGAACATTAGTCATGTTATCAATCATCAGTCAAGCTCAAAGTCTGAATTTTACCTGCATTCAGCTTTACCGTCTGCTTCACATACAGTCACCACCAACTCCTGTTAATTCATGCTCCTTAACCTTAGTCTTTCCTTCCCTATTTCGTCTCACCTTTAGTGCCTTGGTTTAGAACTTGATGGCCTTGCTCTTGAATATTACCGTAATTTTCCAGATGAGATCATTTCCTCCAAACTATCTTCCACGCACCTTCTAAAAGTTTCATATAAAAGCCAAATATGAACTTGCTTTCCTTCTTAAAATCCTGTGGTGTCTCTTGAACTTCTTTTTCATTTATGTTTCCAGAGCATCTTGAACCTGTTTCTCTGAATTACTTTTACCATATGTCTTTTTTTTTTTTTGTAATTCCTTGTGCTTGTGTTTATTCCACCCTACTAGTTCATCAGCTTCTTTGATAATTGGGACTGTATCACTACTTAGCATCACATCTGTTTTATTGTTATCCATGAGCAAACAAGACTCAAAAGAACGGATGATAAAATGTTAATCGCAAAGTTTGTTATAAAATATATGCTAATATTAGGAGAAAAGAAAGAGTAAGAAATAGGAAAGGATAGCTTCAAAATGCATTTTTTTAAATAAATAGAGGCATTAGGGGAACTATCTTATAATGCCTAGAAAATATGAAGAAAGAATGTGCAAAGATTTATGCACATATGTAGACATGCCAGTGAAGGGATCAAAGAATAAAAGAATAAATTGAGCTTTTATGCACATCCACTGTATGCTCACCATGTGCCAGCACGGTTCTGTCTTTATATATTTTAACTCTTGTTCCTTAAACAGCCCTACGAGATCGATACTGTCATTCTCAACTTGTGAAGTTAGGAAACTGAGCACAGCATTAATATGGGTAGGGAGAGATTTGAACCCAGAAAGCCTGATTCCAGAGCATGTCCTCTTACCCAGCATATTCCATTATCTCAGCTGGAAAGTTCTGCATTGCCACTGTGTGGGCTGTGCTGAACCGACTGGGGCCAAGCCAGAAAGCTAGAGCAGTCCACCATCACCTTTAGAGGTTTGTGTGGATAGTGCTGTCCTTATTTTTCAGCTCAAGGTCTGCCTGTAATTCTTATCTGTTGCAAATTTACAACCACTCAAGTCTATATAATCATGATCATTAATATTTCTAACACATCCCAACAATTTTTAGAGAAATATGAGTCTCCTCGTTGTAAAGAACTCTAACTCAGTGAATGGCTATAAATAATGGGAAGAGACTGGGGAGATGACCTCCAGGCATGTGATTGGGAAGTGAGTGGGAAGCAGGAAGAAAGGGGGTGAAGAACTGTCAAAGACGTTGTGTTGAAGGCAGGTGCTTTCAGAATGATATACCCAAGTTACTCTAAGTGTATCCATTTTTTGGTGCTTCCCTTCACCATCCACTGTATCGTTGAGCAAGAATCAGGGTTTTTGGAGGCACTAATTGTGACCCATGAGTGTGGCATAAAAATCAGTCTTGTGGATTATGATCAGCATTTTCAGGAGGAAAAGAGAAGTAAAACAGAGTGGGATAGAACATGTATGATACAGTACAGCATAGCATAGAAATATTTACATAAATCCTTACCAAGAATTGCACATTTGGCAAAAATTACTGTAACAAATTGCGACTCTCAAGGCGAGAGAGCCAATTAGTAGAGGGAGTGCACTGAATATACCCACTGGGTAGAAATGGGTTGTTTTATCTTTTTTTCATTAACTTCTCATTTGATTTTCAAATCTATGAGAGTCAATTTCATCATTGCTGTAAAGAGAGGGTACAACTTATTTTTACATTAACGTAATTAGTGGGTAATTGTGAGACAAAGCCAGGAATTGCTTTTTCTGTTGAGAGTAGAAGTGTTGAGATTTTCCATTACATTTTGGGTTACAAAATTAGAGTGTTTTTCAGAAAGACCATGATTGAATTTGTTAACAGCTACAAACATTTTAGCAAATATAATACAGATTGCCCTAAAAATGGATTTATTTTTATTAAGAAGAAAGAATGATGAATTAAAAAAATATAAGAGGTGGGACACCTGGTGGCTCAGTGATTGAGCGTCTGCCTTTGGCTCAGGTTATGATTCTGGGGTCCCGGGATGGAGTCCCTCCTTGGGCTCCTGGCAGGGAGCCTGCTTCTCTGTCTATGTCTCTGCCTCTCTCTCTGTGTCTCTCATGAATGAATGAATGAATAAATAAATAAATAAATAGCTTAAAATATATCGAGGTATGTTCCAGTTCTGCTGTAGAATTTGGAAATGTAATTAGTAAAAATATTGAGAAAAATATTGACTTTTTGACAACAGTTTAACTTTTAAGCAAACATTTGGAGTAATAAATTTGGCACAAGTCACTAAAATGATGATACTTTAAATAGTTTTTTAAATTAAATATACAAAGTCTAACAAAAATGACGTATTTCTATGTATTTTAAATGATAAAGATAAGATCTTAAAACTTTCAAAGTTAACTGATACTCAGAAACAAAGCTTATTGTCCTTAGCCAATAATTCTTGTAATTGTTTTCAGGGAAGGAAAAAACATGTCATGTGATTGACACAATGTCTTATTCATTCCACAACTATTAATGAGAAATTCTTATTATTGCATAGTTAGTTGCTTATTCTGTGGCTAAAGAGACAATGACACATGATTATTGAAAATTTTTCTTTTAGCTTGTGTGGATACTCCAGTACATTTTTAAATAATAAATTGATGAAAATTAAAAAAAAAAACTTTATCTTATATTGTTAGCATGCTATCTCATCATGTAACTTTTAGAAGCAATGAGCACTCTACACATACAGTCAAGAATAGATATGTAGTACAACCTGATGAATGAACTGACATTGCAAAATGTATAAAGCTTCCAGTTAATGTCAAGTATGTGTGGCAAAATGGCTTTTGGAGGATATGTAATATAGCTAAAATTTGATTAAATGTATTTTAGAATTGGATAAGAGCATTGCTGATCAATATAAATGACACTAGAAAAATTATATGTGAATTATAAGTGAGAGAGCAGCAAATATGATTAGAAAATTATCAGAAGCTACTAATAATGAGCTTTTCAAAACCACTTGTTAAATTCATCTCAAAGCCATGGTGTCCAAAGAAATCTAGTTACATCTCATGCTTGTATTGAGAAATTCAAAATGTTTATTTTATCAAAGGAGACTCACTGAAATATTTTTTATACATTTTTATTCAAAGATTAGAGCTACCCATATCCATATGCCAGCAATGGTCAGTGTTGACTGAATATTCGGTGTTCACATCATACCAACGTAATGACTAACAGTACTAAGCAGAGCTGTATGGGAATCAACATAATGAGATACACTTTTTTGGTTGTTATTGAAGAATAGCCTCATGGTAGATGATTTCTAAAATAATATTTGGCTTAAAATGGCATATTTAATAAACTGGAAAAGCAACAGGGATACCCAAAATACATTTCAATATATCAACCATATCCAAAGGTTAGAGTGTAGTGTTTTGTTGTTTAATTCACAGAAATGGTCTGCACTGAGTATCGTCATCACTGTTTTCCTGAGTAGATGGGTTCAGAGTAGTAATATGAGTTAGCCTGGCTCCTATAACGTGGGTTGAATTAAATGGTGGAGCTAAGCTATGAACCCAGCTAAGTTCTAGGACCCTAAATGCTATGTTGGTACCTACCACTGCCTACCACCCTCTCCTTTGTAATGGGAAAAAAGGAAACCAAGGTTTTTCACCAACTGTACCCAGCTTTGATACTTTCTCTTCCAGGCTAGGGAAGTAGGAGGATTTTGGCGATGGCGATGGTGCTGCTGCTTCTGGTGGTGGTGGTTTCTGTGGTTGTTACTTATTATTGCTGATGTCTGTTCCCATCAAAGGAATCTGGAAACGTTGCCCCGTCCCTCTTAAATAAATGTAGTGGGGGAAATAAGATGACCTATTTGAAGCTTAGTTTGTGCTGAAAGTCAGGGTAGCTGGTTACTATTTGCTATGTCATGATTTATAGAGTAGTATGATGGACCCTGAGTTAGTCTTTGGGTACAGAGTCCAGGGAGGCACCTTGTCTCTCCTCAATAAGTTTGCATAAGTGTAGGATAGAACAGTAAGTGACATAAGGGCTTGTATTCATTGAACTTCCACTCTAGGTAGGAGGGAGCTTACCAGAGGGAAAACTGGCAAGCCAAAAACTGAATAAAATAACTGTAAGTATTAATAAATGAAATTAAGATTTTAGAATACATGCTGAGTTTAAAAACTGAAACAAAATGATGGAAAACCTGCTTTGAGTGATCAGGAAAGATTTCCTTTAGGAGATCACCTGGGTGGCTCAGTGGTTGAGCATCTGCCTTTGGCTCAGGATGTGGTCCCGGGGTCCTGGGATCAAGTCCCACATCAGCGGGGGACTCTCACAGAGAGCCTGCTTATCCCTCTGCCAGTGTCTCTGCGTCTCTCATGATTAAATAAAATCTTAAAAAAAAAAAAAAAAGAAAAAAGGCAGCCTTCTAAGAATGGAAGAAAGAACCCTTCCAGGGAAAGGAAGGAATGTGACAGGGTCTCGGATTAGCAAAATGTGTGATCCATTTGCTGGTTTGAAAGAAGCCTAATGGGGCCAGAACAGAGAGGTGAGTGGGAACATGTTGGGAATGTTAGAGGGCTCAGAAAGTGCCGGAGAATGTGGAATTATATGCCCTGGTAAGGATTGTCGTATCTATTTAAGTGAAATGGCAGACCACTGCTGATTTTTCAAGCCAGGACCTACTTAATACAAAAGAAATAGCTTTGCTGTTACATTAGGAGAGGATGAGTAGGAGAACAAATTTGAGGAGGGGAAACAAGTCAAAAGACTATTGGAGTAATGCAGGTGAGACAATATGGTGGCCTCGACTAGGATGTCGGGAGCGGAAATGACGATGCAGTTGTATTAAATGCAATTTTAGAGGTAGAATGAATCAAGTAGACCTTCTGAATGCATTGGATGGGGGGGGGTGAAGGGGAAAAGGAGGAATCAAGGACACTTCTTATGTTTCTGGCTATAGAAATAGGTACATGATAGTGCTGTTGACAAAATTGGGAAGACTTAGAGTGGGGAGCATTTTTTGGATGGTGACAAATTAAGAGCCCTATTGGAGCTGCCCATTAGAAAACCAAGTGGTTGTTAAGCATCCAGTTCAGTTAAGTCTGGATGGAGTTGGAGACATAAGGATGAGAATTATTGGCATATAGATGATGATGAAAGCTATTAGCATAGAGATATCGAGGGCAAGATCACTTAGGAAAAGAATATGGACAGTGAAAAAAAGAGGATCCCACTCCCATGACTGAAGATCCATCAACACTGAGAAATTGGACAAAGAAGGAAGTAAGAGCAAGGAAGCCTGGGAGTGATAGTGAAACGGGGATGGGACCAAGGAGAGGAGGTCATAGAAGTCTAGAGACAAAAGCATTCAGTGAAACAGGAGGCATCAACTCTGCTGATACCGCTGAGAGGTTGAGTAGAGAGAAACCTGGGAACTTGCCCTTTGGTGAACTACAAGTTATTGATGACCTTGAGAGGAATATCCTTCTAGAGAAGTATTTATAAGAACTAAACTGTAGTGGGTTGAATGGCCAGAAGATGAGAGAGTGAAGAATAATACGCCTGAAAGTCTTTGCAGCCTGTTGAAGGTTAACTAGGAAGAAGCATATAAGTTTGAAGGTGGCTCATGGGTCAAAGGGACATTTTTTTACAAAAAGGAAATGATAGACCAGGCGTGGATACATGGGGCACGATGCTGGAGGGATGTTGGAAATTCAGGTTATACTGTGGAAAGTATTTGAGGCATAGTTTGATGAGAAGGTATTTGTGATGGAGTTTGTGTTCCATAAAGGTAACGTCCCTATCTTGGCTCCTTAGAGCTCAGTTTCCTCATCAGTAAAACAGTGGAGGGAATAGGTCTGGATTCTTTCCAAGCTTCCTTCTGTCTTGAATATTCTGCGAATTTATTACTGTTAGTCATGCATATGCTATTAAGTGGTGATGAAGAAGGGAGATGTACCCTGAGGCTGTTTACTCTCATATTAAATGTGGAGAATGTGAAGATGAATCTAAAAGATATTTAAGTCTATTTTCTCCAAGGGAATATTTTTATGGTTCATTTATGAAGTCATCTGTATTGTTTTATATGAGAAAACTGGAAACCAGTTGGTTCTTTAGATTCCTTATCCTCTTGTAGAAACTATAACTTTTTTGAAGTTGAGTCTGCAACATATTCACATTGTTTTTATTGCTTTAATCTTATCCTCACTGCTTTTGCCAATGAACCATAAGATTCTGATGCAGTTGGGAGAATTCACTGAGAGAAATTCATTAACAGCCGTAACTATTTTTAAAACATACCCAGTTCTTACATATGTTAACTACCATATTTTTTTACTATTCAGTGACGCTGGGAGATTTCAGATGAAATTCCCAGAAAGAGATTTGTAACAGCCATATTAATAACAATTACTAAGAGCATTATTGTTATTTATGCAGAGACCTTTGGCGCTGTCTTCAGTATTTGAGTAGGAATTAGCTAGGTTTTACTCCTCAGGGTAAGTTTTTTTTCTTTTGAGGAAAAATCTCATTGCTGAAAATTTAAGTAAAATAAATCTAGTCCTTTCCTACAACTAGTAAAATGCAAACCTAGATATTTTGTTCTTGATCTCCAGACATCAGATTGGTGGAAATGATTCAGTGTCTCAGTGTGTTTGGAGTCAAAAACTTGAGAAAGCTACATAGCCTTTCCAAACACTTGTAGAGTACTGATTTACACAAAAACTCAAAAGCCAGGTGTTATGTAGTGCGTCATGACATAGGCCTAGACATAAATCAGTAAAAAGCCGGGAAGGCTGGCCATGAGAGAGAGCTAACTGATAGACTCTTAAAACTGATTATTTCACTGTTAATGAACGTTTTCAGTATATAAATCATTTCCATGAACAGTGTTTTGCTCTATAATGCGTGTGCACAGATAGTCTTTTGCTTATCTCCCAAATTCTTTTTTGTTTGGAAAATAATTCTTGTAACCTCAGAATCATAGGAGTTTTGAAAGATCACATGACAAGTGTCAGTGCTGAGCACAGAGGTTGGCCCCTAGTCAACACTTAACTTCCAAGTACATGTGCAAAGACTGCTAAAGAAATGGAATCTGTTGGCCTTGTAAGCTGTCAGATGAGAGTGATTTGTTCATATGTGATTATATGATAGAATATTAATGTGGGAATAATCTGGAATGAAAATGTAGTGTGGGTTCCCCAAAGACATGAGGTTCATTGTTGACATTATAATCAACCAAACTTCTTTAACTCAGAACATAGAAACGGGCAAACGTTAGAGGAGTTTTTCCTATGAAACTTTGTTGTGTCAAGGGGTAAAAATGAAACCACAACCCAAATCAAACCAAACTAAAAACAAAATATGTTTTAGCTTGGGCTACTCTTTGATGGTTTTAGTGATACAGGAAGTAATTATCTTGGGAATAAAGTTAGTCTACATTTTTGCTATTACTTCCATCTTAAGCAAAACAATGTCCACTTTTTAATATCTAGAATGAACTATGTAAATTCCCAAGGACAGTAATTTCTGTGATTATTGATATGCAAATAATAAATTACATCACATTTTCTGAGTACAATCATACAACAGTTTTTGAAATTAGACTGAGACAAAATATCATGCTTAATTTTTTACTTATCTTGATTAAGGTTTTATTTCAAAAATCTATTTCCTTATTATTTTTAAGTAATGAAGACAAAATCCCATTGTACATTAGATTCTTTAAGTAAAAACTGTTTTTTCTTTCATCATCATAAGCTGATTGAAAATTAAAACTATGAACAATCCTGCATTTCCAAATAGTTTTTAAAAATAAAATTAGTTTTTTTTCTTTGATCATATATTTCACTTATCAGCACTCACTGAAGTCTACAATTCAGAAGCACATTTTCTTTTAGATATAGTTGCATTTACAACATAGTGGAAGTTGCTGTGAGTGCCCCTGAGGTCTGGCCATGAATAAACTGCCCACTCTCCTGGAGAAGAGCTCTGTCCTCCCTCTCATTTCCCATTCTGCACTACTGGGAAAAGTAGAAGGATGTTGGTGAGGTCTCATTTTTCTGATGAGCGCAAGAGTCTTAAGAGACAAATGCCTGTAGTAGTTTCAGGTAGGTATTTCGTTCTGTTAATCTCACAAACCATAAAATATTTCTACCATAAGAAATGGTTTCTTTCCATCATTGCAATCATTTAAGGCATACTTCAGCAGTAGCATTTCAGGTCCCTTTTCTAAAACTGAGAATGAGATCGAGTGACTCTTCTTGTCACCTCTTTCTTTTCTACCTTCCCCTTGGGGTTCTCATTCTGTTGCGTCATTCTTTCCCTGCCTTGTCATGGCTGTATTGTGATCGAATATAGACATTCTCGGTAGGACAGCAACTCCTACGGTGGGTCTGCAGAATAGGAGTCCTGCAAGAGGCCCAAAGAATAAAAGAGATCTGTGGTCAGAAGATTAAGCCTCTTGAAGAGTCAGAAATCCATTCATGCATTGTGAGCCTTTCAGTAAAGACACCTGTTATTAATCTGTATTTCCCCAAATTATGGTAAAGCTCTTATCTTACCATAGATATTCATATTCAAGAACCTAGTGATGTGTGGAGTATACTTTGGGAAATGCCATGTTACAGTTAGAATAACAATAATTTCTGCCCTTTCCCTCCGAAGAGGTAACTTGCACTGAAAATGAATGATCGAAGCTCCCAGTTTTGTGCTTAATTTCTATTATTTTGTGCATTTTACCATCGAAAGGTGAAAAGGACCTTACCAGATCAGTCGGACTATTTTCCTTCCCCTCGATGTATTTAGCATTGTCATAAAAAAAAAAAACATAGGAAACGTGCCGTCTATTATTGTTATTTTACAGTTGAGGAAATAGGCCTGGAGGGAGGGGGGTATTGCTTGACCACACTAACACAGTTAGTGAAAACGCATTGAGATGGTTACTGAAAACGCATTGAGATGGTCGTTCAAATTCTTATCTTCTAATTCCAAGGTTAATTAGTGTCAGATGCCCAAGATCAAGCCATTTCCATTAAAAGAGAAGCATTCTTGGGACGCCTGGGGGGGCTCAGTGGTTGAGTGTCTGCCTTCAGCTCAGGGCATCATCCTGGGGTCCTGGGATGCCTTCAGCTCAGGGCATCATCCTGGGGTCCTGGGATCTCATCCCCCATTGGACTCCCCACAGGGAGCCTGCTTCTCCCTCTACCTGTGTCTCTGCCTCTCTCTCTGGGTCTCTCAGGAATAAATAAGTAAAATCTTAAAGAACAGGAACATTCTTAATAATGCTCTCAATATATCCCAGAGCTTTTGTCAGTGATTATATTTGTAATATTACTGCTCCTGCTTATAAAAGCAATCATGTTCTTTGTTAATCATATGGAAGATGTAGGACCATCTAAAAAAGACTCTCGATTTGAATTTTTTATACATTTATGTTTATAGCATACTGAAACCCTCCCCCCCTTTTTTTTACTATTTAATGTGGTGTGCAGACTTCCCCTGGGCTATACCTATCTTCCTAAAACACCTGCCCTTCGTTTAGCCAGTTTCCTATTATTGTATTTTACTGAACACACTAAACTGTATTTTACTGAACACACTAAAAACATAAAAAAGAAAAAAAATAAAAGTAATTGCTGACCCAAAGGGTATCACCATTTCTGAGGTTGTGTCCTGCTAGACGGAAGTCCTTAGAGTCCTGTCAGCTTCCATCCTATCCTAGTGAACGAAGGGCTCTTTCTTTTAGATCAAAGCCAAGTAATCCTAAAGGGTCCAGAGTTCTGAAGCTATTTTCTTTCACGTTTCCTACGTGCAATGGTGATTTCACATGCTTTGTATTCCCCTTAGGTTTTTCTCTATGAAACCTTCATCCCTGCTGATAATATTGTATTGTATTGTATTTGTGATTTTAATTGCTATTCCTATAATATACAAAAGAGCTACTTGAAGACTTTCTTGGGACGTGGCAGGAAGCTTAAATAACATCACGTGAAAGGAAATCGTTGACCATCAACTTTTTAGCAGGTTCCTCGGTTGTTTCTCTTTCTTTTCCAACCTGTTTTTCAATTGCTGCATTTTTAATTTATTCTCTTGGTTAGGGGAACTGTGCCTTTAATTATTGCTTTGCTCACAGAGAGGATAATACGTTGGCTGCTTTGAGAGATTTTGCAAGAGAGAGCAAAAAACTTTCTCTTATACACCATCCATTAATCTAGAATGTGTGTTGCGTGTTTAGTTTTGGGGGTTTTGTTTTGTTTTGTTTTCCCTTCCCCCAAAAGAGGGGAGTATTTTCAGTTCCATTGCTTTCTGGTACCTGGTTGTGCAACTGCCAGCTCTGAGGCTGGTTCAGTTTAGTGTAGTTCTTACAAAGCTGCCCTCTTCTTACTTTCGATATACCTGTAGTATTTTTAAATCTTGGAAATAAAAGGTAAGGCCCTGATTTTAATGGAATTTAGTTTTGGGATTTGTTTGTTTTCATAAATCAGGTTTTGTGGGGGCGCCCGGGTGGCTCAGCCGGTTGGGCTTCTGCCTTCAGCTCAGGTCATGATCCCAGGGTCCTGGGATGGAGCCCCACATCGGGCTCCCTGCCCAGCGGGGAGTCTGCTTCTCCCTCTACCCCACCCCCATTTGTGCTCTCTCACTCTCTCTGTCAAATAAATAAATAAAATCTTTAAAAAAAATCTGTTTTTCTGGTAACTCTTGAGTCCTGTCCTAGAATCTCAAATCTTCTATTAGCTGAGGAAAATTATTTTCTATTACTTCTCTGATAGCTATACTTACTTTATCTAGTTTGCTCTCCTTTTCAGATTTCCTTTTTTTTTTTTGAGGGGGGTATGAATTTGACCTCTTTAATGTTTTTTTCCCATATGTCCCATTCTGTCAACATTTTTAGGTCTTCATCCATCTGCATTGAACTCAAGATGAATTGCTTGAGTTTTCCCCTCACATTTGGCTTTTCTCTTATCAATTCCATATTTTTAATTTCACTCATTGTGTTTTTCATCTAATACGACCATCCCTTCTGCGTGCTCTCTTTTGGTATTTTATAGAAATGATGTGACCACATAATCTCAAATCGTGGTGTTATGACATGATACCTGAGTATGAGATAAAGGAAGGTCCAATAGAACTTTCCTCCAGCATTCTCACATTTCCTATGGAACATCTATTTCAGAGAGAGGGGTTTCTTCTGTTCTCTCGATAGTCCCATATGTTCGTGTACCATCCACTTCATCGGTTCACTGATGGCCCTCCGGTTGCTTCTTTGGCTTCATGCATGTTGTGGCTGCTTACCCTGGAAGAAATCTCCACTGTCTGCCACCAGGACAGGGGGGCCCTCCACTTAGCCTTTATGCTGCTGCGACTGTCTGCTTTGAATGAGGATGTAGATGAAGCCTGGCAGTCTCCTTTCTGTCTCTTGTGACTACTTACTGATGGAGAAATCTCTCTTCTGCTTTGAACTTGTGCTGGCTGTCCATACGTCCTGAATTCGGTCTTTCGGTTTAAGGATGTCATGAACATAGCATGTTCTTTCAACTACTTCCCATCCCTGGAGGTGTGAGGCGGGCTGCCTCCTTCGGTTGGTTTCCCAATGGCCCTCTGATGTTCCTGTCTTACAGAAATCCTTGTCACTTCCGATCCTTCATCAGTGCCTTCTGGAGGCACTGATGTTGCTCTTGTATTGTGTTCATTGTTCCCATGCAAAGGTGGTTGGAGGGGCGCGCATTGTTTTCACAGGGAGCTCTTAAATGGAAAACCCTTCCCTAACCTGGGCATGATCCTTTATATCCATCTTCACACATTCTTTTCTTTCTTTTTAATGCATGATGACTGGCTTTGCTAAAGAGGATCCTGCTTTCAAATTGCAAGAATAAAAAGAGGACAGCTGTCTGAGTATTAACACGATGGAAAATTTTTTAAAATATCACACAGTGTGTTAGCTTATTTGTGACAGATAATGTGTTTCGTGGCTATTAGGAACAGAGTATTTGTCAGAGTGTTTTCCATTGTTTAGAAGCATTGGTGGCACGTCATAATATTTACACAAGGCATGAAAATGTTGCATTATGCATATCTGAAGTCTATAGTGGATCCCTTCGACTGTTGTCATTCAGCTGAATTCCAGGGAACTGGGGCCAATATTTTTTGAAATGAGGTAACCAAATGGCTTATGGATCTTACTTCCCCTACACTCCACCTTCTGTCATGGTGTACTAAGAATATTATTACTTACTGAAGCATATGCTTAATGAAAAATTAATAGCATTGCAATATGATGTAGTGGTACAAGAGACTAGAGACTATATTCTGACTAAGGTAAGATATTTACAGTATTTCTGCCAATTGGTCGTTACCTTTATTTCACAGGTCCATGGTGAGTGGACAATTAGAAGATGAGAGGGCGCGTTCTGCTAATGTTTCTGATTTTTTAGTGATAACTCTTGAGTCTGTGTGCCTGTAGAGAGAACGAGAGGGAGAAGGATGGCAGGGGCCAGGGGAGGCTGATGGGAAGAGAAGAAAGAGAGGAAAGGAAGAAAAGAGAGAAAGGAGAGAGAAAGTGGTGTCTGTGTGTGTGAGCTTGTATGTATCTATGTGGCATAGATGCACAATTTTGGAATTCTGAATTTTCTGTATCATCCTTTTGGAATGTTACCAAGTAGTGCAATGCTGTGGTTTAGCAAAAACTAATTCTGGGTGCCTCTAAAGTGAGTCCTAGCATAAATGCGGCCTCATGGACATGATTTGAAAAAAATTAGAAATAATTCCTTATTAGTTATTCTTCCTGGAAGTCACATATTTAAATTCTTTAATGAACTGGGGAAGATGGCTGTGAACGACCTAGATGAGATGGTTCCCACTTGGGGATCGGAGGAAGAGTGTTAGAAACTTCCTAGCTTTCTCACACTGTTGCCAGATTAATCTTCCTGTCTCGTATCTGCTCAGCTCACCTTTCTGCTGAGCCCACCTGGGCCGCCCAGGGCTGGCAGTGTCCGGGGGGCCTCCGCATCCGGGCATCTGGGGCGGTGTGTACGGTGCTCACTGCCTCCCTGACATGTGCCCCGGTCCATAGTCTGTTTACATCATGGGATCCAGCTGTGCCAAGGCTCTCTCTGTCCTGAGAGCTAGCTCTGCTCCACACCCCCCCCCCCACCGTGGCGGTGCGGAGTGTGCACAGAATGTCCTCATCCCCTAGCCCTCTCTCTGCAAACACCTGCTGTCCCCAGCACTCGGCTCACATGTCCCTTCCGCCAGTGCCCTTCCTGCTGAGACATCAGGACTCCCTTTCTTCTGTGAACTGACTCAACTCTTCATCTCCATCTCTAAGACACTGAAGTGTAGAGCTCCAGCTACGTATTTGGGGGGCTCTGAATTCTGATTATACAGATCTGTTATGCCATATTGGTCTTCGGTGTGATAACTGTTTCTCTGAATATCATTTTCCTCATCTGTGAAAGAAAAGTGATAAATATATATACCACTTCTGTATACATTTCTATCTATATATTATGGGGTTTGGAAGAATTAAGATGATATCTGAGTCAAATATAGCATTGTGCTTGGGCCATGATAGATGTCAAATAAGCACAGTCTGTGCTATGATTTTTATTAAATGTCACTGCTGTCTCCTAGTATGTGGGCTATTTATGCATAATCTTTCTTTAGCTTTGGACTGTTTGGGAGCAGAATCTGAGCTAGGTTTCTTCGTGTCCTCAAAGGGCTCTGCACAGTTTCTTACATCAGTTTACCCACCAGACTACCTGTCCATGTTTTTCATACTCAGGTGGCAATAGCATCTCAGTCGTCTCTTCCATCACACTTGGCCTGAGCAGGCCTGGGTGGTTTGTGCATCTTCATTTATGATGGTACATGGTCTCCACCTCAGCTATCTTTTAGGGGGCAATAGCTTCTGGCCTCCTTTTCTGAAGAAACAAGTTGGGCTCTGGAGCTCCTTGCTTTCAGTGAGCTTGGTGGTTGCCAGCATATCTTCCATGTGATGACAAGCCAGGTTTACGATGTAAGGTACAAGGGATGTGGTTAAGCCTGTGTCTGCTCACTATCAAACAGGTGGAGTTTTAGCCTCATCTAGAGAGTTGAAATGTAGTGTTTATCCACTTGATCTGAGGTTGGATGGTGGATGGATCTGGTTAGAGATGCTTCTCTACATGACTCCAGAAGCTTTCTTCTCCATATGGAAGTCAGATCTTTAGAATCCTGCCTCCCAACTTGGCCATTCTGACTCCTGTGAACTTTATTTTGTGGTGATGTGTTCAGTTCTTTGCACTTCTAAGCAGTGTAGGTGAGAGGACATCTCATGGGTTTTTGGAATCGGACAGTCTGGACTTTAGTCTTAACATTGCCACTGGACTGTGTGTTACCTGTCACTATTATTGAACTTTTTTGAGTCTGTTTCTTCATCTGGAGAGATGATGTTAATACTGTCTACCTCTAGGACTTCTGTAAGGAATAGATGACACAACGTGTTATGTGCTGGAACGATGTGCATCATGTATGAAAGACCCAATGAAGATGGATTCTTTCATGCTTTCCCCCTTTCTCACAGCTAGGCCATCCTGAGAAATGAACCTTGTCAGAAACATAAGTATGTATCTCAAATGGTGGCACCCCTTTTCTTTTAAAAACCACTTTTTAAAAGCCATAGCATGACACATTGTTTTTAAAGAGAAACATATTTTGAGATTTCAAGGATATTTACCACTTTAATGACTATCAACAGTGAAAAGGCTTCATTTATGTGAAGGATAAAACTTGTATCTTGTTTTCAAAAAGTGTATTTATGAAACCTCAAGGCCCAATTAATGAATTTCTATTCTAAAAGTGGCAGTAGAGCTTGAGGAAAATGATGAAACAGAAATAGAATGATTTCCAGAACTTGCCCCAAAACCTGTGAAAGAAATGCATCAGTGTTTTCAATTATGTAGTTTTAAACAATTGGGACATTCTAAACTATTGTTATTGGTTCTCTTGAAAATGAAAAGTTGCATTTTAAGTAGCAAAAATACATATATGTGACCTTTTTTATCTATATTTTTATATAATTTTTGGTGACCTTTTCTAAAATCAAAATTAACATTTTGATTAATTATTATAAGCTGAGTATTAATATACATATATATACGTTAAATGTTTTTGTGCACCGGTACACTTAAGATTTAATCTTGGGAGTACTACTAATTCTAGGTTAGACTTTTCTGGGATTGTTATATTATGGTGAATAATTTTAATCAATTTCATGCTTAGATTTTCTAAAATCTCTGGAAATGAATGTTTTTTTTAAACCTTATCCTTGACCACATTGGTAGTTAAAAGTAATGCCACATCATTAGAATAATAGCATAGTATTTTGTTGTATTAAAATGAAAATTTAGGGGATCCCTGGGTGGCGCAGCGGTTTAGCGCCTGCCTTTGGCCCAGGGCGCGATCCTGGAGACCCGGGATCGAATCCCACGTCGGGCTCCCGGTGCATGGAGCCTGCTTCTCCCTCTGCCTGTGTCTCTGCTTCTCTCTCTCTCACTGTGTGCCTATCATAAATAAATAAAATTAAAAAAAAAATAAAATGAAAATTTATTGTTTGAGAGATACTTTTTTTTCCCTTGGAGAGGTCAAGGCATTTTCCAAAAGTGTTCAAGTTTATAATGAGACTACATAGACCTCTTATGTTTTTCTCTTTGGGAGTTATAATACAATCTAAAGAAACGAGTTTTTAATTACCAAGTAGATTCATATGTGCTCATATAAAATAAATTTCATTTATGCCTTTAATGACTAGCAGACAAGAATAAAATTGAATAAAACCATGGTCGTGCTTGAAAGTATTGATGATAACTCTAATAAACAATGCTTCATCCATGTCTTGGATCTACTTATATTGTTAATTTATTACTTCTAAATAGCATAGAGCTGCGTGTGAGTCCACTTCAGTGGGGAGCTGGCGCCTGGAGAGTACAAATTGAGTACAGTGATGTTTGCTTTACTCAGGCAGTTTTAGATGGAGGCCATAGTCACATGATCTTCTCTTGACAGTATTAACTTCTTATTTTTTTTAAGATTTTATTTATTTGAGAGAGAGAGAGAGATTGAGAGAGAGAGGAAGAGAGAGAGTGAATGCAGGAGTGGGAGGGAGGGCCAAAAGGAGAGAAAGTAGACTCCTCACTGAGCTGGGAGCCCCACGTGGGTCTTGATCCCAGACACCTAATCTGAGTCACTCAAGTGCCCGACAGTATTCTTTACTAATATCTACTATAAATGTATTTTGTTGGAAAGATAATCATGCCCAACCCAGTAATGAGACCCTTTCCAAACTTGCTATCTTGAAAATTGGTTGGGAAGATGCTAGATGGTAAAAAAAAAAAAAAAAAAAAATGAAATTTCTTTTTGTTTCTAAGGAAGTAAGTATGCTTTTCTTTTCAAATTATTTTTAATAACCCTTTGGAGCTTAATTTACCTACAGTTTTAAAATACACATATTTCCATTAACCCGTAAATTTATGTGGCACAGAAGGTGGTTTTGTATCTATTTTTGCATTTGACCTTATCCCTACATCTTATGAAATAATCATGCTTATCTCCACTTGGACAGAAAACACTTATGACATTCACCAAAGTTAAGTGATGTACAGAGGGCATACGTCCAGCTTCATTATTTGTAGTGTGCCATTGAAGGGCCATAGGCTGTGAGGAGACCTGGTTAAGTTTGTGGTTTTAGAGAGATTGCTCAGGGAGAAATGTGAGTGGTCGATCCATGAGACCCGAGACTGGAGGTTGAGAGGTCTGCCATCCTAGGCTCCTGCCTTTCTATCAGAGCCCATATCCCATGCATCTAGAAAACTCTTTGCTCTAATTTCAACACCTGTCCACAGGCCAGCTGTTAATCAAGAGCATG
This sequence comes from Vulpes lagopus, assembly GCF_018345385.1. Lineage (NCBI taxonomy): Eukaryota > Metazoa > Chordata > Mammalia > Carnivora > Canidae > Vulpes > Vulpes lagopus. The sequence goes on along the minus strand of NC_054826.1, from coordinate 57,757,099 downwards.
GTTTCTCCTTCCTTGGCCCTCCTGTGTTATCTCTTTCCTTTATCTACAGTGGCTTCCTTACTGATCTCCCTACCTCTCACCTTGCTTTTTCTGATCTTAATACAGCATTGTGACACCTTCTCTGAGCCAGTCTTGCCATAGTTTCTGTTGCACTCCATGTAAAAGCCAGAGTCCTTCCAGTGGCTACAAAGACCCACATGATCTGGATCCTTTTCTTTCACCTGGCTGTGCTGGATCTTTCAGCTGCAACCATCTGGACACACCAGTCACCTTCTCACTTTAGGCCTTGCCCTGGCTGTGTCTTCTGCTTGAAAGACCCTGGATGGATAATCTACATCCCTTTTGCAAATCTCTAACGTGATGTCTTCTCAGGGAGAAAGGAGCACGCTGTTAGCTGCAGCCTAGTACTTCCCCCGTTTTTGGTTTGCCTTATACTTACTTAATTTTTTTTTTTGATTCTGCAGTACTAATCACCTTCTAATAAACTAGGCAGTTTACTTATTTATTTTGTATATTGTATATTGTCTGCCTCTTCCCATTACTATATACATTTTATGAGTCCAGGGATCTTGACTCCTTTGGTTCACTCATGTATTCCAACCACTGAAGGCCATGGGTGACATAAAGTATAGTCTCAAAAATTATTTGCTGAACGAACAAATGGGTGGAATGTTGAGGGCAGCATCTAAGGTCGCTAGACCCATACTGTAATGTGAAAATGTAGGATGGCTTTTAAAATGTGAAGCTGGCAGTAATGCTTTTTACCCATTTTTAGTTAATCCTAAGAATGGAGGAGAACTTCTAAAGCATTCATAAAGAGTTGTATGCTCCAGCTCATGCCATTTGGGCTCCCTTGGCTTTCAGGTCAGGTGGAATCTTTCCCTGTATACTTTTCTGTGTTTATTTTCTTTAACATAAGAAGCAGGGGTCAATTCAGACACTGTGACTTCCTTACTGATTCATATTGATGTTAACTACTCTGTAATTGATAAGAAAAGAGTCATAAATGCAATTAGAAGAAGAAGTAGTTTCTCCATCAGGGAAAATACTATAAAATACCATCAAAATAAATATAAGAAAACCATTAGATGATTAATATTTTCAACCTGAATGCCTCTTCAGTAGATTCTTTCTTATAATTATTCTAGAGTAAAAGATGGATAAAATAGAAAATATTATTAGGCTAATTTATTCACCAAAAGCTCCCAAAATGAATATATTAACTTTCTAATGTTACATCTGTAGCAAGCACTAACAGTTGAGTATGAAATTTGGTTAATAAGCAACTTGAAAGAGAATCTTAAAATTAATGCAATATGTTGCAAAATGGTAATTTCTGTTGCAAAATTATGAAAATTGATTCTTGTTTTAAGTGGTCTTATGAGAGCATGGCTGCTATTCTGTTTTCTTCCTCTTTTAAAATAATTTTACTCAATTTGTGAATTTGTTTAGATTTTTAAAATGATATCCTGACAATATTACTTAGAAATTCCAAACTAAAACTTAAAAAAAATTGTCCTGTATTTCACTGTTCCTTATTTTTTTTTTCTCTGCTCTGAATCAGAAGACAATTCTCCATGAACAAATTATGTTACAATGAAGATAAGGACCGTGTTTTAAAAACCTCTATCTGCTGCCATTGGATGAAAGCTAAGACTGTCCTTTGGATTCGTACATTTTAAAAAGGAAAAGATAAGAAAGAAAAACAAAGGAAAGGAAAAGAAGAAAAAAGAAAAGGAGAGGAAAGGAAAGGTTAGAGCAAGAATGGTAAGGCAGGGAAAAGAAAGATAAAGAAGTGGATGTTACTCCCAAGGGCACTACTTTTATACATAATAAAACAAATGACTTTTTAGCCTTGCTTTCTAAACTGAGAAAACCCAAATGATTTCTTCTTCTATTGATATTTTTCTTATTTGAAAAAAAAATTGTATTACCCAAATAAGTTAGCTAAGAGGAAAATGGATTTCGAATTCCTAAAACAATCAAGGTGACCGATTATTCCATATAATTTCTGTATTCCTAGAAATCAGTATGTGTGGCTGCCCTCAGGATCTGTGGTGGATCTGGGACCTCCTAGAGTTCCTTCCTCTGGTTTCGGGAGGGGTTACAACAACAGCATTGTGATACAATTAGTTACATAGACAATCCTTTTCCTTTATTTGGAGCCCTTTCAAAACGTTTGTAGAAAATTGCACACATATAATGCGTTGTTTGCAAATTCGAAAATCTCTTTTTGCACTAGTGTTGTTCTTGCGATTGCTTCCTACCTGCATTTTCCTCTCACTGTATCACTTATCCTTAATAGGACAAAACATCTGTTAGTATATAAAATGAGGAAAACTGACTAACAAGGCCTCAAATCAACCTCAAATCTTGCCTGCTATTGCCAATTTTTTTTTTTTTTGTCTTTGTGTCTGTCTGTTCATAAAATGTTACTCCAGAGACCTCATTACCTCAGGCTTGGCGCACCGTTTCTCTAAAAGCCAAATTGCCTTGTCTGGGGTTTATAGAGGCTTCCTGTCCCTGTTCAATATTTGTTTCACTTTTTGATCCCTGTCTTTTAAAACCTCAATGAATCCTACTAACTTTGTAGGCACCCAGTATCCATACCTGTGGAGTCTGGGCAGGAAATGTGGCCTAAAAATAGAAGTATTCATTTATTTAAAAATTGAAGACAATTGCAAACCAGTGCCTGTGCAAGTTTTTCTAGTTACTGTGTGCTCTTTTGCATTAGGTAGGCTGTGTGTACCTCCAGCTTCTGCTCCTTTCATGGAAACATGGGGGTGTGTCGATGACTCATGGTCAGACATTGGGTTCATACCATTTGAATGTGCCTCTTGGAGACATGTTCTCACCCTGTATCCTAGTTCAGAATGGAATCCTAGTTCACTGTGGCTTACATTGGCAACATGATGGGGAGAAAGTTCCAATTTCAGGTGTTTAGAATACCTTTGCTAAGTGTCTAAGAGACTGAACACTTAAAGTATACCGTCTTGCCTACAGAGCCAAATTTTGGACATTTGAAGAGTGATTACAGCAAAACAGGCTGAGAGGCAAGATAATTTTGTTTTGAAGTATGAAACAAATCCATGACACAGAATCCTGATGGCAGGAGAGACTCCCAAGTCACCTGACTCACCAGGGCAGCGATGGAAAGGATGCCATGGACCAAACAACCTAAGCAGTGGGTCTTATCTATATAACATTTTCTGTAAAAATGTCCTCTGGCTTCCTAGTGTGGATCTTCATCAGCACTGCTCCTCAAGAGACGTCTTGGAGAATTTAAACCTCTATTTCAAAACTGAGCCACTCAGTTTCATGAGACTATAATTGGAGATAAGAAACCAAGGGTGCACAGTATTCACCTGTTTACATCTTTACAGTAGCCTTTGGTCTGCACATTTAGATGCCAGTGTCATCTTCCATAAAATGTCACATACAGAAATGGGAAGCGTAGACCTGATACCACGGCTGCCCACCCCTTAAGCCCTGCATTTCTCCCAGACTGAGAGAGAAGAGGGAGCACTATTGGATTCAGTGGAAATCTTACCGCATAAAGGAGCTATTTAGAATGATCTGAAGCTGAAAAACAGTGATGAGTATGGCTATGTCTATTCTCATTTTCTAGGTGCTGGTATATGGCGCAATTAGTCTGAGCCTTTGCTAGGCACTTTCTCCATAATTACCCTGCACACAGTTTTAGTATCCTCATTTCACAGATTAGACAACAGAAGCTCAGATAATAAGGAACTTGTCATGTTCATGAAATGTGAAGGGGATAAATTTAGACCCAAGTCTTTAGGGTTTCCCCACTCCTCCATGCTAACAAATTTCCACCAGTGAAATGTTATTAGAGCTCTCCAGTACACAAGAGCAGAAACAGCTTTGTTCTTAAAGTCAAAAAACCTGAGTCATATTGTAAGTTCAATAGATTCTAACAGTGAGAACCTGAACAGGTGCTCTGAACAGAAGCTTCCAGATCCACTTGTCCAATCACATTTTTCCTCCCAAACACCAAAAAAGGCCACTGATATCTTGATTTGGTATCCATCATTACCTTGCTTTCCTTATGGGTATTCCTAAACAATATGCTGACTGCTTTATTGTGTCTGAAGGCTTCATTCTATACTCTGGTCAACAATAAAATACCTCAGTCACTTGGTCTCCTCCCCTTATGTCTTTATCTATCTCTCAGTTTAGAGTAACTATTAATTCAGGGGTCACATAGTTCACATGTTGTTTTAAGTCCTTTATTATGTATGTTGGAAAATAGACTTAATTTTTGGAAGAGCTTGTGTACATTTTATGAATCAGGTGTGGGGTCATTTTGGATATTCTGGTAGTTATCCAAGTGGTCTACCAGTAAGGATAGAAAATGTAGTGTTAGGACTTCAGTGGGGGTCGAAAACATTTTTTGGATATGTTGCTTAATAAGTTTCCTTATTTAATTAGAGGCAATAATAATATCAAAATGCCAATCTTTTGGGTGAGGATTCCATGAAATACAGAGTATTAAAAAAAAAAGATTTTATTAATCTATTTGAGAGAGAGAGAGAGAGAGAGAGAGAGAGAGAGAGAGAGAGAACATAGGAAGGGGCAGAAGAAGATGGAGAAAGAATCTGAAGCAGACTCCCCAGTGAGAGCAAAGCCTGACAGAGGGCTCAATCTCACCACTGCAAGATCATGACCCGAATTGAAACCAGGAGTCAGATGCCTAACTGATTGAGCCACCCAGGTGCCCCCAGGGTGTTTATAGTAGGTGGTAACCCATGCTATTATACAACTAGTTAGTATCCCTTTTCCAGGTTTTCCCATTGGTCCCAGAAACATGCCAACTTTATTTCTAACATGTCAGTTAAATAGTTGAAAGATGACTAGCACATATGTAGACTGACAATTCAATTTTTGTAATCCAAATAATTTGAAAGGATATATTGGTATTGGCTTCACTGAGCTACATCAGAACATTACAAAAATGGCTCTTTATATCAATTCCTTTCTTCCCCTTTCCTTTTCACTAGCCACATATGTAAGAAAAGAGTTCCAAAGCACTTGTTTCAGCTTCTCTTGTTTCAAGGCTGAATGGCAAATACATTATTTCTTCATTCTTTAAGAAAAAAAAAGTGTTGAGTGCTTAGTAAGTGACAGGCTTTATGAATGTATGCTTGAAAGAAGAGGAAAGCAATGGTATTATCTAATTCACATTTTTAAAAGATCAATTTAGTTGCTTTGTGGAAAATAATGTGTGGTCGAGATACTGATATGTGGGGACATGTGAAATAGTAGATGATTAGTTAGAAGAATCATAATAGTCCAAGAAAGAGATTTGAGATGCAGTTCAAGGAGAGAAGAGACAGGTCATGCTGGTGAATTACATGTAGAGAGAGAGAAAAAGAAGGAAGCCTTCCTGATTTCTGCATAGGAGCACCTGAGAAATCTGGAAAGTCAGTAGGTTTATGAATAAAATCTTGAGTTTGGGTATACCATGTTTGAGTCTCATATAAGATATACAAATGGAGATGTGCAATAGACAACTGATTTTGTGTGTGTGTGTTTGTGTGTATGTATGTTTTGGCCATAAAGAATCCAGAGTGGATAAACACTGGGGACTCTATAGACCATACATGATATGTAGTCTAGTTTTTGACAGCATCTAGGATAGAATATAAATTAGCAAGATGATAGATTCCGGGGTTGGGACCAGATGATCCTTAAGTATGGTAAAGTAGAAGAAAACAAGATAGGGAAAGTTGATGGAGAGGTCCCGGTGAGGTCACGGGAAAACCAAGTGACAGTGCTGTTTTAGAAGCCCATAATGAGTGTACTTTTTAAGAATGACAGAGGGCTAACTCGTTTGAGGATTATTTAGAGGTTGAGAAAGATGACTGGAATGTATTCATTGGATTTGACAACTTCGGGGTTGTTGATGATCATTGTAAGAGATTTAGTGGAGAGGCTGGGACGGAGACCAGGAATGATTTGAATTGTTTAATGGAGAGTGAAAAAGTGGAGATGGTGTTTGTTGACATCTCTTGTAAGAAGTTGGGCTGAGAAGGGCAGCAGAGAAATGGGGTGATGCAAAGAAATGGAAGGTTGATGGAGGGCAAATGGAGTAATGAAAATTTTTGTTTTGCTTAAAACAAAAACAAACAAACATTACCCCGAGTGACATCACACTGAAGTTTTCTTTTTTTTTTAATTGCATCACAGTGAAGTTTGTGAACCTTTAGTGGTCTTAGAATAATTGTATTGGTGCATATGTCATTTAAAAAATAAACTGGAAGAAAACAAAAGATCAGAGTACATTTCATGTGCTAAAGTAAAGAATTTTATTTTTATGGAACATGCTATAAATATTTACAAATAGTTACATATTTAACACACATATATAGTTGGAGATTGAATCATAATATAAAATGCATCTTGTGATGTGGATCACAGTTTAAAAAGATTAGAAGCCGTGAAAATAGGGAATATTGGCATAGCGACAAGGATAATCTGGTAGAGAGAAAGTGACTGGTGATAGGGAAAATGAATAAAGTGTCTGAGCAGGAGTGAGGAATTCTTTACTCAATTCTTTAATCATTTGTCTTCCCATCCACTTATCAGGTGGCTTCAGTAGTATGAAATAGTCATCATTAACCTGACTATACTTGAACAGATCCCGTATTTTTGAAGCTATGTCTGGTGGGGCTTGAAGAACTATCCTTTTTCTGCTACTGGGTATTTACCCAAATAAAATGAAGACACTAATTCAAAAAGATCCATACACCCCTGTGTTCACATATAGCAGCATTGTTTACAGTAGCCAAAATATGGAAACAGCCCAAGTGGCCCAGTGATTGATGAATGGATCAATACAATATGATATATACATAACGGAATATCACTGAGTTATAAAAAAGAATGAGATCTTGCCATTTGCAACCACAAGGATGGACGTAGAGGGCATACTGCTAAGGGAACTAGGTCAATCAGAAACAGACAGATACTGTGTGATTTCACTCATGTGGAGATAAGAAAACAAACAGATGAAGGAAAAAATGAAAGAAACAAACCAAGAAACACTCTTAACTATACAGAACAGACTGATGTTTACCAAAGGGGAGGTGGGTAGAGGAACGGGTAAAATAGGTGAAAGGGATTAAGAGTACACTTGTTGAGCACTGAGTAAGGTATAGAATTGTTGAATCACCGTACCATACACCTGAAGGTAATATGATATTATATGTTAATTATACTTCAATAATAAAGAACTAACCTTTTGTCCACAGTAATGGCGTTTCATAGGCACTGTGTTATGGACTTGTTTCCCCCAAAATTTGTATGTTGAGGCCCTATAACTTCGAGTACCTTAGGAATATGATGGTATTTGCAGGTAGGATCTCTAAAGAGTTAATAAGTAAGTTAAAATTAGGTCATTGGTGTGCCCTAATCCAGTAGGACTGATGTCCTTAAAAGATGAGAAAGTTTGGGCTTTCACTATGTTGTATACATGAAACTGATACAACGTTGTATGTCACCTATACTTCGAGAGTAAAGAGGAGACCTTATAGAGCATAATGAACATTTTTAAGTTCAGCTTCTCAATGAGACATGATAAAACTTGACCGGTGCCTGGCAAATAAGATAGCTGATTTTTTAAAAATCTTTATGAGCTGTGATGTTTCTCAAAACAAGCACTAGAGAATTTCTCAATTGAGTCCTAATCATTCTGTTGTCACTTTGGTTTTCTGATACAAACACCTTAAGTGAGTAGTCTCAGTAAAGTTGCTTTTCCTATCTTTCTGAAATGAGCTTTTTTAAAAATTCTTTTTACTTTGCTTATGAAAGGTTTTGTCTTATGAAAGTTTTTAATATTCATGTCTTCAGATATGTTTAGTTTTTTTTATAGTTTGTCCTTTATTTGGGTCTCTATCTTTGTGTCACCAATGTATTCTGTATATTGTACTCTAAAAAATTCATATATTTGTCTCATTTAAGTTATTAACCCATCAGAAATTTCTTGGTTTGTTCGTTTTGTTTGGAGGAAAACAGAGATCTGAATTTTTCTTTCTCTACATAGATAGCCAGTTATTCATGCACCATTCATTGAATAATCCATCTTTTGCTCACACATTTGTAGCCCATTATATACAAACCTCTCATAGATACATGAGTTTATTTTAGGGCCATTTATTCTGTTTGGCTTTATTTGTCTATCCCTTTGGCTAAATACACTGTTTAACCTCTAGCTTTAGAGTAAACTTGATACCCATTAAGCTAAGTCATTTCTTCTTCCTTAAAATTGCCTTGACAGATGGTTACCTATAACTCATACATATATATTTCAGCAAAAAGTTGCCATATTCCATGAAAATCTCTGCTGTTTTGATCTAAATTGGTTTGATTTTATAGATTAATTTGTAAAAGTTGCCAGTAGGCCTTCAGATATATCAACATAATATGTTTCTCATTTTTTATGATACTCAATAAGTTTTTTATTTTACTCTAAAATATTATCGTGTATTTTACTTAGATTTAGTCATAGCTGTTATTTGTGCTATTTTTTTTATTTTTTTTTATTTGTGCTATTATAAATGTAATTCCTTTAAAATCATGTTTCCTAAGTTTGTTGCTAATACAAAGGAATGCAGTTTTTTTTTCTGTATATTGATTTTGTATCCAGCAACCTTGCTGAACAATCTTATTAGTTATAATGATTTATTTATTGACTTTCTTGGAATTTTTAATGTGGATAGTCTGTGAATAGATGGTACTTTGTCTGAATATTTTAATCCTTGCCCTTAATTTTTTAATATTTTTTTACTCTTTTACTCTGAGAAACATTTTTGAAACAACAAATAAAAGTGATGAAGCAGGATAGCAACCTCATGGGCCTTTTCACAAAACATTATCAGCCCATATATGGCACCTTCTTCACTTTTTGTCACCTTGAATGACATTTTATACTAACTGGGACCATTATTAAAAACTGCTGCATTCTTTTTAAAAATCCTTTTAAAATGTTTTTCTAATTTAGTAGATCTCTTATGTGAGATTCAATAGCATACAATTATTATATCTATGGTAGATTTTGGCTATTTCTTCCACCCTTGTTTGTACCAAATCTTGCCATTAACTGTGGCAAGACCCAGTATGTACATTACCCAGGTTACCCCCACCTCCAATTTTTATTTAAATTCTAGTTAACATATAGTGTAATACTGGTTTCAGGAGTAGAATTTAGTGATTCATTACTTACACTTAGCACCCAGGGCTGATCACAACAAATTACCCACCTTAATACCCATCTCCCATCTCCCATATAACCCATATAACCCACATCTCCCATATAACCCACTTCTCTTTGTCAACCCTGTTTGTTTTCTGTCCTTAAGAGCCTCTTATGAAAAACTACTTAGTTCTAAGGGTTTTTTTTTTTCAATAAACTGTGAAAGAAATATTAACCTGATTCTTTCTTTTTCTCAATTACAGGTTCTCTATTATTTATTCATTATTCTATAATTCTTTATTTTATTCAACAGCTGTTTAATGATTGCCTACCATTTGCCAGGCACCATGCTGGTTCTGGGGGTTCCATGATGAATAGGACTAACATCGTCCCTGTCTTGATGAGGTTTCTGAATTGACAAGAGGAACTAGCATGACGCGGAGAGTTACATGGTGGTTGCTTCCTTGTAATATAAAGGCTGTCTGAATGCTCTTAGAACCCTTAGGGAGGGAGTGGTGGATGCTAATACATGATGTGGAAGGTTAGGAAAAGCCATTTGAAGTTGATCCAAATGAGCAGTATGAGACCAAAGGTGTGAGATGCTAGGCAGGCGAAGTGCTGCGAAGAGAGGGATAGATGTTATAAACACAGTTGTTCTAAAAACAGTGTTCAATGACATGTTGTTTACAGTGACTATCAGGTAGGCGTACTAAACACAAAAATATAAAAATCATCGAGGATAACAAATACCTATTGAATGTGCCTGTTGGGAAGATATTTTATGTATCACTTTGAATTTTTCCCTGGTTACTTAGGAAGAGTAAGTCTGTCTAAGGGATGGGCCGTGGCACTTGGCGCAAAGCCACTCAAGGTCATGGCCACCCGTGTATTTGCTTCATGCGCAGACTTTCAGCCCAGCGGTCCCACCGTCTTTGCTCTGGCTTCACCTCTGGTTATCTCTTCATTTTGATCTTCATTTTTCCTGCAGCCAACATGTGGAGGAGAAAATTTGATTTCAAGTCAAGCTTTATGATTTAAAAATAATATCACCGGCCACACTAACATCATCAAAACTAATGTAAGGCCGTGTTGGCCGTGGGTCTTGTGGCAAGTCAGAGCTGACTGTCTCACTCCAGCCTTTCAGCCAGTTCGCAGCACAAGGCATGTGCTCGCCTGGGTCTTGGGTTCTCCAAAAGCAGGGGCCTCTGTGGAGAGCGCTGTTTTGTCAGCTGCACAAAATGAAATGCTGTAGCCTGCAGTTTCCTTATTCAGTTTCAAGTATGAAGTTGATTTTACAGTTTAAGTGTGGTTTCATTAAGATGTGCTTACCACTCCCAGCTAATTATGTAGATGTATCAAATATGCATTTTCTTTAAAAGCTGTATTACTATTTTGCCTTTATCCACCGGAGATACTTGAATAGAAGGTGGTAATAAAATGTTAATATGTATTTAGTCATATGAGAAAAAGTAATACAGAAAATTCTGAGCTATAAAACGGGATGTACTATTACGTCTAAAAATGTAAGAAAAGAAAATTCAGGATGACAAGCCTACACGGCGCTAGGGCTTCTCGATGTCCCAGGATGGCCTGCTCTGTGTCCTGCCCCAGAGAGAGGATTACGCTCTATCCTCCCTTTGATTCCCCCTCTCAGGATTCTAAGGGTTTTTAGGGACTTCAGGAATGAGCATTGCACAGAGTGCATGTGTTTGGCATGTGAAGAGAAGGCTGGGGTTCTGGAAAGCTCTGCATGTGGAGAGAGATTTAGGATCTCGTTCTGACATCTTGTCATTTGGGGCATCTCCCACCAGAGCTCTCCTCTCTCAGGCCTCAGTGGGCTTGGTTATGTCATCTCTTACACGTGTGATTTTGTCCTCCCTCACACTGCGGGGAGCCTGGCCGAGGTGTCGGCCTTCATAGGAAAAAGGAATACATGTTCTCCGAATAAAATTGTATAGGGGAATTTGGAGGAGGGGCAAGTGCCAAGGAGACAATAGGGGACAATATTATGCTCTGATCAAGGGAAATGGGATGATGGGCGAGCCCAAGGTGCTGGGTTCAGCCTTTGGTCCTCAGGCAGGCCTCCTTGGAACATTTGCTTGTGGAAGACCCAGAACAGCCCCATTAGTAGGGAGGCCCTGAGACACAGGGCAGAGCAAGAATCTTTATTTTGACCCAGTCATACCACTATGGGTGCAAGGTGTGCAGTTGTTTAGACTCTTCAAGGGAAGGAGAAGCATACTTGTTTGTTCTTCTCTGCTGTGGGCAAGTGGAGACAGGAAGGGCTCATCCTGTGGGGTCTGAGATGTACAATGGCTCTGCCAACAGCACAAGACCTGTGCTACTAACAGCGAGAAAATATCCTCACGTTCTTATCAGGCACGTGGTGAGGGCATTTCCCATACATTTCTATATTTAGCCATCAAGTGACATTGTGAGAAGAGATGAATTCACTCGATGTTGCAAGTGAGGAAACAGTCTTTGCGTGGTTGCGTCGTGGGCCAGGGTCATCAAGATGTGTGGTATCGGGGGAATGAGGATTTGAACTCAGGAGTCCCAATCCCAAAATTTTGCTGCCCATATCCATGGTGCCCGGCCACTTTAAAAGCCCTCTCTTTCTCTTCCAGGCTTAATGGAAGAAATAAATAAAGCCATATTTGCAAGGAATCTTTCTGCAAATACATAGTTTGAAAAATGTAAGTTATTGTATGAGGTCCATAGTCTTGGTACTTTCTATTAAGGTAAAGGGTGTAGTTCTTATAAATACTCATTTATTTATGTAGCACCTGCCCTTTGTGGGGCTTATTTGTAAGACAACCCATTGCTCCCCAGAGCAGTATCTCTACATCCATGGCTCTGGTCTGCACATCATCTGCTACCAAAAGAAATCCTTTCTCTAAGCAGAAAAAGTTCTGGAAGTGGCTCCATCAATGAAACTTTGCTTCTTGGTGCTCTCTTTTCCCAAGATATAAAGTACAGGTGGCCGTTTGTTGGAGCAGCTGCTGTGGGCCCGTCCTACCTCCTCACACTGTCTAGGGTATTCAGAGTTTCCATCCGCTTGCAAATCACGGGACCTAGGAGGCATTCTGAAAGCAGCTCAGGATTGGAGGTTTGTGTGACTCTTCACTGGTGAACACTGAATCTCAACTTCAGATTGTTACTCCTTTTTATGGACCTGTCCCCTTCATGTATCCTAAGACACTTGGGATTTTAAAACCACAGTTGGTTCCAGAGAGCAGTTGGTGCGCTTGTTCTGTTTAGAGACTCCTATCTGTACCAAGCAGGGGATGTCCTCACAAAAGTGCTCCCCACTAGCCCACCTCACACACGCAGAATTGTGCTTATTAGGATGTATATGATGGGAGACTTCTTGTCTCCATCTCAAAGTGGAGTGGTGTGAGCCTTTTCTTGTCATCACTGGTTCTCAATAGTTTTTTTTTTTCACCATGGGGTCAGAGGTTACACAGATGTATATCCAGTGAGAAAGCAGACAGTGGGTATTGGCCAGTTTTATTTTCTTCACTTGTGTGTAAATTTTTAATATAGATTCAGGAAAGTTAAGTATTAATACTAGTCAAAATGTTTCAGTGGACGAGTTTCAGAAACTTTATTACGTCACATTTTTTCCTATGCAATGTCATAGTTTAGTTTTTTTTTTTAACAAGGACTCTTAACACTACAGGACTGTCAATAACCATGTTCATAGAATTTTTATACCCTATGTTGTATCACTATCTCTGATATTCTTACTCAGTTATCCTACATGCAATTACATGTTTTTAATGTTCTATGTTCATTTATATAAATTTGCTATTAAAAATATTTAATTCCTTGCACCTTTGAAAAGAGTGATTTATTACCTTTATGTTGTTTTGAACCCAAACAGATGAACAGTTAAATAAATAAACCATATTCACTTTAATAGCACATATTAGAGGTGCTCAAATATGACCGGCATTTACATTTCTGATGTTTTCCTATTTGCTGGGTGACAGGGAGAGTTCTGAAGAAATCTAAAATGTAGTGAATGCTCTGGGGGGAAACTGACATCTAGCTAGAAGGGTACAAATACCTTAATGGAAACAGAGAAAAATATATCATCTGGTGTGAGTAAAGGAAAATCGCTCCTTAGGAGTTTAGAGAAAGGCACAATTTCTTGGGGCTGGGTAAATGATGATAGCTACTTAATATAGAGAGTAGACAGTTCCTATATGCCAGGCCCAGGGACACATACTGCTTTGCATTCTGTGAACCCCACAGGACCCCTGTGGTATACATATTATGGGATGCCTCCTTAACAGAAGACATCGAGGCCAAAAACGTTAAGTGACATGTCCAAGATCCCACCCATGGTTAGCGGCAGGCTCATGTCTCACTGATGCAGAACTGGATTTTGTTTGTTTGTTTTTTTTAACTGAGATATAATCAACATAATATTTTAGTTTCAGGTGTATAATATAATGGTTAGATATTTGTAGACATTGCAAAAGTGATCACCGCAGTCAGTCTAGTTAACGTCTATCTACATATATGGTTACAATTTTTTTTATGTTGAGAACTTTTATGATCTATTCCCTGAGCAACTTTCAAATATACAGTAGAGTGTTATTAATAGTATCATTAACCATGCTGTATATTACATTTCTATGACCAGAACTTATTTTATAGCTGGAAGTTTGTCCATTTGACTACCTTCACCCATTTTGTCCACCCCCAATCTCCGCTTGCCTCTGGCATCCGCCAATCTGTTCTATCTATGAGTTAGACTTTTTTTAAATTAAAGATTCTACTACTACTACTACTACTACTACTACTACTACTTCTTCTTCTTCTTCTTATTATTATTATTATTTGAAGACTTTCTTCATTCGTTTATTCATGAGAGACACACAGAGAGGCAGAGACATAGGCAGAAGGAGAAGCAGGCTCCCTGCAGGGAGCCCAATGTGCATGCAACTGGATCCTGGGACTTCGGGATCACGCCCTGAGCCGGAGGCAGATGCTCAACCACTGAGCCACCCGGATGTCCCAAGATTCCACATATTAAATGAGATCATACAGTAATTTGCCTTTCTCTATCTCACATATTTCACTTAGCATAATGCCCTCAGAGTCCATCTAGATTGTCATAAATGGCAAGATTTCATTTTTTATGGCTGAATAATATAGTCCACTGTATGCATACAAACTTTTTTTTAATACCACATCTTTATTTAATTTTTTTAAAGATATTATTTATTTATTCATGAGAGAGAGAGAGGCAGAGACACAGGCAGAGGGAGAAGCAGCCTCCATGCAGGGAGCCTGAAGTGGGACTTGATCCAGGGTCTCCAGGATCACGCCCTGGGCTGAAGGCAGTGTAAACTGCTGAGCCACCCAGGCTGCCCCACATCTTTTTTTTTTTTTTTTAATCACATCTTCTTTATCCATTTACCTATCCACGGACACTTAGGTTGTTTCCATACCTTGGCTATTGCAGATAATGTTGCAGTGAACATGGAGTGCATATGTCTTACTGAGTTAGTGTTTTCATTTAATTCAGATAAATGTCCAGAATTGGAATTGCTGGATCACGTGGTAGTTCCTACCTAATATTTTGAGGAACTTCCATACTGTTTTACCTAGTGGCCATACCAATGTACATTCCCACCAATAGTGAACAAGGTTTCCCTTTTCTTTGCATCCTCACCAGCACTTGTTATTTCTTGTGTTTTTGATACTAGCTATTCTAACAGGTGTGAAAAGGTATCTAATTGTGATTTTAATTTACATTTCCCTGGATTAGTCATATCGAGCATCTTTTCATTAACCTATTGGCCATTTGAATATCTTATTTGGAAAAAAAAAATCTTTGTTTAGGTCTTTGCCCATTAAAAAAATTACAATATAGTTGTATGAGTTCTTCGTATATTTTGGATACTAACCATTGATAGATAACATGATTTGGAAATATTTTCTCCCATTTAGTAGGTTGCCTGTTTTAATTTGTTGATGGTTTCCTTTGCTGCACAGAAGCTTTAGTTTGATGTAGTTCCATTTGTTTATTTTTGCTTTTGTTACCTTAGTTTTTGGTGTCAAATCCAAAAAAAAAAAAAATCATTGCTAAGACTGATGTCAGGGAGCTTATCACTGTGTTTTCTTCCAGAAGTTTTGTGGTTTCAGGTCTTATGTTTAAGTCTTTTATCCACTTTGTGTTTATGTTAGTGTATAGTATAAAGTAGTTGTTCAGTTTCATTCTTTCCCATGTGGCTGTCCCATTTTCTCAGCATCATTTATTGAAGAGATTGACCTTTTTCCATTGTATGTTTTTCAGAACTGATGTTTTTAGCCATCTCTGTTCTCTCAGCAGTAGTTGAAAATGCCTCTTAAAAGAAACAATGTATAATAAAATAGCTAAAACATAATAGAAGTGTTTATTGAGCTCTCAGAGGCCAGTCATTATTCTACATAACTTTTCACATACTATCCCACTTAATCCTTACATAAATCTTATGATTGCAGAAAATTAAATGCTTTGTCCGGGACCACAATGTGAGCAAGAAAGTTTTGGACTGAGATTGAAGAATGAGCCTAAATGTTGAAATAAGTGTTGGGGATGAGACAGGACTGTTTGGATGGAGATAAGTTCATCTTCTTCTTCTATCCATAATTGGATAGAAGTAGCATGAAGATGCCATGTTCAGGCAGGTAGAAGTCCCCACTCCGGGGAACAAGGTTGTTTTTGGGCCAAAGGCACAGTAGTGTGAAACCTGAGATTTATTAAGAAGGATGTAGACATAGCAGGCCAGAGGGGGAAGAAGAGGAGAGACTGGAGAGGCTTAAGAAAGTAGAGTATCTAGACTGATCAGCAAGGGACAGAGATGCAGAGTGGGAGATAAAGGGCAGTGAGAGGCCTGGGTCAACGAAGAAAATGAATTCTGCTGCAAGCTTTTGGGGATCTTTAATCTAAAAAGAGGAAATGTGAAAAAAAATAAAAAGAGGAAACGTGGGAATTAAGTCCATTTTCTTTAAATCAAGTATATGTCTCAATATGGTGTCAGAAATGTCTCCCTTTTAGGGTTTACATTTGAATCATTGTATGGTTTGAGAAAGTCACTTCCAGGTAGAGACAGCAATGCTATAGTTTGTGTTGCCTTAAAATTTGAGAAATGAAGATATAAAAATTCTCACTTGGATTCTGTGAAAGAGAGAGTATGACAGTTGATTAATGTGTCGTCAGATTAATCTGTCACTAGATTTTGAAGGCAATGCTTTGTAACATGTCATGTCTCTTAATAGCCTTTTCTAGATCTTCTCAGGAAAGGTTTTTGTGAATTGATTATTGATAGTTAGCATGGAGTTTGAGAATAATGCTGTGTGACTGAAAGAAAAAAAATCCTGGGAAAAAATTCTGTCTTCACTATTTACCAGTTATATGAGACTGTAAATAATTTAATTTCTCTGAACCTCAGTTTCCTATCTGTGTAATGTGAAAATAACACCTGCCTCATCGATAAGCTTGTGAATTCAGCAAAAATAACACAGAGTAGTTGACATGTTGCCTGGCAAATGGAAACACTCTATAATTTTTTGTCATTGTCACAACATTTTCATTTGTGTCCCCTTCATAGAGACACTTATCTGTGGATTGGATAGAAGCAAACTAGATCCCTTTAATAAAAAAAAAATGTGAGGTGTTTTGCAACCATAAGTAATGGGAACTTTACTTATTCAGAGGTCTTGTCACCTATAGCAATGGCAGTATGTTAATTTTATTTGGTCACTGACCTAATGCACATATTCTGTGCAAAATAGTTGGACTGCTCAGAGGAAGTTTACAGACTTATAAGTGCGAAGAGGGGCACAAATGAATAATCTTAATGCAGTCTAGTGTTACAATCAAGCGTATATCATATGGAAGCACAAAGAGGTACTTTTTCTATAATGCTGGCTGATTGGAGAAATGGGCAGGAAAGTGACATTTGAACCAAGTCCAGATGGATGATTAGAAGACTTCTTGGCATCTCAGAGGCCAAGAGCAATGCAGGCAGGGCCTGCATATTGTCCTCAAGGTTCATCCATGTTGTAGCATATGTTAGATTTCCTTTCCTTTTTAGGGCACCTGGGTGGCTCTATTGGTTAAAGGTCTGACTCTTGATTTTGCTCAGGTCATGATCCCAGGGTAGTGAGATAGAGCCCCGCATCACACTTCACAGTGGGCTTGGAGCCTGCTTAAGACTTTCTCTCCCTCTCCCTCTGCCCTTCCATACCCATCCCTACCTCCGGGCTTTTACTCTCTTGTGTGCTCTTTCTCTCTTTCTCTCTCTAAAAAAAAAAAAAAAAAAAAAAAAAAAGGATTTCTTTTTAATGTTGAATAACGTCATTGTGTGTGTAGACTACATTTTGCTTATCTATTCATCTTTTGATCGACACTTGGTTTGCTTCCATGTTTCAGCTCTTGTGAGTGATGCTGCCATTAAATATCTACTAAATATCTCTTTAAGATCTTGTTTTTGGTTCTTTTGGGTAGAAATGGACTTGTTGGATCATGTAGTAGTTCTATGTTTATATTTTTAGGAACAGCCATACTGTTTCCCACATCTTACATTCTCAGCAATAGTACGCCAAGGTCCCAGTTATTCCGCATCCTTGTAGAATACTTGCCATTTTCTATTGTTTTGATAGTAGTCATCCTAATGGTGTGAGAGACAGTTTTGTGTTTTAATGAAAGATAATGAGGGCCAAGATGAGGCATATTCATGGAAAGTAAATGGTGAGGAACTCAGGAGGAAGACTTTTGGGAAGTCTTCCCAAAAGCAATTGGGAAGCAATTGAGTTTGTTGACTGAATATGAGAATTTATTAGAGGATGAAATATATGTCCAACATTGACATTTTGACATAGGTCCAAATGTGACAAATAATAACAATCTCATTTGAATCAGATAAGACATGCAAGATGAAGAGTAGGATTTCTTGACAGGGATTTTGACGTTCATTAATTTATTAAATATATAAGTGTTCTCAAAGGAACAAACTCTAATTGGAATGCAAATATTATGGATTTTAAAAATTCTAGGTTTATATGAAAACATTATACCTTATAGAAAATTGTAAATTGTGATGACACATTTTACTCTACGTGTCAATTAGAATAGAGTTTAGGATGTGGCTTACAGTTACTTTAACAAAAGTCATAACATAAATGTAGAATGACCAGTAATGACAAGTTGCAAGTCTCCTTCATATAAACTCTTTTTCAACAGTTTAACCATTCTTTCATTTATTGACAAGCCACAAATACCTTTTGAGCATCTATTGGGTATCAGGAACTCACCCAGGCTCTGGAAATACGCTGTTGATATAGAGGACACATTCTAAGGATAAGTACTAGAGTTTAAGTATCCATAACAGGAATTCTTAACTTGGGTCCAAGAAAGGGTTTTGAGATAGGAAGATGCCTATGAACCTAGTAAAAATTACATAAAATATTTCCAAGAAGAGATTTTCATCGTCATTTCACCATGATTCTTTTTTTTTTAAATAGATTTTATTTAATTATTCAAGAGAGACACATAGAGAGAGGCAGAGACATAGGCAAAGAGAAAAAGCAGGCTCCCTGCGAGGAGCCTGGTGTGGGACTCAACCCCAGGACCTGGGATCGTGCCCTGAGCCAAAGGCAGACGCTCAACCCCTGAGCCACCAGGCATCCCAACAATCATGATTCTAAACTGGTTAAGAACCATGGTCTTCAGGAAACTGAGCCTCATGGAAGTTAGCTAAATGGTCCAAGATCCCAGGAATCAAGTGACCATTGGTTTAGTGTACTCTGCAGTACCATGCTGTTTCTCAGTCTTAAGTCTATGCCATCTTTCTTTAAAGAATGATCCATTTACCTAAGATTTTATAGATTATACAAAATTTCTATTGTAGCTGTTACTTGCCAATAGGATAATACAACAATCAACAAATATTGTAATACAGCTTGATGGACTTCAGTTTCTTCGACCTTTTTAAACACGAAACTTCCAATCCTGCTGGTTTCAAGGCATTTTATGAAGGCAATATTCCTGTATCTTTGTTGGAGAGGAGTATGGCCACAATCCTGAAGAAACTCCAGTGGCATTTTTTTGATCATCTTTAGGAAGTGGAAATGTGTGCCATTCCTAAGAATATTGTTAGCCCTCTATTGTAAGACACAGACCAGTGCCTTCAAAATGGCCTTCTTGACTTCCTGCAGTGGGGAGCTTTGAGCTATGTGGTGAAACAGCCTTTATATTTACACACTACCATCTGACCTTTGGGTCAGGGCATTTCCAATCAATTTAGAAGTGCAGTGAGTGGAACCACAGTGCTGATGAGCTCTCACAGTATGGTAAGCAAGGCTGCCTGGGACTGAGGGGTATGGAAGCTCTATTGATTTTTTAGATGCTTTTACCACATGCTCCCAAAATGCTGGACTTGGAGTTAAGTCAATTGCCAGAGGTGGTACCAGAGGACAAAAAGACAGCCTAAATATGAAAGACTAGCATGGAATTTTTACATGCTACAGAAATGAATTAAATTTTCTGGGAAAATTAAGTAGAGAAAATTGCTTATAGGCTATTAACTAGATAGTAAGCAATAGACAGAGATTAGGGAGAAATGTTTAATAGGTCAGTTTTGTAGTTTGTAGCCCTGGCCTAGCAGAATGTCCATCAGAACTTGCCCAAAGAGTTCCAGCCTTCTAGAACTATGTTAAAGCCAAGTATAACTTTGTTCAGAAAAAAAAAAAAAAAAGAATCTCTATTTCACATACTGAGTCCTCAAGAGCTTTGCTACTCTGATTACCAAGCACTGAAGCAATAATTTGTTGTTGAATCAGGGCAACAGGAAGATAATTTTATACCAGCCTGATGGGGTTGTTTTTTTGAAACTCTAATAAGCTGTTGGGCTTGGTGTGTGTGTGTGTGTGTGTGTGTGTGTGTGTGTGTGTGTGTGTGTTTGTGTGTGTGTGTGTTTCCTTTGATTTAGGGTTAAGTCTTCCTGATCTGTAGGAATATTTTTAGATAATATGGTCAGCATGAGCACATGATTCCCAGTCTATGGCTTTTTCCTGAATTTCATCTTTTGAATCTAGTTAGAAATCTAAAAGGCTTATTAGGGGTTCTTTTTTTCCCCACCGAATTCATCTCCTTATAGTATTTTCTGAAGGCAACAGGAACCTCTGAATAGGTGTCACTGATAGTATTTACCAGTCTGGTAAAAGTTGTTTGAGCACCTCTTAGGTACAGTGTGCTATGCTACTTTCCAGTGATTGGAAGTTGAAATAAGGAAATTGTGATCGAGGTTTATCAAGGCAATTATAATCTGGTTGCAGGGGTTGGAGATGAAGAGCTAATTACCATATGAAGCAGAACCAAAGTATCACTAATTTGAGGAGGGAACAGCCCTCTCTGGCAGTAGGCGCCTGGGAATCTTTTTTTTTTTTTTTATTAATTTATTTTTTTAATTAACTTTTATTGGTGTTCAATTTACCAACATACAGAAAAACACCCAGTGCTCATCCCGTCAAGTGTCCACCTCAGTGCCCGTCACCCATTCCCCTCCAACACCCGCCCTCCTCCTCCCCTTCCACCACCCCTAGTTCGTTTCCCCGAGTTAGGAGTCTTTATGTTCTGTCTCCCTGCCTGATATTTCCCAACATTTCTTTTCCCTTCCTTTATATTCCCTTTCACTATTATTCATATTCCCCAAATGAATGAGAACATACACTGTTTGTCCTTCTCCGATTGACTTATTTCACTCAGCATAATACCCTCCAGTTCCATCCACGTTGAAGCAAATGGTGGGTATTTGTCGTTTCTAATGGCTAATATTCCATTGTATACATAAACCACATCTTCTTTATCCATTCATCTTTCGATGGACACCGAAGCTCCTTCCACAGTTTGGCTATTGTGGCGCCTGGGAATCTTAATGGCGGGATGGCCTGTAGGTTTTAGGTAAGCAGATAATACCAAAAGGAGAATGACCAATACCACAGCTCTGTCAGCCTCAGGCCCCTGTTATCCTAGTTGTGTTTTCGTTACTTCTCAATGAATTAGCATCATTCCTTGTTGGGACATTTTCATACTTAAAGTTATCAGCCAGTGTAAGGAAGGCATTGCCTGTTTTATATTATATCTCAGTATTTGTGGTGGTTCCCCATTATTGGTATAACTTCTTCATATGATTTCCTTAGAAATTTTCCTGTCTTTAGTTACAGATCTAAAGTATTCCTGGACCTGGTGTTTTGGGAAGAAAAATCATAAAATCAGCTGTACTTCAGGTCTGTATCATCCAATATACAAACCACCAGCCACTGGCCATCGAGCGTTTAAAATTTACTAACCCAAATTGAGATGCCCTGTAACTGTAAAAGCAACAGTGACATTCAAAGACTTGGTGCTAAAAAAAAAAAAAAAAAAAAAAAGACTGTAATGTTTCATGTCATTTTTATATTGAATTCAAATTGAAATGATATTAATTTTACATATTGGATTAAATAAAATATGTTATGAAGATTAATGTCAGTCAGGTCTTTTTTTTTATTTTTTAACATGGCTACCAGGAGATTTTATTTTATTTTTTTTATTTTTTTTATTTTTTATTTTTTATTTATTTATGATAGTCACAGAGAGAGAGAGAGAGGCAGAGATACAGGCAGAGGGAGAAGCAGGCTCCATGCACCGGGAGCCTGACGTGGGATTCGATCCCGGGTCTCCAGGATCGCGCCCTGGGCCAAAGGCAGGCGCCAAACCGCTGCGCCACCCAGGGATCCCTACCAGGAGATTTTAAATTACATAGGTAACTCATTATATTTCTGTTGTAACATACTACCTTAGACAGTGCTTATGGAACTGTGGCTATAATAATTCTATGTAAAAGATTTAACACAAGTAATAAAGCTGAACCCAAGTATGTGGTATGAGCTCTAGACTGCCATTCAGAGACTGGGTTCAGTCCCAGCTTACCCTAACTCTTTGGGTGGTCTTTCGCTTTCATCTGGGCTAAGGTTTTCTCATCTGAACAATGTGGAAAAGATTCAGAAGTGGATGATGTGTCTAAGCCCCTTCTCACACTAAATCTGGCTATTTAGTGGTCTTGAGGAGGAATACAAGATTAATTTTTTTTTGTAACCCTTCCAATCTCTCCTAAGCACATAGATGAAACAGTCTTCATCATTCTGATTCTTAATTTATTTAAGAGAGGTTAAATTTGTAATTAGTGTAATTTGGAGCTTCCTTGAGCAGCCTGAGGGTGAAGGACACACATCTTTCAATCTGTTCAGGGCTAAGTGAAGCTTGAACACGTTGTGATTTCTAAGTATCTGATAAAGATATTTTGCAAGGAAATTTCTAGCACTCTTTGAAAATATCTAGATATGTCGGAAAGTAAACCATTTTAGCTCCAGTAGTTTTTATGATGTCATCTCAAACAGCTTACCTCAATAAAGAAGCCTTATTTTTAAAATTAATATTGGAAAATTAATATTGGAAAGGATATTCCTAACTACTCTATAGTCTAGCTTTCGAGAATTAATTTTAAGTACTTTTTGATAGAATGATGCTGGTTATTATCAAAGGTAGAAAATGCAGAACACTTCATACACAAAACATGAAAATTACTCAAACCCCATTTGTGTCTTCCCCATATAAATGTTTTGACTATTATATTGAATGTAGAGTATCTATTGAGCTTAGAAAACTTAGAAAACAAATAGCTGTTGTGCTTCTTTGGGGGGTCCTGGGGGTACACTTTAGATTTATATTTCAAATGCCCAGCATAATTCAGTCAGTCATTTCTTGGTAGGCAAATGTTGGTCAAAGGATCCTCATATTTTAAGACTTTCCATTTTTATTATAAACTTTCCCTCCAGAAAGTTTGTATTTTCATTTTGTTTCCATTAGCAAGATATGATCCTGCCTGTTCCGTGAAACCTCACCAATCAATGAAGTTAGAATTTTATGTCTTTTGTAGATCTGTGGGTGGAAAATTGTATTATGTTATTGTGTGTGTTTCCTAGATTTCAGGGAGAATCAGAAACTGTGGAATGAGCATATTGTCAAATTCTTATCCTTCTTTTGTGATAGCTATTCTGGTGGTTTATTAGTCTATTTTCTCTATTCATGGTGGCTTTCTTTTTTGATAGGTGAGCTGGTTTGGATCATATAGAAAACTCTCAAAGTTTTCCTCCCTCTATTCGGTCATAGCCTTTTTCATCCATCACTCACTATCAGTTGGTCTGCTGTACAAATGAACTAAAACACACATGCGCGCACACACACACACAACACACACACACACACACACACTCACACACACCTCATGGGGAAAAATCACTGTAGGCCCCATTCTAATGTGTATTCCAGGAGATGATTAAGTCCTTACCTTACAGGAGGAAGAAGATAATCTAACCCTATGTGGTCCTTCTGTTGGAGTCCTTATTGAAGCAGGTGATTTAGTTTAGTTTAGTTTTGTTGTGGGTTTTTTTTTTTCGGAAACAAATGAAAAAGCCTCATAGAGATGTTAACTATATTAAAATCTCTGCTATAAACAAGGTTTCTCAGTCTACTATGTTACCACAGGTTACTTATTTAAGCCACAATGGTGTATCCCCTTGCAAAATCACTTGCATTGAGCTGTTATTACAAGGCCATTATAAGAAAGGGCCACAAGAAATATTATAATGTATCTGTTTGGAAATATTGTTATGGCTATTTTCTTATAACACTGAAAGATTCATTTTTAAAAATTAAGTACTGGAAAACATTAAAGTGCCCTTTTGATTCATATTCTTCTGATAGTGGTTAACTGATCATGTTGCAGGTCCTGTTTGGCTGTTTGGAAACTCAGAGCCAAATTCGAAGCTTGATCACAGACATAGTATTGACTGTTTTTGGTTTACTTGTATGTTCTGGTGGTTTAGTTTTAATTTTATACTTTTACCTATAATTTATTATTTCATTATTGCTTAAATTTTGTGTCTTCACAAAATTTATATTTTATTTCATATTTTATTTTGAGATTTATTTTGGTTTTCGGCATCTCCAAAAGCAACAACAGTACATCCTTATTGGAAGGGAGGTATAAGGTATAAATAGAAATAAATTAATGATTCTCCAGTATCATATCTCTGGAAAAAAGCAAAACCTATGATTAAGAATAATTTTTGCAGGTTCAGTAAAGAACATTATTATTGTTTTCATCATGATTTTAAGATTTTCTACAAAAGGATAGAATATATTAAGCTTGCATTAAAAAAAAATCTTCCTAGGCAAAAGAGCTGCTGCTAACCAAGTAAAAAAGGTAGAAATCGTCTATATTATTCTGGGGCTTTTCATTTTTGAATTTCTTTGTTTTAGTGTCAATATGTCTCCAGTCCAGGT
Source organism: Vulpes lagopus (assembly GCF_018345385.1). Taxonomy (NCBI): domain Eukaryota; kingdom Metazoa; phylum Chordata; class Mammalia; order Carnivora; family Canidae; genus Vulpes; species Vulpes lagopus. Next base: position 57,732,497 of record NC_054826.1, on the reverse strand, counting down.
ACCATCTCTTGTTTTAGGACATCATTTCTGTCCATTCACTGAACATTTAATGATTTTAAATAAGTTAATTTTCCTAAGAATAAGCAAACTACATAAGACTTCTTTGTAAGTAACACCTCAGCCTTATGGATGTCTTTTGTGGTCTCTCTTGGAAGAGGTAAGAATTAATATAAATGCTTCAAGTTACTGTCCTCTATTTTTTTTCTTTCTTTTTTTTTTTCAGCATTATGTGAGAATCTTTATTTTGACAAATAAGTGCAGTATAAAATATTCAGCCTGAAAGGTAAAAAAAAAAAAAAAGTAAAAATAAATATGTTTACAAATTATTGTAGAAAGAATACAAAAGGGTTAAAATTCTCAATGAGGAAAAACCAAAATGTGTCCAGTTGTATAAAGGCTCTTACCTTATAAGAAATGGGGATAAAGCTGAAGACCCAGTTTGGTTTCGCTGCTGAAAAATGTACAAAATAACTTAGAAAAACCAGTCAAGGTCAAACGTTGTGAGCCTACTACTTGTACCTGCCTACATTTGATGTCAGCAAAGTTGATAACCACAGTGCAAGGCAGAGCAGGCAGTAGGACAACCAGGAGTTCTCCATCCAGGTATCTATTCTATGTTAATGTTCAAGTAAAAGCTGAAGAAAAGCTTAGTGAAGTCTGAGCTCTGCATTTGGCTGACCGGATTTCCTCCATTGTGGTGCTCAAAATACTTTATTTGGCCAGCAAAAACATGGAAGAGCCTGGAACAGCTGCCTTTAACAAATGCCTGCTGCCTCTTCCCAACAGAATTCATCATTTTAAAGAGAAATGTGCTCTGGAAAAGCTAAGCAAATTATAACGTTAAAGGTATATTACTGAATGTTAAATATTATTAATATTCTTTGATTCAAATTATGGGCTTTAGTTTGCTCAGCCTTTGGGAGGTAAGTGGAGTCATTTGTGTCCTGCAGAAACTTAGGGATTGCTATGTGCATGGACTACTTTGGCCCATTACTACATTCAGGGTATTTCTTCTCCAGGGAAATAATTTTTAACCATGTTTGAAAGCATGAATTTAAAGATTATTAACTTAACTCTTCTTCAAAAATTTAGAAATGATGTTCTTGTCAAATCAGATAATTTTCTTCCTGTGCATTAAAGAATAATAGGAGGAAAGCATTAGCTACATCCCTGTATTTAAATGCTTCTTGGATATAGGCAGTCCCTTGCTAATTTTTAGTGGTTTTCAATTCAGAATTTGAAATTAGCTCCATACCCAGGCATCACATCTCTCTTGTACCTATATTTCATTTTAGAATACTAGTTCTGGTTTTTGATAGCTTTATGTCTTCCCAGAGATGCTTCTGATTCACTACTCTCATGCACACAAAACTGTCAATTCAGCATTTTCTTGTGATCTCTACCTGCCTTGCTATATTATCTGTTGGAGACTAAGAAGGTGACAGGCTTCAGAGGTGGCATTAGGTATAATTAATAGAACATTTTTTAATTAAATAAAGAAACTTGTAGCACACTAGTTAGGAGCCAAAAGCAGGTTGATTTTTTTAATGGACTTTGTTGAGAATATTCTGATTTGTGGATTAATGCTCTCTTACTTTGAGGGTTCCTAGGAACCCTACAATGAAAACATTAACCTTCATCTGAGACTCAACAAAATGATTCATTAATATTCACATGCAGTGAGCTAATTAGGACTTGGGGGGGGGGGGCTTGTTGGCACTTCTAATGGCTTCATTATCTGAAGGAGGCTTTTATATCTCAAGAGGTATTACAATCAGCCTTTGGGAACCTAAGAACCACCTCAAAAAACAATAGTACATCTCCCATGTTGGCAAACAGCCTTTCTGACAAACATTGCCTTTGGAAAAAGACCCTGAGATGTAAGTCTCGGGTGGAAAAGGAAAAACTTTTGACACAATTTTCTAGTACACTGGTTGCTTATTCTTGACTGGCATGGGTGTTTTCAGCGATCACAACAGAAACAGAGTAACTCTTTACTCAAATCCTTGCCTTGAGGCTGATTGTTCTCTAGGAAGAAAGACATCTCTGGGAGGGCAGCCAAAGGTGTCCCTTAGAAAAAGATTAGAAGTGAGCTCCCTTCAAGGAGATGGAATGAGGCTGTTTGGCTCCACCAGACCTTTGCTTGTTTCCTTAATCCAGAAATATCACAGAAAATGGAAGTGGTGATAATGTTAACAATAACAATAATCTGTGTTCAGTGATTGATGGCAGTAGGGAGAGAGTACTCAGGAAACAGGCATGGCACAGTGGTCTGTACAAAACTCTGGGCCACAGTTTATGTAGCTCTGGATTTTATGATTTGTATTCAAACGTGGGAAAGAGGGATGTGTCATAGTTATAGGTAAAATATGTAGGTGGAAACACAGTTAGTCAAGGCTACACAGGAAAGGTACTCATACCCCAGAGAAAAGATATGAGCTGTACTAACATCCTGCTCTGTAAAGCAAGAAAACTGCTTGTTGTTATAATGGAGGGCATTGTCAAGATTTGATTTTCCATTTTGGAATTAAGCAACATTTTCTTCAAAAGAACAAATCATTTTAATATACGCTTAAGAGGAGGGATTACTATACTAGTTTGATGACAAAAACAAAACCCAACATTATAGCTCAGATTATTTTTAGGTGTTGTGAGGTGCAGAGTCATTAAATCTTGCATCTGGCTAACAGGAGTGAAACTAGCATAAGGAAGAATGGTATTTGAGTGAGACCATGGAAGATAGATGGAATCTCTACCTGCAAAGTTAGAGGAATGGAGACAGGGAGGGACAAAACGAATATAAAAGATGAGTTTGCAAAAACAGGTTGGTGCAAGAACTAAGAAGCTTTAGAATACAACTGTTAGGATTCTGAACTCAACTCATGAGGAATGGCGGAGAAAGAGGTGGTTCTTAAAGGCATTAAGCAGGGAATTAATGTGGTCACTTTAAGTGAAGGTAGAAATTCTTGAAATTTGGAAAACCCTCAACAATACCTGATTATGAAATGAAAGTAAATATCATTATCAAGTACTAGTTTTAAATAAACTCAAGAAATACACACTTCCATCTCTATGAAGAAGCCAGTAGTGTTTTCCCAGCTACATTCATTATTCCTAAAACATTTCTGAGTATCCATCATGGCAGACCTGTTTCATGTAAATTCACAATTTCATCAGCCCTCTGTAATGCCACATTATTTTAGGTAAAGTTGTTTCAACTGAATGCACACATCTATTAGTGTTAAGTCATATTGGATAATGAAGCACTGTTATTCCCATGGACCCGTGTTAGGTGGACCAGGGATTTTAATTAAATATCTGAATGGGTGTTGTACAGTAGATACTCTCTAGAAAGCATCTGTCAGGGTTAATATTTTACAAGTTAGCTGTGCCTCTTTCAACCTTTAATTATAATATTCTAACTCTTTATTCTTAGTTACTGCTAATAATTTCAAGGTGATCCAGATAGAAATTACTTGATTATCCAAGTGACTGCACATATCAAATGAAATAGAAGGCAATTTCACTGTCTATACATGTTTTATAAGTAAGCATTACTAATATGTTATTGTATTTTTAAAGAATCTCTTTTTTTCTGAGAGGGATTAAAACATACGATATTCTCCAGTTGGAAGTATGTAATGCCTGGCATATATGTAACTACGCTTGTTTCTCAGTGAAAGCAACGAGAGTGCTGCTGCAACAAGTAAACAGCTTTCTTGATCATTGCCAATCCTTCAGTTCTCTTTGGGCACAGATCTGCAGTTCTTACTTGTTTCTCACCATATACTACTTGACTACCTCAACTCTACTTAATTACTTAAGCATATGAACTTTGCCACGCCCTTCCCCCCATGTAGACTTTGGCCATCTCTGTGGATGGAGCATTGAAAAAAGACTTGCTCTGGCTTTAACTTTTGGGGAACATGAGATATACTAGTAGTCTTTTCATGTTCCAATCCATCCCTCCAGCACCACCCTACTATGGACTATTCAAGCTCTGGGATATTCAAGAATGGGTAGGTTGCTCTTCCTGGATGAAAGTCGACATCCATGACCCCAGCATTGATATGTAATCACACCAGTATGGACTGTGGTCTTCAGTGTGAACATCGTGGTATTTTGACTTTTATCTCATTTGACTCTTTCATAATTCCAACCACCATTTTGAAAAAAGGATATGTTAATTATGTGCTTCTGTTTAAGAGTCATGATACAACTTCTATTGATTGTTGATGGATTTGCAAACTCCATTGTTAATGGATCACCAATCAGGAGTTATTTCTGTCCTTAACATTTAAAGAAAACTTTGGTAGTCTCAATAGGAAAGATAGATTAAAAATGTTTCGAACACAAAGGAATATTTTTCCTTCTATGGCCTCTTCTTGCTATCCAGCTGTTTCTAATGTTCCTACAGCTGACAGTGTCTTGCGTTACTATGAAACAGCTTTCATAAATGCAGTGGAGAAAACAGCTAGATATCTGTTCTTCCTAAGAGTGGAAAATTCTCTCTGTGGATTTTCAGAATATTCAGAGTTAAACACTGTATTTCCACTGGTTCGGAACAATGACAATTTAAACAGTACTGAGACCTGTTGAAGTCTTGTTTGGCATTGACTATTCTTGAGTTCTAGGAGGATTAGATTATGTCATTATAGTTCTCATTTCATAAGTAAGCAGAAAGAGTTATTTAATATGTTTTGTGAATGACAACAGCACATTGTGCCTTAATCCTGATGTCTCTTTCTTTGACATTTGGGGACTACATTGCCTTGGATCGGAGAATAAAATTTCACCTGCATTAACAGATTCATCTTTTATCCTCCCCAGACCCAAGTCACTGTAACTTCCAGGGCTCATGATGCTCCTTATAGATACTGATTTTTACTTACGATATCTTCATTTTGGAGTATACTGTTACAGAACCTTTTTCAAAAACAGTAAAATCGTGACCTTCATGGAGATATAAAATGAACACATGCTAAAAATTTAATTTAATTCATTAATGAGGGAACCAGTGAGATGTTATAACAAGTTCAAAGGAGAATCCAGAGAATAGACATAATTATAGATCAGGAATATTGAAAAGGGACGCCAGTGGAATAAAAACTGGCCTCCTCCATGGAGAGAGAGGGAAGTCCATCAAAACTCCAGGAGAAATTGTTGCATGTCTATAGGCAGAAATTATTTTACATCACTCTCAGTTATCTACAACCTACAGAATTGTAAAAGAGTCCCATCAAAGGTTTAAATGAAATTATCTGAAAGAATGTGCTGTAGACTATGCAGTTTTTCCCTGAAGCATAGATTTTTTTCCCTCACATGATTTTGTTTACTCTTTATTTGGATAACTAGTATGTATCCATGAAGATTCATGTCAGGCATGTGTATTAGGAAACCTCTGATGCTTTCTATCTGGTTTTAAGTTTCCTTCTACCTCTCAGAATACCTGATGACGGACAGTTGCTGTCTTTATTATATGGCATTATAATTTAATATCCATTGTCTTTTTAAAATTCTTTTTTTAAGGCTAGGCCTATATCATATATTTTTTTCATTTTATAGTATTTGCGCAGTATCTGGCACATAGGCAAATTCATGAGAATTTTACAAAATGAATGCATAAATGAAGGAAGGATATGCTGGTGGATCTATGCTTAGTCGAGAGCACATGAGGACATGTATGATAGGGAAGCATTTTTTATGCTGTATGAGGTACCAGGGTTTTGAATAAGGTGCCTCCAGTCATCTCCATATTTCCCATTGAGCGGAATGCATTCATATTATTAAATTAAACTCCTGACCTGGCTATTGCCTTAGTATCTGATCTCAGGAAAACCACTTATGCCTGCAGACCTCAATTTATATTTGTAAAAATATTCTCAGTATTTTAAAATTGTAGGTCTTTTAATGTTATAGTAATGTATTTGCAAAAGCAGAAAAATTTTGCATCAGAATAAGCAATGATCTCAGACTACACTATATGTGATTCGAGGTGGAAGGTCAGACAGAGAATCTGTACTCCTTTCTGGCAATGTGGTAGAGGCAGTGAAGCAAGAGCTAGTTCCTTCTCTTGGACTTCTGACCCTATTCCCACAATCTTTTGCAAATTCCTTACGTATTTGAGGAATTAAGCCTTTATTAGTTGAGTCTATAATCTTTTTTTAAAAAAAGATTTTCTTTATTTATTCATGAGAGACACAGAAAGAGAGAGAGGCAGAGACCTAGGCAGGAGCCCGATGCGGGACTGGATCCCTGGATTCCAGGATCATGCCCTGGGCCAAAGGCAGGTGCTAAACTGCTGAGCCAGCCAGAGGTCCCAGTTGAGTCTATAATCTGTTAGTACTTTGTTTTCATTAACTGAGCACTGATTCTAGAACAAATCAGCAGATTACATCTATAGGGCCTACCATTAGAAGTCCTTAAGTCCCAGATATATGCACACAACACTGTGGTTCTCCAGAATTCTTAGTTCAGAGGATTCTCGTTTGGATATATATTTGCATATGTCTGTTTACAGTGATAGAAGGAAGTTAGTTACAAGATGCTTCCTGCAAAGGGGTAGAGGGCTGGAGAAAGTACTTGACTTTTTTGCATAAGATAGAATTTGGTCTGTGCCAGTTTCTACTTGCATGGCCCGAAGCAAGCTACTTAATTTCTTTCTGTTGTACTTTCTTTATATCTAACATGTGAATAATAACCCTGATTTCACTGGGTTGACTCAAGGATAAGGGAGACAATGAATGAAGCTGACTTATGCAAGCAGCTGTGGAAAACGTTGGTCCCCAGTTCTTCCCTGGAGCACATCTTGCCCTTATCTGCATTTGTTTATCTCTCTTTCTTACTCTTTATATTACCTCCTCGTCAGTTATCACTCTCTTCAAATAATTCCCAATGGAGTTTGTGCCCACTCTTCCTACCTTTTGGGGTTTTCCCAGGCTCTGTTAGCTAGACTGTGAGCTTGGTGAGGGCAGAGGGCCTGGCCTGGCTTGTCGGGAGCCTCCAGAGCGCATCGCAAGGGCCTGGCATAGTGCCCAAGCCCAGTAGACTACAGTTCAGCACAGGAGCCCTCTGTCTATACCAGTTTTCTCAGAGGAGAGAAAGTTTTACTCGTGTTCTCTAAACACCAAAGAAACTGGCCTCTAATGCTCAGACTTAAACTGAATTTATTTTAACAAGTGCTGTCCATGGTCCTGGATAGAGTTTGGATTATATACAGTGGGTTTGATTTTTTTTATCATGCTGCCCTGAAGTTTGAGCAGCTTGCACTTAGGCTTTCTAGCCAGACTCAACCCAATAGGCTTTCTCCAATTCACTGTGGCTTCAAGATCCCGGGGAGTGACGACTGACCTTAGGACTAATGCATCAAGCTACTCCTATCACTAAAGTGATGCTAGAGGAATGAACAGATGTGTATCAATGCCTGTGGTATTCAAGACAACATATTAAAACACAGATTTATTTTAACCCCCTATGTTTTAAAGCTGGATGGCAGAGATTATAAAATTCATACCCCGTGGGTTTGTTGCTCTTATTTTCTTTTTCACAGTGTATTTATTTCTTCTGAGCATCTTTGGGCATACATTGTATTTTCTCTAATCAAAGTGGAAAAATCGCATCCTCATTGCTTATTTTTAGCACTGTTGCTATGTTAAACTGTAGCTCAGGAATCTTCTTAAAATCAGTCCAGGATTTGAATTTTCATTCTCTTTAACACTGTGACATTACTCTTCTTTCTGAAAATTTGTCACCATATGTGAATCTGTTTAAATATTTCCTATCATATATATATAAATATATATATATATATAATTGTATATATAATAATCTACATGCCAAGGCTGCTTATACAGTTCCACATATGTAAAGAGCAACAACATGCTACTGTTCTTTCTGCAGGGGAGTCTGGGGCTGTTTCTTGCTCTTTGTCTATTAATGTGATTCTCAGGAGTAGAATCATCAGCAGGGATAGACCTTCAGGGGGTCTGGGTCCACTCATAAGGGCTTTTAAGAAACAAAAGAGGGTAATTACGATGAGGAGTATGAAGCCATGGGGAGTTCTAGTAAGAATCGCCTTTAACCTAAAAGATTGACTTATTCTTTAGGACTTTTGATCAGAGATACACATCACTTTAAATTAGATAAACACCTCAAAAAAGAAGCTGAGGTGATAATCCAGAGAATGTGCCTGCTTTGGGCAGAGCAGGCTATTTATTGGGCTATTTATTGGCTTTCATAATTGCTATCTCATTTAATCTCTCTAATGATCCTGAAAGGAAAGCATGGGTTATTATACCCATTTCATAGATGAGGAAAAGGGCTCAGGGATATTAAATAACTTCTTAGGGGATCCCTGGGTGGCGCAGCGGTTTAGCGCCTGCCTTTGGCCCAGGGTGCGATCCTGGAGACCCGGGATCGAATCCCACGTCGGGCTCCCTGCATGGAGCCTGCTTCTCTCTCTGCCTATGTCTCTGCCTCTCTCTCTCTGTGTCTCTCTGTGACTATCATAAATAAATAAAATTAAAAAAAATAATAAAAAAATAACTTCTTAGCTGTAAGAGATTGAGCTAGTGGTCAGAGCTAAGCCTTTGTGACTGAAATCCCATGATTTATTATACATGATGCTACAGTCAAGATGCACCTTTTTTCCCCTGTAGAGGACCACCCACCATATTATTGTGGTAAATAACACATAAAATGAGGTCTAACCTTTTAACACATTGTTACCTGTAAAGTATGGTTGTAACTGTAAACACTGTTGGCAACTCCATCACTAGGACTTTTACATCTGGCATGACTGAAACTCAGCACCTGTTGAATAACAACTTCCCTTATTTATTTACTTCTATAACTAGACATTGATTCCCCATTTCTCCTCCCCACACTGTTTATTTGCTTTTGCTTTTGTTTTCAGGTAGAGAAGGCGAGGAGCTTCACAGCGATGCCAAGCTCAGGGTCGTTTAGCCTGTAGGTCTGGGGGTGGTGACTTGCTGTCATATGTCAATAGCCAGATTCACTATTAAGATGATCAGACTGTTAACAAGCTGTTTTACTAGTCAGCGTGAGATTAGTCCGATGATAATTTGCAGTCATCAGCAGCTTCTGTTTCATACAGGCTACTGGCTCTTCATGTACTGTGGATTCCAACTTGATATTGCCCCTCGGAGTCAGAAAGAATGTATTTTTAGTCACACTTACTTGAGAAACAGCTTCCCCCACCCCATGTCAGGTCATACAACACTCCTCAGCCTGGTAGAGATGCCCCTGGACGGAGTCAGACAGCCTCGCAGGCCCTGGCTCTTCTCCAGGGAACGATCAGTGGGTAAAACACTGCCAGACAGCCTCTTGGCACCGGGGCTGGCCAGAAAGTTAGGGCACAAGGATCCTCTGTATTTTCATTGGGCATCATGCCCAGCTCCATTAGGGCAGAATGGGGAACTCAGCAGATTGGAGTTTGGTCTCCATGGCACCAGGGCCACAGGCAAGCTACAACAGTCCCCAGGCACTGCACTGTTTCAGCTACATGCATATGACACATTCCACCAGACAAATACTATAGGAGAAGCTATCCTGATCCTGACCTGAGCCAGGAAAAGTGTCCTCTCTTCCTTCCTTGTTTACATTATTTAACCAGTGTTCAAAGTGACACAGTGCAGATTTTTCTAATAAACACACGAGTCTATTAAGCTATACCCTCATGGCAATGGCATGATATTTTAGGAACATGTGCAGTCCTGGAAGACACCAAGTAGGAACCCTGCTCTGGCCCTAGTTGACTGTTTAAGTCCCCACATGGCACTTCAATTGGGTAAATCTCAGAATTTCCTCTTCTTTTAATTGTAGTATCAGTGACATCTACCTCACATGTACTTTACAGGGTTGTTGGAGCACTAAAAGGAAAGTGAACGTGCTCTAAGAAGGGTAAACATGATACACATAGGCTGTGTTGTAAATATTGCTAGATGGGTCAACTCAATAAGGTTGGGTCTTCACGGTACACAGAGGGTGCTCATGAGCGCCTCTGAGATCATGGAAAGGAATCTTAGTATAGGAGACAGAATGAGAGAGGACAGACCCAAACAAACCAAAATCTCAAGAACTCTTTCAAGATTAAGAATCTAACACCTTGTAAACTCTTACTGTATTGGTCTTGTTCATTATAGGATGCTCAAGGGATTTAACTTTTTATTAGTCGTTCAAAACAAAACTTAGTGTCTTGAAAGCATCTCAGATGTTTAGAGTTTTGTACATGCTAAATTATATTCGTAAACTTCCTTTTGCAAAATGCACGCGAAGTTTATTTCATAGAGCGTAGTTAAATCACCCCTTTTTCCTGTTATAGTCTCATCATGTCCACAAATAGGTTCCTATAACAATAGTGTGGACGTATTTCCCACATCCTCACCAGGTGCCAGGTGGGAGGCAGAATGTTAACTCTTGATCATATGTTGATGCGTTTAATCCTGCCTGCAGCCCTCTGCAGGGAGGGACCATCCTTTTACCCATTATGTAGGTGAGGATGCTTGGAGAAGTTATTTATATAACTCAACAAAAATGATGATGTTCATGGCAACCAAGTGAGGACTCAATTTCAGACTACTGGAACCCAGAATCCATGACTTTTGTTTAATTTTTTTGTTTAAGTAGCCATGTAACATTTCATTTGCCAAGCATAGAGGGGCTCTTGTGGAGCTCATGTGGCCTTCACTGACAGCTACGTACGCTGCATAAAGGGAACTTCTGTCCAGATGCTTAGTGTTACCTGAGCATAATAGCACATATCTCATTTGCTTCTGCATCCACCACCTGAACTTTTTTTTTAATCTTCTTTTTTTTTTTTTTTTTTTTTTTACCCAACGCTTGACAAGTGTCCCTGCCCCCTATCTTTCCCAGTTGGTCAGTCTGGTTTCTATTATCCTCTTTTCTATATTCTCATTCCCTGAGCTTCCCTGCTTTTTCCTTCTTGGCCAACACTGACCTAGTAAGGAAGGCAGAGGCCACATATCCTATTGTCAGGTTTTATCATTGTCAGTTAAATCCCACTGAGCTCGGAAGGGCATGTTGAACGAGTCTGTGGAACTACTGCACAGTTGTATATTTTTGTAAAATAATATAATATATTTGGGTAATATTTTCCAAAGCACCAAAGTTACCTAATCCCAAAAGACACACACAGGCTGTATTATGTCAAGAGGATAATGTGTTATGCATTTTAAAACTCCTGGAAAAGTTCTCATTATTTGTATTGTACAACCAAATTCCAGGGCAAGGCGGCCCATTTGTGAGTGATGATTAGCGCTGCCAACGCCCCAGCAGTAGCAGGAAAGGATGTCGTGAAATGATCCAACTTCCATTAGAAAATAATGACTGTCTTGGCTAAGCAACATTTTTTTAATTAAATACCAACAATTCCTAGTAATCAGAGGGCCTATTAGCCATGAAATTTGATTCCAGTATCAGGGAGTATTCACTTATCAAATGGAAGCCAAATAGTTGTGGGTGGAATCTACAGTCCTGCATTGGGAATGGCATTAAATTTTATGGAAATGACACTGGGGTATAGCTCTGGCTCTGGGGAAATGTGGCATTTTACAATTTCAGTAGCAAGTTCGGCTTGTGATTAACAGAATGCAGTCATTAATTTCTGAGGCATGACATTTTCTCTCTATTCTCTTGAGAACCCAGGGATTTGCAGTACGATGAACCTGGTATGAATTTCTCCTAAGCTTTACTGGTCTCATCCACATTTCCATCAGCTACCTTGAGACGGGATCAGAAATCATTGCCATGGAATTAGCCTTGATTTATGGAGGGAAGTATTCTTGGCTCTAGGAGCCACCTTTAGGAAGACTGGAAACGACCAAGAGTTTATCTGTCTAGCAAGCCTACCTCTTAGTGCCCTGTCTTTTCTTCTGACTGTTTCACCTAACACAGCCCCTTCCCGCTCACTTCCGGAAACCCTCCCCCTGCTTCCCAGTGCCTGTTGAAGGAAGTGGTAAGCACATATTTGCTGAGTATCTGCTAATGCCACAATTTGCATCAAGGAATCCAAATGCAATTTTTGAAAGTAGGTGCTCACTGAGTAGGCCAATGAAGATTAAATACTATTCTACAGTATTTATACCTATCTCCCTCTATCCTCAAAGCATTTGTCCTTTACCTTATTGCCATTATGAAAATAAATGCTGATAAGATTTTAGTGAATATATTTCTAACCTGCCATAGATGGATCTGCCTAAATTTCTTTGAATACGTTTTTAAATGACTTTAAATTTGGAAAGTCATGTGTTTTGCATACAGTGCTGTTTTATGGCCATTTTCCAGCAATTCAAATCTAACATAAGAACTCTGAGTTTTTTCAAATATACAGCCACAAGTGTGCATAGGAATACATATATAATATAATGTATATGAACAATATGCACAAGTACATACGGATACATGCATGCACACACATACATGTGCAGATGCAATAGGCACAGGCACAGATACATATACGCACACAGACATATGCATACATAGGTAGATACAAAGTTTTTCATAATGTTTTTCTTTCTGACCTGTGGGGAACTGAACTTATTTACCTAATTGAAAATCTCTCCCTTGGTACCCACATGTATGTCTGTCTTCAGCCTGGTGGGCAAACTGTATACCGGTACATATATTCTTCAGGACAACGAAAGGAGCAGAATGTTTAGCAGATTAAAAATGCAGTGGCAGGCTCTCTGAAGAGTACGACAGGAGAAGATCCCAACAGTGACACAGCAAAAGGGTAAAACAATTTGCGTGTTGTCACACACCAGGAATGGCCGAGGTGAACAGTTAGTCCACGCTTCGCTGACTCCAGGGTCTCTATTCCGTTTACTACATTTAACACGCTGGTGTCAGAAAAAGTAAATGGCCAAGATTCAAGTTTTCCTTCCCCTGCCCCAGCCTAACTCAGCATTTTTAGGTGTATTTGGATAAACTGAGTCTCATGTGTGTTGAAGGTTCTTCTGAAAGCCCTTCCCTTAGAAACCCAGGGCAGCATGGCCCCCAGACATCCTCAACAGTAATCAGGTTTGCTTGAGAACTCAATTAGGGTGCATTGTTTAGAGTTAACAGGTAGGACATTGCATGTCACCTGGTTTCAGGAAGTAGCAACTGTCCTACGTGCTTCTGTGTGAATGCTGCTTACTTGCCAAAGTGGGATGCCACAAGTAGTTAACCTCTGCTTCTACCTACTTAGAAAATGGTATTAACGGATTCCTTACAAATATTTCCATTCCTAAGGCCTTTGACTGTCTTGAGAATTTGGGAGTTCATCCCTTTTCCTTTATTGTAAGAAGTCGTGGTGGCTGTGGGCGCCTTAATGGAATCCTTACCCCAAGCAGGAAACTAAGCAGTGAAGGTTCACAGGGCTTCCTTAGGGATGTGTGCCAACCATAACTTCACTCTTTTTTAAAAAAAATATTTTATCTATTTATTCATGAGAGACACACACAAAGGCAGAGATACAGGCAGAGGAAGAAGTAGGTTCCATGCAGGGAGCCCAACGTGGGACTTGATCCTGGGACTCCAGGATCTCGCCCTGAGCCAAAGGCAGACGCTCAACCAGTGAGCCACCAGGCATCCCCATAACTTCACTCTTGATACCTTAATTCCATCAGTTCTAGGTTTCCCTATGAACCCAGGTGAGCATGGGCACATATTTTTTTTTCTCCAATGGGAGTGTGCCCAGTATTATACTTATTTCCTGATACAAATACCATTCTCTCAGTTTTACCTATAAATCTGCTGCTTTTCCCTGAAACAAACTTAATTGCTCTGAATTTAATTGCTTGCCTATTGGCCAGACCCACTTTTGGGAACGATTTGTAAGTAAGAGTGAATACTTTGATTTGTGAGCAAGAACTGCTCCAAAAAAAAATCATTTTCCTCATAAACAAAGGTTATTTTTGCTTTGATCTGGAACACAGTCCTCAAAATATCTGTAGGTGGTTGTTGATAAGTCACAATGTGTCCCTGGGCAGATGCATCTGACAAGGTCTGGATTTGCTGTTGTTCTTTTCCATACAAAAGAGTGGCTGGTCTACTGAGGTATGTATTTCATTTAGTATCATTGTGATCTTCCCAACGTGGAGAGTTGGAGTCAAAGGTCATTTAACTCCAATCTCTTTATTTTACACTTAAGAAAATTGAGGCCCAGAGAGGTGAAGTGACTTGATCAAGTCACAGAGTATCACAAATGGGGCCTGAACCCATATACTCTGAGTCCAAGTACTATTTACTTTAAGGTATTGCTTTAATGTGGTCAACCAGGCACAAGTGAAATACAGGATTTCAGAAGGATTTTTGCACGGCCAAAATGAACTCAGTGGAAGACAATTTGGGGGCAATATAATACTGATTTTGAATATGATAAAATTATAAGCAGATGATTTTATTTACATCCACATGTCTTTGCTTTGTTGCAAATTTAAATATTTGTTGCTGCTGTTGCGTTCATTTCTGATGGCAGTTTTTATACTCTTGTTGGGGAGTAGCTTTCTTATTTAGCTTTAATCTTCACAAATATCCATGCATAAACATAGGTTTTCAACTATGTTTTCAGAGAAGTAAATGAGAAATGTCTAAAATGTCTGAAGAAAATTAACATTTTAAAATGTTATATTTAAATAGTTGCTGATCAATGGCTCATCCAAATTGCAAAAAGAATAAAGACATATAAAATGCAAATACTTTGACGTTCATTGTACTGTATTTTCTCCACTATTTACAACTCTTAACTCCTAAATTTAATGTACTCACGTGGGAGACAAAGTTTGTGCATTTATGAACACAGAATACTTTAGAATTATCAACGGAAGCTTGACTTTTTCTCACAGGAAGGTACATTGTAGTTGGGAATTCATTAGCATTAATAATGTGTGGGAGACTTAGCCTCCCATTTTCAAATGAAAAATATTCACAAATTTTCAATGACTATCTTAGTGGGCCATTGGAGCTATATGTGCTGGACATATATATCTCGTGCTATTTTTATTACTTAATTTTTATTTGTTTTTAATATCAAGGGAAAGTGAATGCTAGGTCATAGTATCGTGAATAAAATTAGCACAATCAGTTGAAGTAATAATTATATAGTAGAATGCAAACTGACACATAATGGTAACATTTGTAAAACATTTTATTGGAGATTGTTTTTTTCTTTTTTCCCAGGAGGACCTGAAATTTTGGTATTAGTTTTATTCTGCTGTATTGATTGTTAGATATGTAGACAGTTTCTTGCTTTCTCATTTAAAATGTATGAGAATCTGTGGCAGTATCATTGGTCCCTGGGAAACAAATGATGTCATTAAAATAACATTAGGACTCTAAGCTTCTCAAACCCAGAATTATTAACTTTAAGTGAGGACAGTGGCATAGCAGAAAATGTTAATGATTCTTTCAGTGCTTAATTCAAGTGTTGTGTGATGGTTCTTCTGTAAAAATCTGCATTCTATTGATAGGACCTGAGGGAGAAGAAAACAAATAAGCAGGCTCAAGTTTGTGAGCTGGTAGGTTTATTTATACTTAAGTGTGTCTTATTCCTTACCTCCATCAAGTAGGAGTCAACTCAGAATAAAACGTTAAAGGGGGGAAAAAAGTTGTTTCTTTGCTGCCTTTATTCCTGTAGTTCTATAGTGCCATGGGTCATTATTTAGTGAGAAGTATCTTTGCATTTGGAACTATTGTTTTAGTTCAGAGAAATAAAATATCCAAGTCTTTGTCTCATATGGCCTCATCCCTCAAGTTCTTAGTTTTAATCAATTTCTTATTTGGCTAGAGTATATCCTCACGTAATTTTGCACATTTCAGAGAATCATCCTGGTAACTTCACACCGGAAACACAGCAGAGCTAGTTGTAACATATTGCTGCATTTCTAGGCAATTGCTTTGCTTTACATTAAATATTTTGACTCTCCAGTATTTGTAATAGTAAATTAAAAATTAAAATAAGAGCATATGCTTGTTCTTACCCTTCCTATGGCTTAGCAACTGCTTTTCATGCTATATATACGTGGGTCTTTTCCCACATCAGGGAACTTCTTCAAGGAATGCTCTGATGACGGCTTCTCTTCTCAGATTTCGGCCTTATTCCTTAGGCATGTCTGCAACCTTTAGGTTTTGATTTCAGTTGTCTCTCTCCAACAGCAGTTATAAGGGGGACCTTTATCATTTTCATCCTGTGCTTTTTGGATGTCGCAGGTGTGTTCTCTGCACTTCTCTACATACTTCCTATATTTTGTTCTCAGTGATTTCTGTTCCTTAATATTTCTGATAGGTCTTATTTTTTTCCCCTCATGTTGCCAGCGTAGCTTCTTTAAATTTCTCCTCGTTGCATCCATTTTTTTCTATAAATGGCCTACCAAAAAATCTTTCCAAAATTTTCTTTTAGTTGCTATTGAAAATTATTTTCAGAGACCACTCTTCCACGGAACCTCTTTAGATCAATAGCTAAACAGTAGATAGAAATGTTAGACAACAACCCAGTTCTAAATACCAAGATGACATGCATCTAGTGTGACCCTGCTGGTTTGAGACATAGTTTTCTCCTTTCACCATTTGGCTACCTGATACTCTGAATCCATAAGATGCACAAAATTAAAATTCCAATGATCAGAGCCTCTAGGGAGCCTACGTTTTTTCCCCCTTCTCTGCCTATACTGTGTAATTTGCAGGAATGATATATCGTAGAATGGAATATTTTCTCCATTTCTATACCATCTACAGTCTCTCCACTGCACATGCTCATCAGTGACACAATCTTCTTTTCCAGTTGTTTCCTAAGAGATTCTCACTCTGAGCAAATATGCTAAGGTGGCTGGCAATGGGGAGGCTGAGGGGGGATGGCATCCTGACTGCTTGGTGTTTAGGCTCGAGAACTTCCAAACATGTTCAGAGACTCGATGTTGCCACCTCAGGGAGGCCTTCCATATTCACTCAATCATTCCAGTCTCATCCTCCATTTTGTATTTTCAAATAACTTCATATTATTGATCTCTGTACATAGTATATCCTCAACCAATATTGTTGGCTGGATGAATGGATGGCTGGATGAATGGATGGTTGTTTTGGATTCTCATTGGTGTGGGGTTTGTGCTGTGGGTCTGCAGGGCACAATGTGAGGGTAGGGGGTAGAAGGTCTTCCTCCCTGCCAAAAAATTTTCCCTGTTTTCATAGGTGTTTTGGTGGAAAGTGGTGAGAGACTGTCACTGGCTGCCAACCAGAATCCATTTTAACTATCAAAATTGGTAACTTCTTGCCTCCTCTATTCCCTGCCTCTTGCTTTCTCTCAAACTGTTCTTACCCTCTGTTCTCTCTCTCCAAGTAAGTTTACTCTTACTTAAAATGCTTCCGTCCATTCGTGCCCTGGACATTTTCTTAGCCACATCTCTGTGCCTACCCACTTTCTCTACTCTGTCAAATATAAAATGTGCTTCTTTAACTTAGGAGGGAGTTTATATTCTCTGATCTGTCATTTTCTGGAAATAGTGGAGAGGTTGTAGGCTGCGATCAATTTGGGGACATTTAATGGAAGCAAAATGGGTAAAGCAGTATATCCAGAATTCTTCAAATTGATATTTATCTATTTCCATCCATCCTTAGCTATTTTAATACAGATATAACTTTTACTACCAGAAAACTATAGATAGTAATTGATTTTTGGCTTCCTATTTCAGAAGCTACAGATAAGAGGATATTAATTTTAAAGAGGTCACTCAATCAGAAAATGCATTATTCAATTAGTGCAGTGAGAAGAGCAGCGGGCTGGAACTCAGATCTAGGACTCGCCCTGGCTCTGCCATCTTCACTGTTTGAGGCAGGGCATTCCCTTGTTGGGGTCTCTGTGTCCTTTCACTTTAAAATCACCCAAGTTTTCCATCGTCTTCATGTGCGAAGAATCTCCAGTCCTGTGATGTTGATTCTCCTGTTCATTTGTGCTCTTATCTGACACCCAAATGTCCCCGAGTGACCCAGCATTGCCAGGGATGCTCAGATCATATTCTAAGAACTGGCTTTTGACACTTTTCTGACTATGCACATTATTTCTAAATTAACATTAGTAAGCATGGACTCCGTATTTGCTTTACAAGGGATGGTTTGATCCACAGTTCAACACGGCCCGTTTTAATCCTCTCTTGCATGAAGGATGAAAAATGAGCAATCCGATTTTGAAGTAACTACAAAAAGAGTGTTTGTATTAACTGACCTACTTGTTTTTTCTGGCTTATCTTAATAAAGGATCATTATTATTAAATCTAAATGATCTCTTCCTCAGTGACTCTAAATATCATCATGAGGCTCTCTGTGGTTCCCCTATTCCAGAACCATTGAACTGAGGTCACAGTGAGGTCAGACTTCCCACCCAGCCCAAGGCAAGAACCTCCCACCCCTGCTAACCTGCACCATACCTGCCACGTTCTTTATTCTGGTTGGTTCTGTTATTCCATTAACATTTTTTTTTTTTTTTGCTACGTTTACACTAGTATTTGTACTCCCCCCGCCCCCAGCTGTAATGGTATACAGTTGACTTAAAGTGCATGGTGTGATGACTTAATATATGTATATATTGTGAAATCGGTGTATACATGGATTCCACTCCCACCCCACCCCAGTGAGTTAATGAACACATCTGTCATCATCACCTCATATTTACCTTTATTTTTGGTGAGGATTTAATTTAAATTCTACTCTGTTAGCAAATTTCAGTTACAAAATACAACGTGAACAGCTATGGTCACCTTGTTATGCATTAGGTCTTCAGACCTTATTCATCTTATGGATGAAAGTTTGTGCCCTTTTACCAATCTCTTCCTTTTCCTGCCAGTATTGATACTTTGACATTCACCTGATATCTCTTTTTATTTCTTCTCAGAATCCTTATCATCCTTTAGAACTCTTAATTTACATTTTTTAAAGATTTATTAGTTTATGAGAGAGAGAGAGGGAGAGAGAGAGAGAGAGAGAGAGAGAAATAAGGTGCACTTGGTTAGGGGGAGAGATGGGGGAAGGGAAATAGAGGCAGGGAGCCCCATGCATACTGGGGTTTGATCCTAGGATCCCAAGATCATGACTTGAGCTGAAACCAATGAAACCAAGAGTCAGAGCCTTATCCCTACTAAGCTATCCAACCACCCTGAACTTACATTTTTTATCTTTTTTTAAAGATTTTATTTATTTATTCAAGAGAAAGAGAGAGAGAGAGAGAGAGAGAGATGGGGGGTGGTGGGGAGAGAGGCAGAGACACAGGCAGAGAGAGAAGCAGGCTCCACACAAGGAGCCCGACGTGGGACTCGATCCCAGGTCTCCGGATCAGGCCCTGGGCTGAGGGTGGTGCTAAACTGCTGAGCCACCCAGGTTGCCCCGAATTTACATTTTTAAAATCCTTGTTATCACATCATAAAATGCTGTCAACTCTCCACAACAAAACCAAAACTCCTTGCCTTTATTAGTTCTTAGAACTTGGTCTAAACTGCACTTAGAAATTCTATGTATATGTACTTATACACCCTTAATAATCTACAGTCTCTTTTTCCTTTTAAATGCACTACTTTTTAGAGAAGTTTTAGATTTACAGCAAGAACAAGCAGAAGATAGAGAGATTTTCCTTATGCCCTTTCACATGCATAGCCTCCCTCATTATAGGTATCCCTCCCCAGAGTGTTACACTTGTTGCAATTGATGACACTGCATTGGGCACATTAATCTCACCCAAAGCCTGTAGTTGATATCAGAGTTCACCCTTGGTCTTGTACATTCCATGGCTTTGGACAAATGTATCATGACACGTATCCACCATTATAGTACCACCTAGTATGGTTTCCCCATCCTAAAGATCCTGTGTGCTCTGCATCCTCATGCCTCTCTCAGTTCCTGGCAACTACTGATGATTTTATAGTCTCTATCAATTTGCCTTTTCTAGAAGTCTAATATGGTTGAAATCATGCAATTAGTAGTAGGCTTTTCAAATGGACTTCTTCCCCCTAGTCATATGAGTTTCAGGTTCCTCTGTGTCTTTCCATTACTCGGTAGCTCATTTCTTCTTAGCACTGACTGTTATTCCATTGTCGGAATGTAGCACAATTTATTTATCCGTTCACCTAGTGAAGAACATCTTGGTAACTCTCAACTTTTTGGCTACTATGAATAAAGCAGCATTAACACCTGTGTGCAGGTATTTATATGGACAAGAGTTTTCACCTCTTTTAGGTAGATACACAAGGACTGCTATTGCTGGACCATATGGTAAAGTATGCTTAGTTTTGTAAGAAAATGTGAAACCGTCTTCCACAGTGGCTATACTGTTTTACGTTTCCACCAGCATTGAATGGGAGTTCCTGCTCTGCAAGCACCTGGCAGTGGCAGTGCTTCAGATTTGGCCATTCTAACAGACGTATAGTGATATCTCATTGTTGTTAGAATTTGCATTTTCCTAATGACAGATCATGTGGAGCATTTTTTCAGTTGCTTATGTGTCATGTGAACATCTTCTTTAGGGAAGTATCTGTTAAGGTCTTTGACCACCTTTTGATTGTGTGGTTTGCTTTCTTGTTGACTTTGAAAAATTCTTTGTGTATTGTGGTAAAATAGTCCTTTATCAGATATTTCTTTGTATATATTTTCTCTAAGTCCATCGATTGTCTCTTCATTCTTTTGAAAATGCCTTTCCGAGAATAGAAATCTTTAATTTTAACAAGTCTAGTTTATTATTTATTTCTGACATGGATCATGCATTTGGTGTTGCATCTAAAATGTCATTGTGAAACCTTGGGTTTGTCATCTAGATCTCCTGTGTTATGTTGTGTGAATGTTACAGGCATATGGGTCTGTGATCTATTTTGAGTTAATTTTTGTGAAGAGTGTATGTCTAGCTTTATTTTTTGCCTGTTCAGTTGTTCCAGCACCATTTGTTGAAAAGACTGTTCCACCATTGTGTTGCCTTTGCTACTTTCTCAAAGATCAGTTGACTATATTTATATGGGTCTGTTTTTGGACTTTCTGGTCTGTTCAGTGATCTGTTTTCTGCTCTTTCATGAATGCTCACTATCTTGATTACTGTAATCTCTTGAAATCCCAGTTCTTATTGTTTGCCTTTTTTGAATACTTTCCAAGTGCACTTATGATAAAAACTTTACTATTGAAGACTTCAGTAAATATAGGTTAAGTTAAATACTATAAGTAAAAGGATAAATTACAACAGTAGAGCGAAGGTTTTAAGAACATAGAGGAGAAGACTACTTGTGTTTGAATCTGGTTCTGCTTCTTACTCATTGGGTAGGATAATCATTATACTTACTTTATGAATGTGTTGATTAAATCAGTCATTCCCTGTATCCCTCCCACAATATGTAGCACAAGGCAAATGCTTAATTAATGCTATCATTGTTATTATTTCATTCAGGATTCATTAAATTATGTTTCATATGCCATTATTTTCTTATAGATGTGTTATTTTTTGCAAACTTTTTATAGATGGCCTGATTTATTTTATTTTAGCTTCTTTCAGTGGTTAGTGATGCTTGTCACCTTGTGTGTGGGTGTATGCATCTGTGTGTGTATACCTGCATCTGCATGCAGGTATTCTCTACTATTGCACCAGCATTGTATGTGTTTTGTGTAGTATTAAATAAGGTATTTTGATCCGTTTTTCAACTTTGAAGAGTTTTCTTCCTTCATTTCTGTGATTGTTACTTCTTCATCTACGTTATAGTTTGCTCTTGTCCTAATCTAATTATAGGTAAATTAGAAGTACAGGAACGTTAGGAATCTAGTATCTCTATTACTGTCTTTTTAAAAATTGAATTAGTTGTTTAAGTAATTAATTAATTTGACAGAAAGAGAGAGCACAAGCAGGGGGAAGAGGCGGAAGGGAGAAGGAGAAAGCAGAAAGAGAAGGAGAAGGAGAAACAAGCTACCTGCAAAGTAGGGAGAGCCTGACATGGGGCTCAATCCCGTGCCCTGGGGTCATGACCTGACCCAAAGGCAGACACTTAACTGACTGAGCCACCCAGGTACCCCTCTATTACTGTCTTTATTAACTGAGTTCTGTGAAAATTTATTGAGTGTATCTTTACTTCTGCATAATCTGAAACTTCATGAGTTTCATCTGTATTTAATCTATCATGATTTCAGATTTTTTGCCCCAGTGACTGTCTGTGTACCCCTTTCTTTTGTGCCATACTATTATTTCCTTAGGGAGTGCTTGTCTTGGAATTATAGTCCTTTTTACAGGTTGAGACGAATTTTAGGACTAATAAAATGTGAATATTTACAACCTTAATTTACAATCAAGACATAGTTGCAGTGGGCAGTATTCAACGCTGATGTGGTACTATGTAATTTGCTTTAATATTTAAATTTAAATTGTTTAGTTTAAGTATAGTATTTAATATTCACACCCTAATTTTGAGCCCAGTAGGTAGTTTTCTTGTTGAACTTAGCTCATTGTATTAAAGAATAGATTAAAAATCTGATATTTATTTACCTGCAGGAGACACAGTAAGTTAGTAATTTAACATTCTTTTTTAGAATCTCAGGAAGGAGATCTGTGTAAGGGAGAGAGGGAGAAAAGGCTGTATCTCAGTCATCTTCTGAGAATGACAAGTTGGTAGAGGATGCTAGAAATGAATTTCACAAAATATATTGGCACATATACTGAAAGGTTGCCTTTAAGGAAATGATCCTTGTTAAAATCTGTGACTGTTGTATTGAGGGTAGAGGAGCACTTCTTTTACTTTGAGATTCAATGATCCTTTTAAAGCATTATAAATCCCCTTAGCAAATTTCTTCTTCATTCATATCAAAGTAGATTGCAGCTCTTGAATATTGATACTATTGGGCTACTGGTGGGATCCAAATATTGCATTTAGAATTGTCCCAAGACAATAGCTCCTTCTCATTTCCTAGAAGTATATGACAGACAGAACCATCATTGTCGTTCTACTCATGACCAGTGTTCAAATTAGGCAACTGAAATCCTAAATATGGTAAATATTCAGTTGGTTTAGGGTCACTGCAACAACAACAACAACAAAAAATCCAGAAATGTGTGTAGTTGTGATTATGAAGGATCAATTGGCCTACCTGTTTAGAGGCCAAAACTTTCCTTTGGCCTTTCTTAAAATACCTCAACTTCACCAACATCAGGAATACTCTTTCAGTTGACCGAAAACTAAATTAAGCTGCAAGGAAGGAGAATAGTACTTCATGGGGTCAGATTTATCTGATAGTGTAGCTCTTTATTTATTGTTCATTCATGAGACTTACATTCACATGTGACCACATTAGCAAAAACTACCCTGGTTGCTGGAAATGCAGGGGGAATGCACCATCATTTGTGTGCCTTAGGCACTCACACAGTCTCTGAGGCCATATTTCCCTGTAGTGACTGAGCTATTCCAAATTTGTTCCCTGCTACTTTAAAGATGAAAGTGTAGACAAATTAAAGAGCAGGCAAGAGGAAGAAAATGATTAAGAGGATGGAGAGCTCTTTTAACAAGAAACTAATAATGTGTAGCTTAGTTCAACAATAGTAAGTGGAGCTCATGATAATTATATATAAATATTTGAAAAATATAAACAAGGAGGAGCAACATTGTTTAATGCAATTCAGCTGAAGGTAACTAAGAGTGATGCAAAGTACTTATGAAAGAGAAATTTAGAATAAACATGGGAAAATAATTTCCTAAAAGAAAATAAGGGGCTACATTGCAACTGTACTTGAAAATGTGGAGCAAGGAAACTAATAGCAAGGAATTGGCCAACCTCAAGTTCATTATTTTATTCACTAATTTACCAAATGTTTTTTGGTTATTTACATACTTAAGATTTTCTTTGCTCCCAGAGCTTCATTCATTCTGTTCATTCGTTAATTCAGCAAATATTTCCTGAGCAGTTCAGTATGTTTCATGACTTGGGGGACAGAGGCATTAACATACTATTTAGGGTAACCCTTGTATCTGTAATAAATAATCAGAAATTTCAGTGGTTTAACACAATAAAATTCTAGTTCTCCCTCATATGAAGTCTCAATCAAATATTTCTTACTGATGGGAGGGTGAGGGTTGGATTGGGGAAGTGGACGGTGGAAGGGCCCAAATCCATGTTATCTTTCAGACATCCAGGCTGATGGAGATCCCTGAATTCACTCAAGTATTTAGTATCCAGCTGGAAGAGCAGAAGACTGGGGAAGGAATAGTCCCTCCTTACACATACCTGCTCGAATTACTTTCAACTTACTTTGGTTTTTTTAACGGACAAGTAGCTGATCAAAGCCGACCCAAAGCCCTGCCCTCTTGAGGTGCATCCCATTGGAGGAAACTGACAAAAATAACATAATAAACAAAATACATGTTTTATTGGGACACCTGGGTGGCCCAGCTGGTTAAGCTTTAGGACTCTTGATTACGGTTTAGGTTGTGATCTTGGGGTTGTGAGATCGAGCCATGTGTTGGGCTCCACACTCAGTGTGGATTCTGCTTGAGATTCTCTCTCTGTCTCTCCCTCTGCCCTTTCTGCTCATGCGCTCGCTCTCTCTCTGTCTCTCTGTCTCTCTCAAATAAAGGAGTAAATAAATCTTAAAACAATAAATGTTTTATCAAAAGATGATAAACATTACCGAGATAAATAAAGCCAGGAAGAAGGACCGGCAGTGCTGGAAGTACAATGTTAAATGTGTTGTCTGGGATGACCACAATGAAAAAAAAAAGGTGTTTGAGTGACTACTTGAATGAGGCGAGAGTGTGAACCAGGTTGAATCTGACAGGAGCACATTTACAGCCGTGGGTAGCAGCAAATGTGAATCCCATGAAGTGAGACCATGCCTGTTGTGCTTAAGGAACAAGGGGGTGGCTCAAAGAATGGGAGAAAAGTAAGCACAGGACAGAATGAGAGGCTAGGAGTTCAGAGAGGCGAGAGGGCCCCATCATACAGAAGCCCTAGGAGTGACTGTGAGGATTTTGGCTTTTGCTTTGAGATAGGGGAAGTAATTAGAGGGCTTTCAGCAGAGGAGCAAAGTGATTTGATTTATGTTTTAAAAGGATTACTATAGTTGCTGTGCTGAAAATAGACTGTGGTACAGTGTACGGGCGCAAGCAGTGAGGCTGTTAGAAAGCTTTTCCAATAATTGAGGTGAGAAATGATGGCAGCGTACACCAGAGACATTGAGAAGTGGTTGGATTCTGGATATAGTTTGAAGGTAGAGCCAACAGGCTTTGCGGATGGACTGGTCGTGAGGTGTGGAGGAAGACCAGAGTCAAAGATAGGCCAACATTTGGGGCCTGAATGACTGGAAAGACAGAGTTTTCATTAGTTGAGATGAGGAAGACATTAGGGAGATCCTCATTTAGGTGTTGGTGGAGTAGATCAGGAGCTTGATTTGGGATAACTCACAGAGATCTAAGTTGATAGGAAAAACAGGCAGTTAGATGTATGAATCTGGTACTCAGCATAGGGCAGGGTGGAATGGGTGCATATAAGAACCTCATACAAACGTTGAGCCCTGAGGGGCTCCAAGACTTAGAGTTTGGGGCGATGGAGAGAAACCAATGGGGGAAAAATGAACTGCCAGAGAAAGAAAACCCAGAGAGTCTGGTATCAAGGAAGCCAAGTAAGAGAAGTATTTTCAAGAAAGAACAAGCCACAATCTCCGATACTGCTGATAGGTCAAATAAAATGAGGAGGGGAAATGTAGTTGTGAAGAGTCCGGATACGAAGGTCATTGGTGGTCTTGATAAAAGCAGTTTGAATGCAGTGATGGGGAGATCTGTGACCGGAGTGGGATAAAGAGAAACTAGGGAAAGACAAATTTGTGGCACTGGCCCTGTTGAGACATTTTGAGTGATTTTGCGAGTGGTAATTAGAACGTGAGGATGAAAAAGAGTTTTTCTAAATGGGAGAGTGATTATCTTTGTGAAAAGACTGGGGAAAAATGATCAGGCAATAAAAAAAATGGGAGTAATAAGCAATAGTCTTATTTGGGTGAGAAAAGTGGGGTCAGGTGCACCAGTGAAGGGGTCAGACATCCGTAGGAGCTCACATTGTTTATCCAGAGTGGTGCGGGGTAAGGGAGCAAATGCATGGTTGGTTTTCTTGTGGGAGTTCCCTTTGAACTGCTTCATTTTTTTCTCCCCCTCAGGGAAATAAGAAGCAAAGTCATTTGGAAGAAAGAGGAGAAAGATGTGAAATCATCACTTTGGAGAATGAGTTAGTGAGTGGAAAAGGCAGTTTAAAGGATCCCTTAAAGTTAATGGTTGTCTATATATGAACCATTCAACCTGGTGGTGTGTTTTTAGCCAGTTACCTGTATGTGTGTCCATGGCATACGTGGGGATTAGTGTTCAGCAAGTTTGGCATTTTTTTTCCCTTGGGTGAGTATAATGGCATGAGACAGTGTTAAGGGAATTTAATAGGTGAGCAAGAATGATTATAATTGCATATCATACTCTCTAGGCAGGGTGACATGAGAATAATGGCGTGAGGACTTATGTAGGGTAATAAAAAGATAGAAGGTTGGTGTATTTTTGGATTTGGGTTAGCGATGCAGATTTTGGTTAGTTATGTTATTAAAAAAGGATGCCCTACACACTGGAGCTGGTGATCAGAGAGTGGAATCTTTGAAGCTGAGAGGGAAGAGTGGTGACAGTGGCTGGTAATGAGAAGGACTCATCCCATACTGGCCACGAGGAGCTAAGAAGGGCTGCAGAGCAGAATCATTTGAGTGAACGAGATCAAAGAATGGAGAGGCTGAGGTGCTGGAAGGATCATCCAACTTGTTTAAAACCTGAGAATTTTGACATGAGCAGTATTAGATGGTGTGACATTGAGCCAGGGAGTAACATCTTACGGTCATGGCCTGCCAGCTATGATTTTTGTAAATATATCAGTTAAATTTTCTGCTTTTGACAGTCTAGTTGGGGTACTCTCTGAGTTTTTGTTGAAATGAAAATGTTTTTCTTTTGACCTCATTTTACAAAGATGATTTTAAGGCCATAGACTTCTAGGCTGGTATTATGTTCTCTTCACATCTTGACACTGTTGCTCCATTGCCGCCTTCTGACTTTCATGGTTACTGCTAGGAGGTCGTTAAGTTGAGAAACCAACTGTATATTGTGGGTTAACTTTTTTCTCAATGGCTGTTCTTTGAAATGTCTTTTGATTTTCCTGTTCTTCAGTTTCACTAGAATTTATCCAAGTGTGGAATCCCCAGCTTTCTGATTTGGAAGATTGGTATCTTTCATCAGTTCTTGACAGTTCTCATGCAGCGGCTCTCCAAATAGCCATTCCCTTCTCCCCTTTTTTTGTTAGCTCTTTGAATTGTCATGAGTCCATGTTGGACCTTCTCACTCAATTACCATCTTCTAAAAACCTTGTCTCTCCTGTTTCTCATCATTTTATGTGTCTGTACTGTATTTCCTATATTTTCCTCAGATTTGTTTTTTCAGTCTGCTGGTTTTCTTTTCAGCTGTGTCTGAAATCTTTCCAACTATTACATTTTTCATTTCTGTAGATTTATTTAGTTCCTTATCAAGTATGTCTGGCCTCTTCTTTTCTTACTTCTGTTGTCTGTCTTCTCTGTTATTTCTTTAAGTATATTTAACATGAATGATTTATAATTTCTCTAATAGATCCACTGTGTGCAGTCACTGGGGGTCTAGTGCTTTCTGGCACATACACTTGCCCATGACAGCTTATTTCTTCACCTATTAGATGATTTTTAAAATTATGTGTCCATATGCCTTTGATGTTTGGTCCCTAGAGCTTTTTGGGATAATTCTTTTTTTTTTTAAGATTTTATTTATTTTTTCATGAGAGGCACAAAGAGAGAGGCAGAGACATACATAGGCAGAGTGAGAAGCACGCTCCCCATGGGGAGCCTGATGTGGGATTTGATCCTGGGACCCTGGGATCATGACCTGAGCCAAAGGCAGATGCTCAACCACTGAGCCGCCCAGGTGTCCCTTTAGGGTAATTCTTGAGGCTGAATGTAAATTTTCTTTAGAAAGGATTCTTGTATACTGCTTTCAGATAATGGTGGTGGTGGTGGGGGTGTTGCTTAGCACCCTAGGACTGCTTTAAATTATACTTTAAGTTTGGGTTTTATTTGTAGGAGGAAGGGACAAAGGTGTAAATCCTGTTTTCAAACATGAGTATTATTTTTTTTTAAATTCTAGTATGGTTAACATACAATGTTATATTAATGTCAGTGTACAATATAGTGATTCAACGCTTCCATGCAACACCCAGTGCTCGTCACAAGTGTCCTCATCTCCTATAATCCCCATCATCAATATCACCTATCTCCCTACCCCCTCCCCTCTGGTAATCATCTGTTTGTTCTCTATACTTAAGAGTCTGTTTCTTGGTTTGTGTCTCTCTCTCTTTCTATTTTTTCCTTTGCTCATTTCCTTTGTTGTTTTTTTTTCCCCCTCAAAGTCTACATATGAGTGAAATCATGTGGTTATCTGTCTTTCTCTGGTTGACTCATTTTTTTTTTAATTTTTATTTATTTATGATAGTCACAGAGAGAGAGAGAGAGAGGCAGAGACACAGGCAGAGGGAGAAGCAGGCTCCATGCACTGGGAGCCTGATGTGGGATTCGATCCCGGGTCTCCAGGATCGCACCCTGGGCCAAAGGCAGGCGCCAAACTGCTGCGCCACCCAGGGATCCCAAGGGTTGACTCATTTCACTTAGCATTATACTCTCTAGCTCCATCTGTGTTGTTGCAAACAGCAAGATTTTATTCTTTGCAATGACTGAATAATACTCCATTGTATACATAGACCACTTGGACCGTTTTCATAATTTGGATATTGTAAATAATGCTCTTGTAAACATAGGAGTGCTTATACCCCTTTGGATAAATCTTTTTTTGTATTTTGAGGGTTTAACATCCAATAGTGTGATTGCTGGGTTATAGGGTAGTTCTATTTTTAACCTTTCTTTAAAGTTTATTTACTTATTTTAGAGAGAGAGAGACAGCGAGCGAGAGAGAGCATGCAAGTGTACAAGTGAGAGGAGCAGAGGGAAAGGCAGGGAGAATCTAAAGCAGACTCTGTGCTGAGCTCTCAGGCCTTACAGGGGCTAGATCTCATGACCATGAGATCATGACCTGAAACCAAGAGTTGGACACTTAATCAGCTGAGCCACCCAGGAGTCCCTATTTTTAACCTTTTGAGGAAACTCCATGCTGTTTTCCACAGTGGCTGCACAGTTTGCATTCCCACCAAAAGTTGAAGAGAGTATCGAGAAATGTCTGTTAATGGCTTCTCATGTTTTAACTGGATTATTTGCTTTTGGAGTGTTGAGTTCGTTATGTTTTGATACTAACTCTTTAGCAGATATGTCATTTATAGATATCGTCTCCCATTCTGTAGGTTGCCTTTTAGTTTTGTTGATTATTTCCTTCACTGTGCAGAAGCTTTTTATTTTGATGTAGTCCCAATAGTTTATTTTCCCTTTGTTTCCTTTGCCTCAGGGGACGTATCTAGAAAGAAGTTGCTACGGTCAATGTCAGAGAAATTACTGCTTGTGCTCTCTTCCAGGATTTTTATGGTTTCGGGTCTTACATTTAGGTCTTTAATCCATTTTGAGTTTATTTTTATATATAGTGTTGGTTATGTAAACTTTTATTTAAAATTTATCAAGTCTTTTTTCTCTTTTTTCTTTCTCTCCCCATAGCCAAAGCTGAGAACTACTTTGCTAATAGGCTGTTATGTGTCATGTAGGGTCTAAGATTCCCACACTAGTTCTTTAATCTGATCTTCCACTGGTTTGTTATTTGCGTGGCTTACTAAAACTCAGATCCTGGGCCACTAATGATTAGCATGTGAATTCAAGAAAAATTTCTATTTCATTATTTGCCTACTTAAATGTAGGTCTTTTATCAAGTCTAAAGAATTCCTTTATTCTTCTGCTAATATAGCTATGTATTAAAAGTGACTCTTTGATGTATTTTTATTTGTGCTGAACTGGGAATAGTAGGGTGGTATGTTCTCAGAAAATTTAATCAAACTTAAAATAAGAATTGTCCCATGGTAGGGGTTTACCTTTTTGTTGTCTTTCAAGAGTTCTTTGTATATTAAGGATAGTAGTACTTGACCGTGTATTAGAAGTTATCTTTTCCTACTTTGTTGTTTCTAATTTTAACTTTGTTAATGGTGCTGTTTTTCTTCCTTATATAGACCTTTTAAATTTGTATGTAATCAGATATATTGATCTCTCCTTTTATGTTCTGTTTTTGATGTTATGCCTAGAAATTTTTCTCCATCTATGTCATAAAACTATTTGCCAGTATTTCTTCTAGTTTTTCCTTGAATTTATTTTAACAGCCTAGGTCCTTCATAGAATATGAATGACTTTTTATGTTGCCCTAAAAATTTATGCATATATATGATATAAATATATAGTTATGTATATATACATATGTGTCCGTAGTATACATACTCTACATAAACATATTTTAAAACTTCCTATTCAATTTATTTATAGAGTATATATTTATAACTATACTTAAACAGTAAAAAGAAAAAAAGTCTGTTTAATTTGGGACAGATTGAATAGTTCCATGACAAGTCCTTTGGTTTTGATTTTTTTTCTCCTTTATTCACCCATTAGTTTGCGTTTGTTTGATGTTTAAGAAATACTGAGTGTTGTGTTACTTTTCTTCAAGTCTTGAGGATACAAAATGAAAAAGTCAAACCTACCAGAACCCTAAATCTTGATACAGTGGGCAAAGGAACAGGCAGTTGTGATTGAGTGTGATATCTTCTTTAAGGAAAGAATATTTGACATGGAAACCTATGTGGGAGATACATCGAATCTCGACAGTCAAACTGAGAAGGCTTCTGGAAGACACGATTTGCAGTCTGTACTTGTGATGTGTTTTCACTGGTGATGGGGAAGGATAGAGGTCTGGAGAGAGAAAGCCAAGCGGAGACAGTGTGTGGCATTTCCAGTGAGAGAAAGCATGAGTTATTTGAGAAACTGAAAAAAACAGTTCTGATCAGTGATGAGTATCGATGGTGATAAACGTGTTCATGTTTGATCAAATTTGTGTTTTCCATGTAGCTTCAGGGCTGTAGCCTTTCTCGTACTGCATAGAAAGGAGCAAAACCTGGAGAGAGGGGCTGGTCAAGAGAGAATTGTGATGTAAGTGAGAAATTATTGTAGCTTAAAGAGAGAAAACACAGTGAATGAGGAAGGATGGAGATTCAGACGTGAAAGGATAAATTTCATGATCATTAGATAGTTAGGATGAGAGAAAGGGAAGAATCATGGTTGTCAGTCAAGCTTGATTTTTCTTTTTTTTTTAGGATAGATTTATTTCTTTTAAAGTGAGAAAGAGCATGTGACTGGGGGGAGGGGCAGAAGGAATCTTCACATGGACTCCTTGCTGAGTGCAGAGCCTGACATGGGGCTTGATCCCAGGACCCATGACCCATGAGGACCTGACCTGAGCTGAAACCAAGAGTCCGACATTTCACCGACTGAGTCACCTGGGCACCCAGCCAGGCCCATTTCTTGAGCAACTGGTGGAAAGAGGTCCCATTTTCTGAAATAAACAATAGACAGACGATACTGTTTCTATGGAAAAAATAAATAATTGGGAGGAAGACTTTTTGAACTGGTTGTGTTTGAAATAACCCAAATAGAAATGTACCTCATGCTCTCATTTCCATTCCAAATTTCACCTCTAGTCTCACTCAGATTGTTTCACTTATCATTGGTGCTGGGTCAGTGATTCTTTGCTGGTCTTCTGGGCCAGTCCACCTAACCGTCCATCCTGCACTGGGCCATACGCTTTGCTTTCCATATATGGGCTTTGATTAACACTTCCCTCCCCCAGGAAGGCCCTCTGCCAACTTATGGTAAAGCCAATCTACCAAGATACTTTTAGGCTATCAGTAGCCTCTAATATCTTTCTTTGATGATTGTCCATAATGTTTTATTTAAATATGTTGTAACTTAGTACAAAATTCATGAGCATTGAATGCAGATTAACCCATCTCTGCCACTTACACACTCCTTGCTGCTGAGCAAATAAGTTGCTCTAAGGTTGTACTTCCTCCTCTCTGTTGAACAGGTTTATAATAAAGACCTTCCTAGTGTGGAGGGTAGACTTGCCATTGTATCCAATGCTCAACAGGTATTTAATGAATAGTAATGTTTAATAATGTTAAGTCTCCAAAGCTATTTCTCATAGTCTGTTGGCATCATAGTCACCTGTGCGTATTTCTCATTCTGTGAAGTCAGGGGCATTTCCTCTGTTACCCTCACAATAATTTATAAAGATAAGCATAATGTAGGACCAAGATATATGGCATGAATAAGTGTTTATGGCTTGGGGTTGTTAATACGAATAGAACTACTGTAGGAAAAACAGACTTGTTCAAACTGACTAATTTCCTACTGTGTAATATAAAATGCTGAGAGGGACTCTCTCCTATCCTGAATTTTTCCAGCCTGAACTACAATGATTTTAAATATGTTCAACAGTTCTATTCTCCCTGTGAGTAGTAATTTTAGTGGTTATGCATAAATCAAAGATGCAATAGGGAATGTTTTAAGTGGTATTGTACACAATGATTTCAAGAATGTGCTTTAATTTTTATTGAATATCATCTGATTAGCAATTTTGTTTTTGTTTTAGCCTTGTGAATATTTATTCTAGCAAAAAGGAGCACAATAATTTCTAATGGAAATAGTGTCCACCTGAATTTCCTGGTTTCTAGATGCAAAATTGGCCATCTTTGTTGGAGGATTTATTGGTGGCCTTTGGGTTGGAAGATGCTTGGCTGACCAACCTGTGGAGATCCATGGAGTGTCTCTACTAAGGGGGGGGGGGTTCCTCAGCCTCCTTGTTCCAGGGAAAAATTGGGGAGCCTGGAAGCTACTGGGAAGACTGGAATGTGGCAGGCTGGTGGGGCTGGCTTTTTTTTTTTAAACCCTGGATGTCTGGTTGTGTGATTGATGACAGTTTTTTGGGGGTCACTGCAAATAGAAAGAGTTCTGCCTTTAAGGTCAAGCCTTTCTGGATCCCAATTGCTGCCATTTCCTTTGCTTGTAGTCTTGAAATGATCCTATATGTTTGTTCGAGCCCATGTTATTGTTATTTTGGGGTTTTATTTTGCGTGTGTGTGTGTTCATATGTACATGCGTGCTTGTGCTAAGCTTTTAAGACACTGTATTAATTACCCAGGTGGGTAATGCATCTTGGTTTCCCTTTGCTCCTTGGGGATCTAGTTGAATTTGTATAGTTCTTCTAATTCCGAGATCTGTGAAATCCTAAAACTCTCTCCAAGATTTTTACAAAATTTCACGTTTTAAAATATTTTATTTATTTATTCATGAGAGACAGAGAGGCAGAGCCATAGGAAGAGGGAGAAGCAGGGAGCCTGGTACAGGACTCAATCCTAGGACCCTGAGATCACAATCTGAGCCAAAGGCAGATGCTCAACCACTAAGCCACTCAGGTGCCCAGATTTTAACAAAATTTCTTTGTTGAATCTTACCATGGTCACCTCTACCTTCAGCTCTTGTGCTTATGCTAATTGTACTATTTTATCACACAAACATCAGAATGTGCATGCATGTGTAGGGTGAGCACATGTGTAGGGTGAATGCTGTAGTATTATAAGGGCACAGCACTGTTTATGGACCTTCATCTGCGACTCATTTCTCCCCCTCCTCTCCCATTTGTGGATCCTCTCCTTAATAGGATTCACCTACCTGAAAAGGGAGTAGGGCTATATGCCTCCCTTTCTGGCTTCCTGCCTTCCTTCTCTCTCTTTCTCTTTCTTTCTCATACACATAGTCACACATGCACACACATGCATCTCATATAAGGTTGATGATAATGTACCAGTTGATTTTTCTTCTTTTTTAAAATATTTTATTTATTTATTCATAGATATTTATTTATTCATAGAGACAGAGAGAGAGAGAGAGAGGCAGAGACACAGGCAGAGGGAGAAGCAGGCATCATACAATACAACATATACATTTCCATTAGAACTTATATGTATAAGTTATATATATAACTTATATGTTGTATAAGTACAACATATACAAGTTCAACAAATACAACATATACATTTCCATTAGAAATATATGTATACATCATACAATACAACACATACAACAATACAGGAGAAGCCTGACATGGGACTCGATCCAGGGTCTCCAGGATCACGCCCTGGGCCAAAGACAGGCGCCAAACCGCTGTGCCACCCAGGGATCCCCGTACCAGTTGATTTTTGATTTGCATATATGTATATATACATATATATACACACACACACATGTATTTTTAATTTTCAAATATTTAAAAGCAGCTATGTATGGAGATTAATCAGTAAATGACTTGATGCAAATTTATATTAGTCTTTCCTCTCCTTTGCTTTTGATGACCAAAGAACAGCCAGCTATTCAAAGATAGCTTTGGGCTGCAGCTCTGTGCACTCTGGGCACCATGTGTGAGCAGGGGTTGAGTAGTTGGTGTGTTCCAGCCAGCCTGGGAAAAAAAAAAAGCCTTTGTTTCTATCTTTGGAGCTCTCTCTTCCCTGGCCAAGATTCCCCTGGTGGCCTGGGCCCTCTGTGAGCTCCTCATAGCTCATTCCTCTGTTGTCTTGCCACAGACCCCAGTCTCATCTGGTCACCAGGGGAGGGCAAGGCTGAGTGCTGGCAAAATAGCCTGACAGACAGGCAAGAATAAGGAGAAGCTCAGCCTCCAGGCAGGCGGTAAAAGAAGTGAGGGGCATGACACATAGAAGCTATGCAGTATTTTTCTTTCTCCCTTTTGACAACACCAATGGGGAGAAGTGTCAAAATGTGGAAGGGAAACCAAAAATGCAAGAAAAGGTGCTGAAAATTAAAAAAAAAAATGTGCTTAATCTGCTCTTTGGGAAAGGACTGGTTCCTTCCCTTGCCGTGTGTACAGTCTGCCCTGGGCCCCAGCTCTGGAGCCTGGGCTTCTGCAGAGTGGTCTCCTTGGTCATGTGCGCCTCCCTCACTCGAGCATCTGCCATGGGAAGGAGCTGTGGCCTGTCTGCCTGTCCCTGTCAACCTAAGACCTCCTTTGTGTTGGGGCCCCTCATTATACCCTAGCTAATCCCAAAGGGCCTTTCCACCTCAAACAATTGAACTCCTCAGTGGTTCTACACTTAGTCTTTGCAGTTCTTTGGATGAAAACGTCTGTAGCTGCCGTATCATTTTGATGTTACTGTCACTAGAAATGCATTAGGTTTATCATCATTTTACCATCTCAAGTTGCTGGGTTTCCTTTATTTTATACCATGTTACAAATATGTGAACCAAAATAAATTGAAGTATTACAAATATCTTAGCTCAGAGTAGCAGAGGAATGTAATTGTGAGAAACATAAGGTGAGAAGTTGTAAACATATTTCAAACAGAAACTATACTGTTCTACTGATAAGCAGTTTCTCTTCTGTGTAGAGACAATCAATATAGTTTTTGGAGGCAGGGAATATTTTTTTTTTTTTTGGTCATATGAGAAGTTACTTTCCAAGAATAGTCATTTAGTGCCCTTTATAAATCCCTCAGTCCTTTTATGCTGATATGGAACTATTCGAAGAGATAGAGTATAAGCTAATATTTTGGGAACTAAAGAAAGAAAAAATGATACGGTCAAAGGGAGAACAAATCCCTCCCAACTCTCTTTGATCATTCAGGTGTGATGTGCCTACCGGTTACATCATGGAAATTTAATCTCCTTTTTACAGCATAGCAGGCAGAGTAAGAATCTTAACTCAAAAAGGTGTGAGTTTTAGACAGGATTGGCTGGCCCAGTGGACGACTAATCTGGATTTCTGGAAGGAACCCCCTGTCTCCTATTCTGATCCAGTCTTGCATTCCTTTCATGGTGACAGTAAATATGTTGTACCTCTTATCAACACAAAACCTAATTTTTTTCTCAATCAGACTTTTACAGGTTGGGAAAATAAGTTGACATTTTCTGGGTGAAAAGTTCATCAGTGAATTGAAGGATGGCTTAAAGGAAACGATCATTAGAGTGACTCAGAATAATTCTGTGGTCGTATTCTATGCAGCTTATAGCTCTGTGATCACAGCAAATTCATATACGTTCTAGTCCAGTTAGTAAAACAGAAGAGTTGCCTTGTCCACTTCATGGGGTTTTCAGGGGATCTGTGACAATAAAATGAAAGAATAAAATAAGTGTCCACTTGAAATAATGAAATAGTATGGAAAAATATATATGCTTACTAAAATATCATAATCTTATAATCATTTTACTAGGCTATACAAACACATTCAAAATTAATACATTTATTACAAAGCATACTGAAATTCCCTGTAACTCACTATTATTAACTATGCACTTTAAATCATGGTTTGCTGAACAAATATAAGGAAAGTATGAGTCTAGGTGATGGTGATTGGGAAAGATGTTCTAGACTGGATTTAAAAAAAAAAAAAGACCAAAATGTGAATAGGCTTGAGTTGCTCACAGAGTTAAATATAATTGTTGACGGATAAATATAAAGTCATAGACTGAGGTTCAGTGAAACAATACACAAAGATAGGATGGCCGGAAGCACAGACAATTATGAGTATTCAAATCCTGCAGGATAAACATGAGCTAAGATTGCGCCCCTGAAATGTATGGATGTCCTGGAATGTATTTCCTTTTTTATTTATTTATTTATTTATTTATTTATTTATTTATTTATTTATTTATTTATTTATTTATGATAGTCACAGAGAGAGAGAGAGAAAGAGGCAGAGACACAGGCGGAGGGAGAAGCAGGCTCCATGCACCGGGAGCCTGATGTGGGATTCGATCCCGGGTCTCCAGGATCGCGCCCTGGGCCAAAGGCAGGCGCCAAACCGCTGCGCCACCCAGGGATCCCATGGAATGTATTTCCTGAAAGGCTGGCTCACAGTCTCCACCTGGAGTTTAGACATTCTCATTAGCTGACTGTATTCTGTCCTGAAAATTTCTAGAATAGTGTATTTGGGGATGGTAAGAACCTATCTGTCTGCATTTCAAGTGGAAATATAATCATGTTATTCCTGTCTTTTTTTTTTTTTTAAGATTTTATTTATTTATTCATGATAGAGAGATTGAGAGAGGCAGAGACACAGGCAGAGGGAGAAGCAGGCTCCATGCAGGGAGCCTGACATGGGATTCGATCCCGGGTCTCCAGGATCACGCCCTGGCCCAAAGGCAGGAGCTAAACCGCTGCGCCACCCAGGGATCCCTTATTCCTGTCTTAATAAAAAACCCCAACAAGGGTCCTCAAGATGACTAAGATGTTCTTAATTACCCATATAACAACTCGCCAAGGATTCATGCAAACATAAAGAATTTAACATGTCGGTTGCCCCCATTATTTAGCAATGAACTTCCTTGTTGAGATTTCGTGTGCAGAAATGCAGCAGGATCAGATACAAATTAAATTTTCATTTTATCACAATAACCTATCTCAGTATACTCTAATCATTCCACCTTTTCTTCTAAAATATTGGATTTTCAAGACCTCTTAGGCTCACTGACTTTCTTCAAGGACATTTCTACTTCCATAGGAAACACATTAACTTTAAAACTGCAGAGGTAATTGGTAGTGATAATGAAAAATCCATTTAAAAAGCACAAGTAGGAGATGCTTGTTACTCGAAAAACAGCTCATAGACAATTGAACACACCAGGTCTGACTTGAAATTAAATATTTTCACAGATGTGTACAGGTAGATTTAATAGTAGGGTTTAGATTTTGACAGTGACTTTTGGGTAAATGTGATTGTCAATCCTTGTAGCACACATTTGGAGAGAGAGAGAGAGGGTGTAGGCAGGGAAAGAAACCTCCATTGTCTCAGTTTGGATCACTGTGAAGGATGCATTATCTGCCGCTTTATGAGACTTAGTTATTCCATTAATTTTCTTCCACTCCAGTCCTTGGCACATAGTATGTGTTTAATATTTTTCAATTACTGACAGAAACAAATAGACTCTAGACCAGTGCATGGAGGTTATCATTAGTTATCTCCATAAAGGCAAAGCTTTCTGATTACTACAGACGCTAGAAAAAGTGTGAGGGGCAGATTCTCTGTTAAACTGTTGTTCTTGTAGGAAGAGGGAAC
Organism: Vulpes lagopus; assembly: GCF_018345385.1. NCBI lineage: Eukaryota > Metazoa > Chordata > Mammalia > Carnivora > Canidae > Vulpes > Vulpes lagopus. The sequence continues at coordinate 57,694,349 of NC_054826.1, read as the reverse complement.
TTTCAGAAATTTTGCTAAGCTACTTAATTCACCAGGTAGATTTTTAAATGCTATAACCAGGAAGTGTGTTTTTTCCAACTCTGAAGTATTTGATTATCTGATCAAGAGTTTCCTCTTTATGCCTCTTTGAGTAGTTAAGAATTATAAATCAACTTACCACCTAACCAACTTCCTCCATGACAAACAAAAATGCACAGTCCAGTGTATAAATTCCTCAAAGATCTGTTTAGCATCGCTTTAGTGATTTTTTTATTGTTAATCTTGTCATGTTTTTTTGAAAAAAAGCAATCACTTTTAAAGTATGATGATTGGAAGTGAACTTGAACTAAAACACAATATTTTTTTTAATTTTGTTCTTTATGTATTTTTTCTCGAAGTTAGTAAAGATATTTGTTTTTCAAATAACATTTTGGGTTTTATACATTTTGTCCCAATATCTAAGAGTAACTGACTCGTGAAACACACATTGTCTTGCTCACTCAATTTGCAAATATTCTTTTTCTAAACGTTAAATTTTTTTAAAAGATTTTATTTATTTATTCATGAGAGACAGAGAGAGGCAGAACCACAGGCAGCAGGAGAAGCAGGCTCCATGCAGGGAGCCTGACATGGGACTCGAACCCGGGTCTCCAGGATCACACCCTGGGCTGCAGGCGGCGCTAAACTGCTGTACCACTGGAGCTGTCCTATTCTTTTTTTTTTTTTTTTTTTTAAGATCTTATTTATTTATTTTAGAAAGAGAGAGAGCGAGCGAGCGCACATGAGCGGGGTGGGGGTGCAGAGGGAGAGAGAGAATCTCCAGTGGACTCTGTGCTGAGTGCGGAGCCCAAGTGGGCTCAATCTGACAACACTAAGGTCATGACCTAAGCCAAAGTCAAAGAGTTGGACACTTAGCTGAGCCACCCAGGTGCCCCACAAATATTCTTAATGTATGAATATGTTTATGAGTTACCTAACAAAGAATAAACATGTATGTCCAAGAATGTGTCCACACCTAGGCATTTATATGTACTGTGTATTAATGTTTTCTTTGTTGTGTGTAGGTACGCATTTCACATACGTGTATAATCTGCCTAAGATTAACATTTGTTGACATGCATATGGAATCTGGAATCTGGCTAAATCCTCTCTCCTTGTTTCATGCTTTTCTGCTGCACTTATAATTGATGCAGGGAAGGCAGAGGCTAAGAGCCTTTTTACTAACTGCCCATTTGAGACCTCTGCACTCTGTGTTTTTTTTTGCAACCTAGACCACACGTACTAAACTTTCTGCACTGCAAGAAATCCTGTTATCGTACAGCTGTCAAAATTCCATGTCTGTTGAGTGTTCAACTGGGTGCTTACCTTTATTCAAGACCTGAAGCCAATGCAAACTTTATGTCTGTTCTTTCTATATCAGTGAGTATGATGTTCTGAGGACCAAAGGAGCCTAAAGATAACCATCTCAGTGACTTAGGAAGACATAAGCCAGTTCTCCACCCAAGACACTTAGATTCTTTCTCTGTCCTCCCTTCCTTCCTTCTGATCTTCCTCCCTCCCTCTCTTCCTTTCTTCCTTTCTTTCTTTAGGACTTGATCAGTGAATTTTGCCATATTGGCTCTCAGAATTCTTTGGATCCAATTTGTGGATATTTCTGTCTCTCAACCCATTAAGACCATTTTCCAATATTAATGTAAATCTACATATAGGAGTAATTTTCAGTCTACCTTCCCAAATAAAAACTGAGAATACCCATCTACTTTTAGTTATTAAAACTCTAAATATATAAAATAAATAAATTCTAATATATAAAGAAAAGTTTATAGAACATGATGGCAAATTTCATTTCTCCCTTATCTTTAATTTTTCTTAACATGACGATTCAAAATAGCAAGTACAACGAACCTACAAACAGTGGAGCATTTTTATTTCATTTTGAACCCAAGGCTGTAAATTGTCTCCTGAAGAATTTGAATCTAGTGGTATTTTTTCCATTCTAGGTATCTGAGAACATTGATTCTTGAAGATAACTATTGTAACTCAGGTTTTAGAACACCAGGGAGTAAGTCTCACTTTTATTTCCTTTTAAATTTATTTAATTTGTGTTAATTATTTTTTTCCATTTCAATAAATATCCCAAGCATAATGTTGTTACATTTGTTGTTTCTTTTCTTTTCTTTTTTTTTTTTTTAGATTTTATTTATTTATCCATGAGAGACATGGAGAGAGAGAGAGAGAGAGAGAGAGAGAGAGAGAGAGAGAGAGGGAGAGAGGCAGAGACACAGGCAGAGGGAGAAGCAGGCTCCATGCAGGGAGCCTGCTGCAGGACTCGATCCCATGACCCCAGGATCATACCTGGGCGTGAAGGCAGGCACTAAACTGCTGAGCCACCCAGGCTGCCCTGTTGTTTCTTTTCTAATAACTCTATTCTAGCTAACAGCTAGCAGGCATGGAGTTGCTCAGAGAGGCAGGACCAGATCAGACCCGTTAGAGGCCAAACAGTTGTTTTTAACACAGAGTGGTGCAAGAGAGCTATTCAAGAAACTTTGCATTATTATCTTCATATTGCCAAAACAATCTTTGTCATTTCTTTTGAAAAGCACTTTGTCAGTTTTACTTGACATATGGCATGGCCCTCAGGAATGTAGGCATTGTTATGCAAACTAAAGGGAAAATCAAATTTATATTTTGTAGCATTTGTGTGAGTATTTATCATAAAAAAACAAATAAGTATATTGCTCTTTTGCCTTCAGACTTACACCCTCCCCAAACTGCCTTTAAGTAATGATCTCAGAGCAGTGTACAGCTGGTAAAGATTTCATGAATGAAATAATAGTTGAATGGTGAGTGTAGACAGTAGTATTACAGTTTATAAATACTAGGACTGATATAATGAAGAGAAATCACTTTTCCTTTTTATGGCTTTTAGGTTATGACAGAAACAGCTAATGGTCTTGTAGAACTTCACTGTTTACAATTACTGGTTGGTGTCTCACTTGATTTCTGTACCCGAATGAATACAGAAGGTATGACACGTGTGATATCTCAGCTACAGATGACAGGGGCTTACAGAGATCTTCAGATGTGTAAAATAATCTCATAAATGTTCAGTCTGATAAAAAGTCATTCACTCCCTGTTTCCTTCCTTCATTCAACACAATTTTTTAAAGATTTAATTAAGTAATTAATTAATTAATTAATTAAGAGTGAGCGAGAGAGAGAGAGAGAGAGAGAGAGGGGAGAGAATGAGCACGGAGAGGGCCAGGGGGAGAGGGAGAAGTTGATACCCTTGCTGAGCAGGGAGCCTGGGATCATGACCTTAAACAAAGGCAGTTGCTCACCTGACTGAGCCACCCAGGTGCCCCTCATTCAATAAAATTTATCTAAGTAGGTACTACATGGTAGGTAGCACATGTTCCCTGCCCTCAAGAAGTTACAGAGAAGTGAAGGAGAGATTTATTAATCACGTAAGCTCACAAATATATTTATAACGACAAGCTCCGATGTGCTGTGTGAAGAAGTATAAAGAGCTGCAGGGGCATATAAATAGGGGTTTCAGCAAAGACTTCCCTGAGGTATTACATTAGAATCGAGATTTAAATGATGCAGACAAATTGCTTAGATGAGAATGGTGACACTGCAGGGAGGAGGCAGGGAAAGGGAGAGAATATTCTAGCAATGCCAGAGGGACCATAGTAAGAAGTGCGGCAGATGAGGTGGCCACGCTGGGCCAGGCGGGGCCTCTCAGGGAACTTATATATTCTGCTTTTTGTCCAGATCATAAAGTATGGAAGGAAGTAATCAGATCTGTGTGTTTAAAGATCGCTCTGGATGCTATAACAACGTAATAACATTGAGTGCTCTTTTCACTAAATCACAATGGAATCTTATAAATATTAAAATAAGTCAACCGACCAAACAAGAAGTATATTTGAGTAACAGTGTGTCCACAGAAGAGTTTAATTGGATTAGGGATTTGAACATTATAAGTAGATACACAAATTGCTTCAGACAATTTATGATCGTGGGATGGTATTTTCTGTGCCCAGAGAGAAACCGATTGCTCTTGTTACTGTCTTCAGGACCACAGAGCATGTCATTAAATAGCCCCTGACATGCTACCAGGGTGCAGATAGATTGCATAGGGGTCAGATTGCATTAGGATTGTAGAAACTTGGCTTCATCCGACGTTGGCAGACAACTGATTCTCAGAGAAGACCATGCATGTTGAATCCAGGCAAGTGAAAGGAGGCAAAACACAGCAAAGTGAAATAATAGGTTCTGAATGTCAAGACTTGTGAAATGGTACTGGTTTCAGTACCAAGGAGTTTCCTGACTGGGAGCTTTTCCTTTGTGACAAGTCCCGAATGATAGCCATAGTCTTATCTGGTTCTAGCTGTTGCCTGAATCTTGGCTTCCTGTGGACAACTCACGGAAAGGCCGTGGATTGGTCCTCCTGCCATCGCTTCCTCTGAAAAACAAAGGGCTATGGGTTGAGTGGATAAGCGTCTTTGCTCGGGGCAGCACCCTTCATCTCCCACGCTACTTCCGGTAACAAGGGCCTCTCACTGCCATCCCCGCCCGTCTAACCCAACTGCAGTCTACCTAGTAGACTCCACTGAGCAACAGGCAGGTTGCCATTGGAATAAAGAGATTAGAAAACTAAGACAAAGCTGTTGTATTGAAGAAGTCTACTTGGAGGAGCAGGTGGAAGTTCTGCTGCTGTGAATCTGCCTCCTCAGGGAACTTAAGCCAGACATCCCACAAGGAAGCTTGTGACCTGTGCGGCAGTCGTCATGTGTGAACATATTTAACTCCCCACGGACATATTATATGTACATAAGTGTGCATATACAGCCTCCTTTTCAACAATGTGACAAATGAAGATTGGATAGTTTAATGTTAATGTGCAAAGTCACATGGTGAGAGGACAAGATCCAGACCCACAGCTACTGGCTCCAGGTCAAGATCTGTCTCAGTTACGTGCTTCACTCATTTCAAATTGGTATTTAAGTTTGTATTTTGTATTTAGTTTTGGAGAGATTTATGTGATCAAATCATAGAGTCTTGATTGTAAGAAACTCCCCAAAACACGTCAGCGTGCTAGTGATCTAGTAGAGATGGAGAGGCTTCACATTGAAGTAAGTCTTAAAAATTGCCACCGTGAATTATTCGATACAAATTACTGATAAAAATGGGAAGGGGAACATATCTGTTTGTTAAAAGAAAAAGCTCCTTGTCTTTTTTTCCAGGGTGGCGTTGGCACTGTAAAAAGAGGGGATTCTCCTCTCTTATTAATAATAGTTTGGCAATATCAAGGAAAATCATGTGATACCCCAAAGACGTTTCTGCTGTATGGATATATTTGATTAAACACCATCTGGATGGTTCCTCATTAGCCAAGAAAATAACCCATCTCAGATCTTACACATGCTTTACATGTGTCAAGAAATATATTGGTTAAATCAAGAGGATATATATGGGTTGAAGTCTGATGTGCAACGGCTGCTGTCAAATCTGTTCAGCTACACCAGGAAGTTTGACTGCTGGGACCCAGCGCTCCTTTCTCTGCCCCACATCTGGACCCATTTCCTCTGGAGTCGGTTTTTTCACATTTGAGAGGACTTCGATGGCTAGGGGAAATCAGCCAGTTGAACACATATATAAAGGGAGCTCATAGTTTTAAGGAAAGAAGAGAAAGAAGGAGAAAGCTTAAGTAAGTTAAGAATGTCAAAAACAAAACACTAATAAAATAGCGAATTTTATCCTTCTTGAGGTGGTGAATTTTTTTTTTTTCAAATCGTTGAAGTAAAGCCAAAAAGGGTAACAGAAACTATGGATCCGTTTAATGAAACAAAAACTTAAAATGTTAGTGTGTCAAATGAAGATGAACGAAACGAAAGACAACAAGCTGGAGAAATAATCATATCGTATTAGATGAAGTATAAGCATATTTGAAAAATGGGCGTTTTTATGATTTAATGCGAAAGAAGACAAATGATAGAAAAGAGCAAGGATATGACCAAGCAAATCGCAAACTAAATAACAATTACTGAGAGACAAACAAAAGACATTTCAAACTAATTGTTCTTCAAAGTCAAGCAGATTGAAACAATGTTTGGCTGTCAAATTATTGTCTTTTCACCAGATAAAAGTAATTGCTCAAGGAGCTAAATCATCACGGTTTTCCAAGTTGGCAAATTGACAGTATCGAGTCATTAAAATGTATATGCTTACCTAGTCATTTACCTTTGGGAATGTGTTCTAAGGAGAGCATAAGACCTGTTTTATGCAGTGACTGCTGTATGCAGACTTTTATAATAGAATTATGTATAATAGTGAAATATTTTGAATAAATGGAATTCCCACTAAAACAGGATGGGCTACTTAATTTGTGCACCTTCTTGTAGTACTCTGTAATCCCACTTTGTAATTCTCAGCATACATTAATATTATTCATTTATTCAATAACCAGATAGCTATTGAATCCCTGCTCTCTGTGCCAGGTATCCTTCAAGACCCTGGACATCGAGAAGTGAACGAAGTAGAGAATTCTTGCCATGTGCTGCAGAAACGAATGATTGAACAAAAAAGCAACTAATAAGTAAAGCATGTTATATGTCATATAGCAGTGATGTGCTGCTATTAAGAAAAGGGCGCTGTTACGGTGCTACTAAGAAACAGTGAGCACCTGGGAGGCCTGGGGGGGTCCGTGGTGGAGCATCTGCCTCCCACCCTGGGTGTGACCCCAGGGTCTTGGGATCGAGTCCTGCACTGGGCTCCCTGCAGGGAGTCTGCTTCTCCCTCTGCCTGGGTCTCTGCCTCTCTCCCTGTGTCCCTTGTGCATGAATAAATAAAATCTTTAAAAAAGAATAAAGAGTGAGCACAGATGATGATGATGATGGAGGATGGTGCAGGAGGCGACAACGTGATTTTAAGGGGAGTGTTAAGGAAAGACCTTGAGGATACAGTGACCGGTGATTCTGGAGCTGTGGAGGTGAGGGACAGGGGACATATTAGACCGAGGGACACGGAACAGAAGCCTGCGGGGGAGGGCATGTTGGATCCCTGCAAGGAGGCCCTGGCTCTGAGGCCTACAAGGAGCAGAGCCCTGGAGGCGCCAGGGCCCCGAAGAGTGCTGAGAAGCGGGGACATTGAGCCCCCCTTCCTGTCCTAGCAGCCTGGCCCCCCTTCCCCGTGGAGCCCAAGCCCCCCTTCAGGAGGCTGCTGCAATAAGGAAGCAAAGAGATTCCCGGGGTGTGGGTCCCTGCAGTACAGGGCGAGCCAGAGGACAAAGGTTGGCTTGTAATATTTATAAATTGATGCATATTGTTGGAATATCTCACCTTATATTTAGTTAGCAGTACATTTCATGGTTGTGAACCCAAGGGGTGCCTGGGTGGCTCTGCCCCTTAGGAGTCTGGCTCTTGATTTCAGCTCAGGTCCTGATCTCAGAGTGGAGAGCTGGACCCTGCACTGAGCATGGAGCCTGCCTAATGTTCTTTCCCTCTCCCTGTGTCCCCTCCCTCTCCATCACATGTATGCTCCTTTCTCTCTCAAAAAAAGTAAGATATTTAAGAAGGTGTACATGGGAAATCATGGCCTATAGTCCCTGCATTCCACTTCTTAGTTTCCTGTTCATTCTTTCAGTGATTTTTCGATGGGTTCTTGATATGCGTATCTTTGTACATGAATATGTGTGTGTGTGTAAAGGAAAACATCCTAAAGGAAAACATCCAACAGATTATGCTTTTATCCCTCGTTCTTACCATGACGTGTTTGCATATGATATAAACTATATCGTACCTGGTTTTCTTCACCTAGAAAATATCTGGTTATATTTTGAATGTGGAGCTAATAGGATTTTCTGAAAGGTTGGAGCCAGGGCATGAGAGAATGAGAAACATGAAGGATGATCCTAAGGAACCGTAAGAAGGAAATTGCTTGGGGGGTAATTGCTTGTTCAGCATCTTTCTTCTCTGGCAGATAGGGAGAGCTCACAGCCTGGTGGCCAGCATGTACTTTAGTGACCAGTGTAAAGTAGGAGTTTCATATCTGTTTTTAATAATGAATGGCTAGTTGAATAAATACGGCATAAATCAACTAAAATAGAATGCAGATAGCAAGATGAAATTTGTTTTCATATATATTTAATCTTGAGGGGAGTGGGGAAATGCTTAGAGAATGTTTGATGAAAAAACTATTCAGCTCTGCTTAAAGAGAATGTTCCAAATTTGGAGGAGTGTATATGGATACCTATACTTTGAAAGTTGCTAAAAAGGCATAGGCAAAAATTTTAATAGTGGTTTTCTCTTGATGTTAGGATTATAAATGACAGGTCCATCTTGCTTTAGAATCTTATGTCTTTTCAAATTTTGTCTATAATAAGCATCATTTATAAAATCAGAAAGAAAAAGAAATAAGGAGGGAAGTGATCTATTTTTTTCAACTTGATGAGGAACAGATAATAGATACTGTGTACAAGTGACAACATAGTAGAATGTATAGTCTCATTACTTCTTAAGATAAACCCTAGAAATATTAGAAAATTTCCACCTCTGAAATGTTTGCTATCTGGGCCGCCAGGTAATAGCACAGGAATGAAGGATTCCTTTCATTTTATCACATCCGCAGGTTTGTCAGGGTATTAATCAGGGCATAGAAATATAACATCTGTCATAAAGTCTGTGAGATGTTCTTGCTGGCTTCTTTTATATATTGTGCTATTTTGACATTCTCTATATAAAATATGGCACCTTTTACCCATTATCAGATTTTCAAAAAGATAGCTGTGCCAATGACCTATATTTTTGTTTCACTTTACAGTAAGTCTTGGAGCTCTTTCACTATTGGATCATATAGATTTACGTCATTCTTGATATGCTTTTTTGGGGGGTACTATTTATATAAGATGGATGTTCTATAATTTGTCCAGTGACTTGCACATTGGTGGACATGTTTTTTTTTCCTCATTTTTCATGATTATTGATAATGCCGTAATGGTTACGAGAGCATATGTTTCTTTTTGCTCCTGTGTAATTTCTTTAGGATAATTTCCTCAAGTTGGTGTTATTGGATATGAAAGGCTATGTATTTTTTAAGCTTATTCATTCACTCATGAAGCAAATATTAATGGTGTATTTGCTACTATTTCAATCATGGTTCTAGAATTAGTGATACAGTCCTGGACAAAATGAACAGAATTCCTGTATTTTAGCAGTTTACATTCCAGTGGCAGAGACAGACAACCAACAAATAAATAAGAGTGTATGTGTGAGAATATATGAGTCTAAAATGTGAAGAAAAAAAAAGGTACAGCAGCAAATGTCAAGTAGTGATAAGTGGTCCGAAGAAAAATAGAGCAGGGTTGGGTCATGGAGACTGACAGGAGTGCTATCAGAATTTAAGGTAAGCTGTAATAAAAAATTGGTGCAAAAGGATCATTTAAAGGAGAGCAGAAAATGGGCAAAGGGCTGTAGCCAATGTGAAAAGATTAAATAGAATCTGAATTTCTGGGGATGGACTGTTCCATTTTGGACCAGAGGCAAAAAATAGAATAGTAGATTTTGGGTTTTATTCTAAGAGTGATAGGAATCCATTGTATTGTTTTAAGCAGATAAATGACGTGACTTAATTTACATTTAAAATAGGGCTGTAGTGCTTAAAAAAAATAAGACTCTTGGGCAGCCATATTAGATGCAGGAATCTCTGTGGATCGTTTCCTATCATAGGTTAGAAAGAGATAAAAGGCCTTGGGGTAACTTCTAGAAACATAGTATGAAGGTGTCAGATTGGACTGATATTTGAGGGTAGAAAGAATCAAGGACTTACCAGAGGATTGGATTTGGTATGGGAGAGAAAAGAAAGAATCAAGGATGATTTAAAATGTTGATAGATTCAGCCCCAATCTCCGATACGATTTACCCAAGCCTCTCTTTTGCCAGACATATATGAGATTCTCCTCCCAAATCCTCAAAGGCCATGAGTTCTGATAACTTTGTGACTCGGGCATCATGCTTAGCATGGGGTTGGCATTTGATAATTAATCTGTTGAATTAATGAATGAATTTACATGTTACCCTTTTGATGCTCAGCAATATGAATTTTGTTGTTTTAATTTGCATCAATTGAACTTCAATATTTTTTTCACATGTTTACTAAAAATGTGTATTTCTCTATGAAGTGCCTGTTTATGACCTTTGTTCCATGTGATTGGATTCTTCTTAGGAATATGCAGAGTTTTTTAATGTTTTTCAGACATTATTTGTTATATATTTTGTACATGGCATTATACTGTTTCTCTTTAAACTTTATTTTTGTGTTTTTGGATATACCCAGGTTTCAGATTGACATGCATAAAATTATATATATATATTAGGCTTTGGGGAAATTTCAGGGCCTTTAAATCCATTTTATTATTATTTCTCGCCGTGTGTCCATACAAGTAGGTTTACAGATTTAAGAGATTTAAGTAAGGACAAACAACAGATTCCCTGAATTTTGCTAGTGTGTTCTTTCCACTAAAGAACTTACCTCATGGCCAGGTATATTTAATATGTAATGTGAAAAGTAAGATCAAAAAGTGTGGAAGGGAGAGAATGGAGGTGTAGTTTATGAAGCATGACCATAATTTTATTTAAAATTTAAAAACTACCATATAGATAGATGTGTGGATGATTTTTCCTTACTTTATACTTTCTATAATTTACATTTTTTTCCATTTTAAGTGTATACTCTGTGTTTGTATCTTTGTGTGTGAATAGGACATTAAAGTGTCCCTAATTCAGCAGGAAATGGTATAGATCTGGAAAAATACTATATCAAATCACCCCTCATTGAAAAAAAAAAACTGAAATGAAAGGATGCCCCTACCTGAACAGAAGAGTAGAATTCGGTGGCCTACTTTGGAATTATAGAGGAAGGATGAAAAATCTGAAATCTAGAATGAAATGGGAAGGAAAAGGAACTGTAAAAATACCAAGAAAAGGAACATTTAAAAGAACAGGAAATCGGGCAGCCCCAGTGGCTCAGCGGTTTAGCACCACCTTCAGCCCGGGGTGTGATCCTGGAGATCCAGGATCGAGTCCCACATCGGGCTCCCTGCATGGAGCCTGCTTCTCCGTCTGCCTGTGTCTCTGCCTCTCTCTGTGTGTCTCATGAGTAAATAAATAAATTCCTTAAAAAATAAAAATAAAAAATAAAACAACAGGAATCAATAATAGGAGGTGAGTAGAGGGGGATGGAGATTTCTAAATGAAGTGATAAGGAAGGGGTATCACGTGCAGGCTGTATTTCCTGAGCACCGGAGTTGGAAGGCATCCAGGGGCCAGTCTGTTCTGAGGGACTGCCCATGACCTGCATGACCTACATTCCACGCTTCCGAATCCCACACTGTGGTCAGAGGACAGACCGCGCTCATTATCAACAGAGTGCTCTTTCCCCTCCTTACTAAGCCTTCCCAGCCTAGTTCTTAAATGTAACCTGCAGCGTTGATGCTCAAAGATGAACTGGGCGCCATGTGATTATAGTCCAGACCCTTCAGTTTGAAGATCCCTGCCAGAGAAAGATCTTGTCTTAGACCATCCGGCTCTGATTGTATCTACTTTTCTTAAGTGTATTTTATGATGATTCTTTGGGTTTTCATCAGCCACTTGCCTTCTTCTTGGATAATTACTTTTTGGAAGGGATGGAAGAGTATTTGTAGGAAGATTCAAGAAAGAACCTGCATTGAGTTGTCTCCAGGACTGCTGGTCTTGGGTATCTTTGATCCTTGGGTACCCTTATCTATAAGGATAGTGGTAATTGACTTACCTGACAGATGATGATAAGGGGAGGTGAATTCCCCTTATCTTTTGGATCTGTGATTCTATGAATTTTATGACACATCTCAAACCAGGATAACAAACTTTTAGTAAGGTAATAGCAAATATATAGCCATTTAGAATGAAGACCTGAAAAATTGTCATATATTAGGTCAAAATAGATGGATGATTTTGAATGCAGAGGGATATGTATTAGCCCTTTTCTCTTTTCTAAAATGATAAGATTAATTTCTACATTTATTAGCTGTATAGAAAATAGTCCACATCACACATTAATTTTTTGAGATTCAAGCAAAATAAATCATCAGCTCTCTTTGACATTTATGTCATCCCAGTGTCATTATGTCTTTGAAATAAGTTATTAATTACCCTTAATTAAATTCATTTGAAATGGTGGAATTTCCATTACTAAGTGCTTATTTCATAATTCCTGGAAGTTTTATAAATTCCGCTCAATTTAACAAATATTTATTAAGGTTATTTTATGTAAGGTATGATTTTAAGCATTTTAGATAACCACTGATTTCATATCCCTTGGTAAAAATTAAGCATGCCTCTTTCTCTTGTGACTATGTATACCTGCTGTCAGAGCTTGAGGCTTGGCTTTTGCTTTTTGGAAGATAATAGAAAGTGTGTTGGGAGAATTATCTCAATATTTGAAAGAAGAAATTTGCCTAAACACGTTGGAGTTTAAAATATTCCACAAATATCTTTATGTTGGGAGCACTGGGCAATGGATGATGGGTTATGTTCCCAACACAGGTTTTACGTTAGATGCCATAATGAACTTTACATGCTTTTGTTTTATATTATTTTGTTTATCACAACCATGTATTTAGAAAGAAGGAATGGCATTAGAAGTGACCCAGTGGAAAGAATTATTCAGAGCCAAACTAAAAAGTTCCTTTAAAAAAAAAAAGATTATAATTTATTCGTGAGTGACACAGAGAGGCAGAGACATAGGCAGAGGGAGAAGCAGGCTCCCAGCCGGGAGCCCAGTGTGGGACTAGATTCCAGGACCCCAAAGATCATGACCTGAGTGACCTGACCAGACACTCAACCACTGAGCCACCCAGGTGCCCCCAAACTAATAAGTTCTAAGTGTGGCATCCAGTGGCCTTTCTCCCTCTAAGTGCAGAGGGCAGAGTTCAAAGGGTGGTTGGAGGCAGGAAAGGATCTGAGTTCCTTGGCGCAGCCCTGTCTGTGTCTTCTCTTCCCATCTCTCTTTGGGCCTGTCTTTCGAGAGATGCCAACATTCGCCGGTTGGACCCTTAGGATAAGTCAATACGCTAGTTGGCAACTGATCCATACACTATTTCTTTCTCATTTATTTTTTTCAATATAAAAATAAATGTACTTCTTACTTATTTCTTATTTGTTCTGTTTGTCTTTTACTGATCCTCCACTCCTCGCATTCACTTTAGGCCCTCCTTGGTGGAAGACTATGATCCACCTCTCTTTGAAACCAGACAAGCAGATGGCACGGTATCTTGTCCCTTGTTTTCTCTTCACACCTTTTTTATTGTGTGAAAAGAAAACTGAAAATTTCAGTGAATGCTCCCAACATGCAAGTGATGAGTCCTTGAATAATGCATTGTCACCACCAACAGGGTCTTTCATTTTCTTAATTTTCTGGACATACAGACCTATCTGGATTCTGTTAATACAAACCTGCCTTATCCAGATTTCAAATAAGCTGACCAGCCCCTACGTTAGAACAGCTGGCTCCAAGCTGGCTTCTCCAGGAACTGACTCATGATTTATGGGTTCTGAATAAATAAATACAGAAGAGGTTACAACTCTGAAAGAGAGCAAGTAGTTTTCCAGTTTTCCTCAGAGTTGAGGATGTTATTTGCGTAGAGAAGATGAAAAATAAAAGGAGATAAAGGCAAGATTTCCTGATGAAATTTGAATGAATGCTAACTGATTACTCTCTAGGGGAATGCTCTAAGCCATATTAATGCCTCAGAAAATGAGAAAGAGGTGAAGATCCGTCATTAAAATCATGACAGTTATGTCTCTTGAAGGTATAATAAATCTTTAAATGCTAACAATTTTTAAATTAGGTAAAAATTATTTTATAGTAAAAAAACAATAGGTGTCTAGTGAGGTGCCAGTTTATGAGCATTTTTGTAGGAATTTAGTTGCATAGAATATTCCAAGCATTTTCTGTACTAGCCAGAGATGGGTGATGAGCTTGGCAGGCAAAAGGATAAGCAGCAAAGACTTTAGTGATGTTATCTGAGGTACCCAGATTTTGAAAATAGTAGTCCACTTACCAAATTTTAACTGCAGACATGATGTGTGTATTTGAGTTTTGTGGCAAAGTGTTTATGTATGTAGGTATTTATGTTTTTCTGGAATGACTGTATTTTTAGAGCAGTTCTAGGTTCACAGTAAAATTGAGGGTGCAGGTACAGATCTTTTCCCTATACCTCCTTCCCTCATACATGGCTAGCCTTGTCCTTTTATCAATATCCCCCAGCAGAGTGATACTTTGTTATAATTGATTAGCCTACATTGATGCTTCATTATCACCCAATATCCATAGTGGACATAAGGTTCACTCTTGGTGTTGTACATTCTCCGGGTAGAGACAAATGCATAATGACCTATATCCACAATTAGTATCATACAGAGAGGTTTCACTGCCCAGAAAATTCTGTGTTCCGTCCATTCATCCTTCCCTCCTTCCCAGCCTGGCAACCATAGATCTTTTCAATGTCCCCATGGTTTTGCCTTTTCTAGAATGTCATATAATTGGATTCGTATATTATATATCCTTTCTCAGATAGGCTTCCGTCACATAGCGATATGAATGTAAGGTCCCTCCATGGCTTTTCATGGCTTGATAGCCCATTTCTCCCTAGTGCTGAATAATATCCTATTGTTGGGACGTAGCATTGGTTTGTTTATCTGTTCACCTACTAAAGGACATCTTGGTTGCTTCCAAGTTTTGGTAATTATGAATTAAATTTGAGTAAACCTTTATCCAATTACGAATAAAACTGCTATAAGGAAAGAAAGCAGAGCATTTGTGTTTTTACTTTCAAAGTTTAAAAATCTGAAGATTTCACAGAATCATTTACACACCCGCTTCTTCAGGAAAACAAGAAGTGAGGCAATACTGGACCGCCTGGGAAGCAGTGGACCGAGAGAGCTGAAGAGCAGTCCTGGCTTTTGTGTGAGGCCTGAGTTTTGCATTCACTCCATCTCCATCCCAGTGCATCATCCCTCCCCTACCACCCACTGGACTCTTCGTGTCACCTTCTGTTTCTATAAGCGTTTAAATTTGCATCCTTTAGAGGGGTGGAAGCCAAATAAGTAGATTGTTATTTAAAGATTTTGGGCCTTTATTCAGACACCATGGGGTTTCTGGTGCATAGTTTTCTTTCTCTTCAGTTCATATTGCTAAAATTTATTATTCTATGGGGAGGGGGCCCTGAGGGTCTGTATTCCAGATCTGTTGCATTATCTGGAAACAGATATCTTGTTCTGGATCTGTTTTGAGGTCCCTTCTACCCAGGTGCTGTGGCCCACCAACTTCCACCCAAGGATGTGGCAAAGCCCCTACTGTTCTTTTACGGCTGCTTCTCACTTCCATTCTTCCTCTTCTTTCCCTATCCAGGTACAGTGAGAGTGGTCCTGTCCTGTCTCTTGGGGAACTTCTCACTCAAGGCCAAGAGAGGAACTAAGCTTAAAAGGAAACATTTAGGACAATGCCTGAGAATACTTAGGATGTGTTGAGGGCTCTGGAATTGATGTGTTGAGGGCTCTGGAATTGATGTGTTGAGGGCTCTACCCCTCTTGGGCAGGTCCTCATCCTGCCACCTAAATTCTATGAAATTGTCATATCTCCACATACCTCAATTTCCTCCTTTTTGCATTAACACATTTGGTCAGTCAAGGGCTGCAGATACTCCGCATCAGCATTGCTGGTCCCTTTGACATTTTCTTTACTCACTTCCTACACCCCACTTCTCAGCACCTAACTCATGCTCAACAGCAATCCAGACCCTCTTTACCATGTATACCCAGACTCAACCTCAAAAACCACTGCACATAGTAGATCTATGCCCGTTTGTCCTGAAGGAAACCTCTCATTGCTGTTTAGAAACAACTCCCGGATATGTTTCTTCTAACCAAAACCAAGCATGAATTTAGGCCATTGGAGGCACATTAGTAGGTGACATGTCTACCTCCAAGAATGGTTTCAGTTGGGTGCATTTGAGACATCATTCATTCCAATGAGGGTCTTCCTGTACTGAGCTGAGTGTACTTGTTAAAATTGCAGCAACAACAAAAAAATCATGTTCAGATTTTGTTTTTCATGTATGCCACTAAAAATCTCCTTTTGAAACCTCAAATATTCCTTGTTTCATTTAATCCTTAGCTTGTATCCTCCATTTAAAATCCTTAACAGAAAATTTGCTTAGCCGTTTTACAGAAATGAGAACTGCTTGATTTGCTTTCCTCTTTGTTGTAAGAAAAACATCCACTAGTCTAGATTACAGTGTTGCAAAATTAAGGAATTTGAAACATCTTAAAAAACATGGGGCATAGCTCCATCTCCCTAAAATATTGTGTCATGCCTTTCCTTTGCACCATAATCTCTGATATTTAATGAAAAAGTCCCTCTGAATTCAAACATGTTATTTTACAAATAAGGAAATTAAAGCTCTCTGAGGTGTGGTTAGTACCAGCTAGTGAGTCAAAGAAATGTTAAGGTCCATTCTCTAGTCTTCATAGAGCCTGGGAAGGCAAAGGTTGGGCCCTGGGAATTTTGGATCCATAAGGGGGTTGGTTGTTGAGGGGATGACAGAGAGGCAAGATATTGACCCTGTTGGTTGGAGGTCAGGGAAAAAACAAAAAAACTGTAGAGTTGGGGCTGAAGAAACTTACATGAAAAGTGAACCGAGAAAAAAATAGAGACACAGAATAAGGCAGGCAAGGAGTGTAATTACTTGTGTGGAAATTTTGCAAACACCAATTTTTGATGATTTACTGCTTTTCTGAACGGTTGGGAGCATCCAAAGGAAAGAGGCCTGAGTGGGAGTCCCCCAAGAAGTCCTTTCTAGTGGAAGGCCCTAGGGCTCTGATTGGCTCATTCTTTTTTTTTTCAAATACATTACTCTTTTCTTTCATGTATTTTCTGTATTGTAAAGAAAAAAAATACTTCCCTATCATGAATGCATCTTTAAATGTCAAATTATACTAGTCTTGGGATCCCTGGGTTGCTCAGTGGTTTGGCAACTGCCTTTGACCCAGGGCGTGGTCCTGGAGTCCCAGGATCGAGTCCCATGTTGGGCTCCCTGCGTGGAGCCTGCTTCTCCCTCTGCCTATGTCTCTGCCTCTTTCTCTCTATCTCTGTATGTCTATCATGAATAAATAAATAAAATCTTAAAAAAAAAATAAATGCTAAATTATACTAGTCTTAATATGATCACTCTTTGTTGATTATGATATTCTCAAATAGAGCTTGCACATGTGATCTGAGGACTGTGTTTGGCATCGCATCCAATCCTGAAGACTTTTTGGCTGAGCCCCCATGTATTTGTAGGTACAGTATTTTGAACATGTTGTTGTGGCCTATATTTATTTATTTATATGTTTGTAAATCATATACTCACATGCTATAATATTATGTATATTGTCAGGGAACCATGAGAGCTAATTTAGGGACGATGTATTTGCTTGTTGCCAGTCTGTATATCCTTTGCAGTTGTCAGTTGCTTTCATCTAGGGAGAAAGATGGGCTTCTCCTTCCCGGTACCAAAAGCTTCCATGCTTCTAAATACGGGACCCGAGATACTTTCAGTGTCTGTTTAATACATACAAGCATTAGCAAAGTTGTTTTCTTTCTTACTACCTCTCTTTTATACCATTTGTACAATTTAAAGACAAATTTATGATAATATTAATGACTCACTCAATATTAAAAACATCACCTCATGCAATTTTCATTTCTACATATTACTTTTCATGTGCATTCATTAGAATCCTAAAATTCATGCTGTTCTGTATTGTGTTTTTTTCGAGTTCAGAATGGCTTCACAAAGACTTGCTTGTGTCAACAACATAATCCCAGTTTCGGTGCTTTCATAATAGTCTTGTGGGCTTTAGAACTATAATTTAGTGAGCCGATCTTCTAATCTTGGATGCATATGAGCTATTTTTGTTTGCTTTTATTATTTTAGATAACCCTGCATGAATCACTCTTCTACTGTCATCCTTAATGCTTGTAGTGCATTATTTCCCTGATCTGAAATGCGTTAGTTGTCAAGATGTAGAAGTCTATATGCTTCTCATTGTATTTATCCATAACTTCCTGAACTTTCTGCAGTTCTGGGTTGGTGTATCCCCTCACCTGTCAGCATCTGATCATTCCCAGGCCAAGACCACATGGTCAAGGGCATTTCCCTTTTTCTAACTTCCACCCTGAGTTAGCTCCAGGAGATGACTGCTTTCCTACAGGGCTGTAGGATTGCCTCCACTAGTTGGACCAGTCCAGATCACTGCTTATTTTCCCAGGATGCAGTACGACAATGCCACCACTGAGACTCCTTGGAAGTATGAGCTAGTCACCACACAGACCCAAGGACATGTCTAGTTGTGTTGGCCAACTGATGTCATTGGGAAAGGATTACCAGGAGGAATAAATATTTAAATCAGTTCATTGTATATGACTGTTACCACGGTCAAAACAAAAGCCCTGCCTGTCACAGAGGGGACCCTGGAGGTGCAGCTTAACCGTGAGCCTTGTTCAATTGAGCTGCTTCTACCCTCTCTTAAGAGAAGACAGGCTCCTTCAGCATTCCTGAGGGCCAATCTCCAACTTCCTTTTAGAAAATAGACACTCTCCCAGGATGCATCCTGTTCCCACATGGTGCATAGTGGAGGACACTGTAGTACTTGCAAATTGTGGTGTATCAGTCTAGGAAAACACAATGAGCAGATTCAGCTGGTCATACAGGATAGCCTGTGGCACTGCAAACTAGTTACCTTTTACAGATGCATACCTGGGAATTGATATATAAAACTGAAACATAAACTAAGCCTGAGAAGAGTTTTAGAATAAGGTGGTTATAGTAGTCAAAAAGTGCCTAGTACATACAGAATTGTGTCTAAGTAGATGGATTTTTCTTTTTTTTTTAAATATTTATTTATTCATGAGGGAGGGGCAGAGGGAGAAGCAGGCTCCTTGCTCTGTGGGACTTGATCCCAGGACCCCCAGATCATGACCTGAGCCGAAGGCAGAGGCTTAGCCAACTGAGCCACACAGGTGCCCCTAAATAGATATATTTTTAATATGACCTTATTTGGGTACTGTATGCTTTTCTTTTCTTTCTTTTTTGTTTTTAAAGATGTATTCATTCATTCATTCATTCATTCATTCATTCATTCATTCATTTGAGACAGAGAGGGAGACAGAAGGAGAGGCAGGCTCCCCATGGAGCAGGAAGCCTGCTGTGGGACTCAATTTTAGGACCCCAGGATCACAACCTGAGCCGAAGACAGACACGCTCAACTGCCTGAGCCACCCAGGCGCTTTTCTTTTTGAATTGTCTCTACTAGGCATTTAAAATGGTATTCATATTTCCCCCCAGAATCTCCAACATTTGCTAAAAGGAGAAGACATTTTCACATTTCAAAGTCTCAGATCTCACCTTATTCGGTGTTTGAAATGATGAAAATCAGATTGAAATCCAATTTTTAAAGGTCTACTCCTGTGTTCCGCCAAAGCCCATGCAAAGCCAGGAAAGCTAAACAGAATTGATTTTTATTTTCTTTCTGCTCTCTCAGTCCAACCCTGTTTTTCACTAGTGTTGAAATCAGAAGCACTTCTTATTGATCTGGGTCTTGAACCAGTATAATACCTGATTCACACAATTGAAAGAACTATCATCATGGTGGTTCTAAAGATAAAGAGGAAACTGCGTGGACTTAGGACATTTCTGCATCTTGCTGTGGTTTCCTGGTTCTCTGAATTATGCATTGGATCCGGGCAGAGTAAAAAAAAAAAAAAAAAAGAACTCGATCCTATCATCATTGAATGAAATTAGGGAGAATTTTGAGGTGGGGCCTGCCCACAATTGATGCTATCAAATCATTAGTCCATCCCAGAGTCCCAGAGTCTGGTAAATGTAACTTGAAATGTCTGGTGTCATTACTGCCTGCCAGTCCCCTTTCTCTCAGATGTGCTGTTATTATTGACGTTGATATTAGAGGGGAAAGTTGGAGAATCTGGAATGTGTGAGACTTAGCATGGGTGAAAGGCAGGGCTTGAAATGTCTGGTGTCATTACTGCCTGCCAGTCCCCTTTCTCTCAGATGTGCTGTTATTGTTGACGTTGATATTAGAGGGGAAAGTTGGAGAATCTGGATGTGTGAGACTTAGCATGGGTGAAAGGCAGGGCTGCCAGTTTGGATCCCCTGGTCTAAAAGCAAGGATAAACTTCATAAGATGGATATTCCTCATCCCCACTTGGGCACGGAGGGCCCATCAAGGCAAAAAGGCTACTTAGGCAATAATCATCTTTTGTAAAGAGTGGTGCTGTTAGATGTACTTATTAATCTTTAAGATGGAAGGACAGGTTTGTGGTTTTATGATAAAGAATCTATTTGACGATCTTTTTAAGACACTATGGACATAAGAACCTAAATCAGAGTTTTAAAAATCCTACCCATAGTCTCTATTTTAACTTTATTCTTATTCTCCTCCTTTTTTTTGGGAGGGGGGCATAGGGGAGGTGTGGGGGTTGTCCGGGACCTGCCTGCCCTGCAAAGCCCTGCCTCTTGTGTGAAGCCTTCCCCGACCACAGTGGTATCTGCTGATTTATCGTCCTCTCTAATCTCTGAACTAACAGTGCATTTATTGAAGGATCAGACACTAAATCCTAAGTTCACCCTGTCTCAGACTTCCATGTTGTCTGTAAGCTCCATTTTACACTTTTCACAGTCCTCTTAACAGTGTAGGGAGACACCATATTGTGGGTTTGACCCCCCTGCCTCCCTCCATGAGCTCCTTGGAACATCGACTATGTCTTATTCATCATTCTTGTGCCCTTTGCCCGTAGCATTCTGCAGTGCAAATACTGAATTTATAGTTGAATTTGAAAGAATAATGTAGCATTCACCAGGGAAATTATGAAATATTAATAATTGAAATTAGGAGAGTTTCTCTCTAAATCCTAACATTTTCTCACCTCTCAGAGATAATCTATGATTCCAGCTACTCTAGACCCCCTTGGGGTTTTCCTTGATTTATCCCCCGTTCTGGGCCTAAGCCAGTTACCTCATCCTATTTCCAAGGCCATATTGATTGGTGGAGAGCCAGGTATAGACCCAGTCAGAAACAGTGAGAAGGAATGAAATTTTTCTTGGGATGTCTGAGAAGATTTGTAAACTTCCCAGCACATCAAAAACATCTAAGTAAATAGAGTGTGGAGACCCCATCCTCCCCTTGTTCTTCCACATTGGCTGTGATGACAACAGAACGTCGTGATGGAGAGAAACTGATTCAAGATGGTGACTTGGTCTCTGTCTTATCTTTCAAAGGCTTCCTACTCTCTACTTCCCTCTTTACCGAGTTATATAAGTCGATACATTCTTGGCTTTTTTTCTTCTAACTCTTCCTCCTTTTCCTGTGTTTCCTTTCTTCTTCTCTTCTCTTCCTCCTCCTCCTCCTTCATCTTCTTTTCGCTTGAGCCTGCTTGGACTGTGATTTCTATCAGTTGTCACTGAAAAGTCCTAATCAGTAACTCAGTGGAGATCATCTATTTCTCTTCGGTTCAGTCACACAATTGTGCTGTGTTCATGTGTTGATATTTTGACAAATTAATGCGTCCACAGGCCAACAGCAAACTATTGATGTAAGTGTCGTATCTTCTGTTTTCTAAATGGTGCCCAGATTGGTGGAGATACATTTGTCTGTGTTGTGAGAATTGAAAATCCTTCATGCATAACTTGAGTGCTCTGTGGATGTAAGTAATTTGGCATTTCTTCCCAAGCACAAAAGGGTCCCTGTTGCTTTTGAATACACAGGCTTCATCACTAAGTGGAGGTGATGAGAATCAGACCAGGGGAGGACAAATTTCCTGTGTGTGTGTGACTGTTTGAAATTTAGAAACTTTATCTGCCTCATTATGGTATTTAATAGACATTGAGGACATGAAGTAGGAAGCTGTGACTGGCCGCGTTTGACTTTTCCCCATTACAGTTATTTAACTGCTACCTCTCTTGGCCTCACGGATATGATTTACTGTTTATTTTAATTTTAGTCATAGGCAGACTGAACTTTTTGGTTTGAAATGAGTCTGAATCACAGTGTCAGCATTTTGCTCTGTAATAGGCCCTTAAAATCTTTACACCTTTGTCGTAATCAGTCAGACTCAGAGCTAATTACCATCCTTTCCTAGTGAGTGCTCGATTGAAAAACCACAAGAGAATATTTTTTAAAGAATAAAGTAAAAACAAAATGTCAAATGATAGGAATTATATGATTCAGATTTGGGATCCTGGATTTTTTTTCCCCCCAGGGACTCCTGATAAATCCAGTCACAGCAAATCAAAGTTAATGTTTTAGAATTTTTAGTGGGCCATGGGCAAAGAAGTTAGTGCTGGGAAAAGACCTTCACCTTACTGATTATGTGATTATGTTAATGGTACTACTAATGCTAAGTAGCAAATTAGTACATAAAGTATAGGCGCAGTTTCCATTACAATAGCAACTTTCTTATATTTTATCTTAGAGCTTTGCTTCTTGCCCTTGTAAGCGCCACAGTGCAGTGGTGGCTGGTTTCGCTTGAGTATTTTTATCGATTATAACTGCTGGTATAAGGCAACCTGTGCTTCCCTTACATTCTCCCTAACGGAGGTTATTGCTTTACATGACATGAGGATGGATCTAGAGGGAGCTTGGCTGTCCATGGGAGGAAGGTGGCATCAGAGAGGAGAAAGAGGGCTGGAGGTGGAGTGGTGTGCCTAATTCACAGTTCAGTGGTAGCGCTAGGACCAACCCTTTGTTCATTTTTGCCTGTCAGTTGTCATGGAAATTCTCCATCTAGTGACCTCTTTTGGTTCCCTGATAAACTAGGTGAATATTTTTGTTTGTTTCCTTTCAGTAGCTAGTTCTTTTTGCAATGACCCAGCTACAAATTGATTCCATGTCTTATTGATCTGACCTTTGGAAAAGATATGCAAAGCTGAAGATGTATGGATTTGAACATTTCAGTTCTCCTTTTGAAAGAATTTTCTACACAATAGGAGAGAATGTGGGCAATCATTTTATGGCCTTTACCAAAGTAAGCACTACTGTGAAGATGAAATTGGTCAAGGCTGCTAGGGTCTGGCATTGACAGAAGGTCCTTCCTTAGCTCTGTGATCATGGGTAAGTCATTCCCTTCCATTGGCTTCTTTTCCCTCATACATTACATGATGACTTGAAATGGACAAGGTCACATTTCCCTTTAAAAGATCTCTGATTCTAAACATGTGAAAGTCAGGTGGGTTTCTCTCGTTGACATTCCCTAGTATATTGCAGTGTTGTCCAGCTACAGGCATTTACAAACACAGCAGTACTATGTAGATCACTTTGTTGTCCTGTCCACTTAATTTGCCATGGCTTCTAAGAGTATTATATTTTGTTGTTGTTGTTGAGTACATCAATAGAGTGGGTAAGGTATGAAAAGAATACATACCTCCAGTGAGACTGGGTTAGTAACTGAGAAAATATCTCGAATTAGACAATACCATTTTATTGTTACTGGCTATCAGCAAGTTTCCTTGTGAAGGGAATAATATAAAAACCTCCATGGCACCTCTCTACTTGCTGCATTTTATTTAATTGGTTGGGATGCAAATCTTCTGTGGAGTAGGAATACATTTTCAAATTTTCCTGAATTTGAGAGCAGTACAAGGAAATGTGAAAACGTGCCAATAGTCACTGGGAAAGAGGTGAATGCCATTGTTTTTAATGAAGCAGCAATCACTCACTCTGTTGGCATTAGAACCCAATGACCAGCAGAATATTTACAGCATGATGCTGTCATATTTTGATAGGGAGTGGTAGCAGACCACCTGAGAGGGATTTCAGACCATCCCAAGAACCCATAAACCAGAATGGAGTTAAATATCCAATAATGTTATATCAGAGCAAAACAAGGCTTATTACCATCTGAGCTCTATGTATATCTGAAATGGGAATCCAGTAACATGGCAGAAATAACCTTTGGTTGGAGATTTAAAGGCATCATAGAGTGTAACTAAGAGTTTTTGTTTATATATTTATACTCTTTCTTTCTTTCTTTTTCTTTCTTTCTTTCTTTCTTTCTTTCTTTCTTTCTTTCTCTCTCTCTCTCTCTCTCTCTCTCTCTCTCTCTCTCTCTCTCTTTCTGTTTCATGCTGTTATAGAAAAGACAAGAAAAGAATGATTCCTGTTTAGTCACAAAGATTCCCACCTTTGCCTCTTGACAGAAGGCACAGTGGTACAGCGCAAAGAGTTTTAAAGTCAGAGTTGGGAAAGATCTAAGCTTTGGCATTTATAGCCATGTAACTTAAGACTAGTTGGTGATTTTTGCTAAGTGATGCTTTTTCAAGGATGAAATGGCAATAATCAGGATTGTCAGACATTTTAGTGAAGAAAGATAAATGACCACAATAGTTAACATTTCTTTGGCACTTGCTGTATGCCAGGCTGAATGGGTTCTAGCTATGCATAATCTTGTTTAACCCCCACACTAATACTATAAAGGAGGCTCCACCATCATTTCCATTGTCCACCAAAAGACATAGAATCTCAGAGTTCTCAAGTATCTTGGCTGTTGTCACACGGCTAGTAAGTGGCATAAGGATTGATGTAAACCAAGTGTATCTGACTTCAAACTTGTGGCTCTTAACTGCTATGCCAAGTTGTCTAACTTAGTGCCTGTTATGTTACCTAAAGGGCTGTCAGTACAGCCCATCATCCCATCTCTAACCAAACTTGTGCATGCTTGTGTACACACACACACACACACTCCTTAACTTTCAGTTATCAGCTCCAGCCTAGCCTAAAATGCAAAGTTGAATCCCAACCCCATGCAACCAGGATCCCTAGTCTTTAGTCACTCACGATTCTGTTGATTCTGTTTCTTTTTTTTTTTTTTTTTACATTTTTTAAATTTAAATTCAATTTGCCAACATATAGTATAACACCCAGTGCTTGTCTCTCACACTATATTTGGTATAGGTTTCCCTAAATCTATTTACGCCAATAGACATTTCTTAATTGGGCCTGTTGGGATACAATTTTACATGGGTCTCTTGTACTTCTACATGTCTAGAGGACAGAAGTGTTGACATATTTTGTTCTGTATCATATTATTAAGGATGTTTGTAGAGCAAATAACCTTAGAGAAGAGAAATGTCTCTGTTAAGAACAGAAGTCAGGTTTGTTACTCTCCAGTATATTAAAGATAAGTTCTCCCTCTAGGGCAGAGGTCAGGCAGTTTTGCTTATAACCCAGTTTTTTTTTAATTTTTAAAGATTTTATTTATTTATTCATGAGAGACACACACAGAGAAAGAGGCAGAAACACAGGGAAAGGGAGAAGCAGGCTCCATGCAGGAAGCCCGATGTGGTACTCGATCCCGGGACTCCAGAATTAAACCCTGAGCCGAAGGCAGGCACTCAACTGCTGAGCCATCTAGGTGTCCCTATAACCCAGTTTTAAAGAAAAATTCAGGTTCCCCAGTATTGGGTCCTCAGCTTTGATATGGGCCTACTATATGTGCAGCATCTAGGCTGCTTGGGGTCGCCCCTATGGGCTTTGGAACCAGTGCAAACTTGAAGCCCATAACTACTTGCTGTGCTTTTATGTAACGGAGTTCCAGAAGTCCGTGTCTTCTCCCTTTATCCATTAAACTGGTAAACTAACTTGTTAGATTGCAAGTGAGATAAAAATCTTAGAGCCTTCACTGCTCGTGACAAGGTCTAACATTTATTAATTGCTTTCCATGCACACCAGACTCCCATGCTGTACACATGTTGTTCCAGTGATACACTCTGAGATATTTACCATCATTATCCTCATCACTCTCTCTGACCCACTGTGTAGCTCATGAGTCAACTGTAGACCCTCTGACAACTTGGTGTATTGCATCTGATGACCTGAACAGAACATATCATTTATTTAGCTAGTATTCGTGAAGCTGTAGACTCACGTACTCAAAATTAT
The DNA here is from genome assembly GCF_018345385.1 of Vulpes lagopus. NCBI lineage: Eukaryota > Metazoa > Chordata > Mammalia > Carnivora > Canidae > Vulpes > Vulpes lagopus. The sequence goes on along the minus strand of NC_054826.1, from coordinate 57,668,334 downwards.
CGTACCCTTTTATATTCTGAATCTTACACCTCAGGTGCCAATCTTCCAAGTTTGGGTTAGTTGGAAATTGCACTTAAATTTGAAAGTAATTAACTTGATAATATTGAGCTTATTAAAATTTAATTAACCTGAAATATGGATATATAATTGTGGCATTATGCAAAACTGCTGACCGTAAGGAAGTCGATATGAAGGCAGCTTCCATATGCACTTGTTTCTCACTTGAATTCCACTCAATACTCCTGTGTCTGGTGTCTCACAATGACCCACTGCCTGTATGATATAATACATTCATTAAAATATCATAAGATACAAAATTTTGTCATTTAAAAATTCTTACCTTAGGCTTTAGGCGCTAACATTCAATAGAACGTTTGACATGGGTGTAGCTGGTGAAATATGTACCAGTCTTCAGTGACAGTGTCCAGGTGATTCAGGGGAGACATTTTGAGGGTAGAGAACTGTTTCTTGGCATCTGCTACAGAGACACCCTAACCTCTGTTAGACTGGTCTTGGTTTGAGACAACCAGTTTTGGAAATTACTTCAATGCCTGTGAAATTCCAGAAAAGCTAAATATTGCTTAGAATTTAAAGCCTCTCCTTGGTTAACAAAGAGACATTCACTTTCTGCTTTGTAAACTCCTTGCAAATTGCTACACAAATATAAAACAGTATTATTCAGATTTGTTGACAATGAAACCTTTTACTTGGTCATTTCTGTTCCTATTGAAATAGACTTTGGGAGCCATTAATGGATAGCGTAGACATCTTTGATTAACTGTGTCTACAAAATGAAAGCATAAAATTAGAAGGATATTGTCTTTTTATGAGATTTGTAGTTTTGTGATGTTTTTATATTGAATTGCACTTTTTCCCCAACTGATGTCAGAAATTTCTTAAGAAGCATTTTATCTGCAAAAATGATGTAGGAAGCCAGACCACAGTATCCTCTAATCACTAATAAAATAAACACAAGAAATGGTAGGGGTGGAGAGTTTTCTCTTCTTCCCTTCTAGGTTCTTTGGCCTAATACTTAAATTGATGTAAGCCACATTAACAGGAAAAAAAAAAAAACAAACAAACAAGTTTAATAACATGGATACCTCCTGGATTTCTGGGAGAGCAGTGGCTGAAGCCATCTTTGGTTTAGATACTATCTTAATTAAAGATAAAAGAAGATGGGGATCAGAAGTCAGTTATGGGTGGTTACCAGGAACGGCACAGTAAACGGGGTAGGTCCTTGTCCTTAAGTCCTTGTCTTCTCCATTAATAAAGAATTTCTAAAGATTTAGGTTCAGCGTTGTTCTTCTCTTTCTGGTACTCGGTTTCTCAGAGCTTCTCTTAGGTCTACAGTTCCTTAAAAAAACCAGCTTAAGATAGGTGATGTGACAAAGAGATGTGTCTTGGGATGGCAAATTTTTTTCTCCTTCAAGATCTAAAAATCCCACCTAGGGACCCCTGAGGGGTACAGTCATTTAAGCATCTGACTCTTGGTTTCAGCTCAGGTCATGATCTCAGGGTCGTGAGATAGAGCCCTGCATCAGGCTCTGCACTCAGTGCGGAGTCTGCTTGAGATTCTCTTTCCCTCTCCCTCTGCCTCTCTCACTTGTGCTCACTTGCCATCTCCCACCAAATAAATACACAAATCCTTAAAAATAAATAAATATAAATCCTAAATAAAAAAACCTTAGCATTACAAGCATCAACTAAATTTTAAAAAGAGTATGTGTGTGTGTGTGTGTGTGTGTGCATGTGTGTGTTGGAGGGGGTAGTGAGTGGCACAGTACGGAGTGTTATAAACTTCAAAAATTGCTGAGCAAGGGAACAAATGGAAGGTTGGGGCACTGCATGGCATTAATCCCATTCCTCACCCTACTGCTCTTAACGTCTGCTAAGGGCTGAGAACTCTCACCCATATTCCCACATTGGAAGTGAACTGCATGATATTCCAGTCTGACTTGAACAATCTTCTCTGAAAGACCAGTGAAATGAACAATGGAACCAGAGGATAATTCTCTGTGAAGGAAGCAATTTTTCTGGAGCTTACAAGTAAGACATGGGAGGAATCCGGCTACATCTGAACTCTCCTCCCTTTGTGGGAATGGGCTCCCTCTCACCAGTAAGCAGAATGAATCCAGTGCAGCATATTAAGCAAGTTCTGAAAGAGGGAGCAGAACCAAGGTTCCTAGCCAAGACTGAATTCACCCTAAACCGGGCACTTCGACATGAGGAATCCACAAGAAATTTTCAATTCTCAAAACGTAGCTATTAGGGCAAAGAAGTCTCATATACAAATAAGAAGACACGGGAATTACCTGAATAACGTCATAAAATAGAAAGTCCTGGATAGTATTGACAAGATGAGAAGGAACGGAATGGAAACTGTAGTTATAATTTGGGCCGGCGGGTGAGTGGGCAGGAAAAAAGGTTGATGAAACATAGCACGGAAAATTAAGAAAATGTAACCTAAGGGGGGAAGAGAAGGTTCTTTTTTTTTTTTTTTTTTTTTTTTTTTAAGATTTTATTTATTTATTCATGAGAGACACAGAGAGGCAGAGACGCAGGCAGAGGGAGAAGCAGGCTCCATGCAGGGAGCCCGACGCCGGACTGGATCCCGGGACTCCAAGGACTGAAAGGTGGCCCTAAACTGGTGAGCCACCTGGGGCTGCCCGAGAAGGTTCTTCTTGTTGCTTTACACACACACACACACACACACACACACACAAGAAAGAAAAAAGAAAAAAAAAAGATGAACATGAACTAAATAAGAGTCCCCACCCACTTCCCAAAAAGATAACAAGAGATGAGGAAAAAAAGGGAAGATCTGGAGAATGGACTCCTGAGGGTTGAGAGCACAGTGAGCCCATGTCGCTGTGAGGCGGAATAGAGAGGCCTCCACGGGACTTTGGGGCCTTGCGTGGCTGAGGCAGCAGCAGGGACGCGTGTGGGGGCCCGCCACAGCGCGGGGGCCGTGACCTCCCGTGACCTCCCGTGACCCAGGCGCTGACACCGCCCCACACGCCGGCCCGGCATCGGGCCCCTCCGCGGCAGCGCGCGGCTTCTCTTCGTTCGCACACGGGACCACCCCTCCTTACGCAGGTGCGTAGCTCGACGGGCCGGCGCCTGAGGCCCGCACGGCGGCCAGAGGGGCCTCCGCCTCGGCATCTCCCGCCTCGGGCCTCCCGCCGCTTCCTCAGCCTGCGGCCTGCTGTCCCGCCCGCTCCGCAGCGTCAGCCTCAGGCGCCAGGGCTTGCGGCCCGCGGGCGGCCTCCGAGCCGTCACTCGCTCCACGTGAGGCGCTGGCGTGTGCCCGAGTCCGGCGGCGTCGCTGCGCGGTGACCGCTCGTGTCCTTGCTTCACGGTTACCTGTGCGCCAGGTGCGGGGCACGGACAGTATTTTCAGGTCCTAAATGAAGACGAGGCTCTCTAGGCTGCTGGACTCTCTCCCTCTCTCCCTCTGTGTGTGTGTGTGTTTATATTTATATAGAGATGTTATATGGGAGCATAGGTATATATGTGTATATATATGTTTTTATATTTATTATTTAGAGATATATGCGAGTATATTACATGTGTATATATGCATATATATGTATATATGTGTGTACATATGCTCTTATATTTATGTATTTAGAAATATATGTGACTGTATGTATATGCGTGTATATATGTTTTATATTTACATAGAGGCATTATATGTGAGTATATGTATATGTGTACATATATGTGTATATATGTATATATGTTTTTTATAGTTATATACTTAGAAATATATGTGAGTATATGTGTATGTATATATATATGTGTATATGTTTTATATTTATATATTCAGAAATATATGTGAGTATGTATATAGTAAATATGTGTATATGTGTGTATATATATGATTTTTTATTTATGTATTTAGAGATATGGGATCCCTGGGTGGCGCAGCGGTTTGGCGCCTGCCTTTGGCCCAGGGCGTGATCCTGGAGACCCGGGATCCAGTCCCACGTCAGGCTCCTGGTGCATGGAGCCTGCTTCTCCCTCCTCCTGTGTCTCTGCCTCCCTCTCTCTCTCTGTGTGACTATCATGAATAAATAAAAATTAAAAAACAAATTTAGAGATATATGTGAGTATATGTATATATGTGTATATATGTATATATATGTTTTATATTTATGTATTTAGAAATATGTGAGTATATGTATATCTCTGTATATATGTGTATGTATGTGTATATATATTTTTATATTTATATATTTAGAGATATATGTGAGTATATGTATATATGTGTTATGTGTGTGTATTGTATATATATGTGTGTATATATGGCCATATATATGACTTCCATATGCATTGGCATACAGAATTTTGTGTGAACATATTTATTTATCTTAGTTAAGTACCTAAGAGTGGGATTACTGGATCGTAGGATATATATATTTAACTTAATAAGAAACTGCCACACTGTTTTTCATAGTGCTGTACCATTTTATATTACCACCATCAATGAAGGATAATTCTTGTTTTGTCACATTTTTTAAGAAGATTTTTATCTATTTATTCATGAGAGACAGGGAGAGGCAGAGACACAGGAAGAGGGAGAAGTGGGCAGCCTGACGTGGGACTCGATCCCAGGACCTCAGGATCATGACCTGAGCCAAAGGCAGATGCTCAACCACTGAGCCACCGGGGCACCCTTATTGCACTTTTTGCAGCATTTGGTATTATGAAACGTTTTTGTTTGTTTGCTTAATCTTAGCCATTCTGATAGGTTTGTAGTTATATCTTGTGATTTTAATATACGTTTACCTAATGGCTAAGGTTGCTGAACTTATTTTCTCGTGCTTCTGTGCTCTCTGGATATCTTCTTTTGATGTGTCTGTTTCATTTTTTTCCTATTTAAAAAAAATGAGTCTTTTTTTTTTTTTTTTTTTTTTTTTTACCATGTAGTCTTGAGAGTTCTTTATTAAGTCTGAGACGGTGACATTTTACCATGCTTGGAAGCCCAGCAGTTAGTTTCCCACAGAATATAGATATTCTGACAAGAGATGTGGAGGCTTTCTGGGTCAGAAGAGTGGTATATAACTGTTGACAAAAAGAACCAGAGCAGCATTTTAGCTCAGGTTCCTTGAGCCTTCAAGGGGTGAGGTGGAGTCAGGTGTCACCCTGTGCATGCAGTATGTGTGTCAGGTGGTGCATCACAGAAAAGGAACTTCAAAATTATGAGACTCATAAAAGTTACTGCTGGCACCAAAGTCCATCTTTTCCTCTGGGGTCAATGAGAGAGAACAAGACCAAGAGAGCAAGAATGGGAGAGAGACAGACAGACAGACAGACAGACAGGAATCCTGTACTAAATGTGAAAATATTCAAGAGTATTGTCTCCCAACAGTTACATATTTTAAATATAAACCCTTTGTCAGATACAAGCCTTGTAAATATTTTTTTTGTCTGTGGTTTGACCTTTTTTTGTAAATTTGTTTAATGTCTTTGTGCATTGACAGTATCTTTGGCAGAGCAAACTTTACGTTTTGAGAAGGTCTAATTTATTATTTTTATCTTGCGTGGATCATGGTTTTGGTGTCATGTCTGAGACTTCTTTGCCAATCCATAGGTCATGAAGATTTTCTACTGTTTTTGGTGTTTTTCCCTAAAGGTTTATAATTGTACATTTTACATTTGGATGGACCTTGATCAATTTTGAGTTAATTTTTGTACAAAGCATGAGGTTTGGTCAAGGATCACTTTTTTTTGTGAGTGATTATTCCTATATGATTTGCTGTAAATGACTTTGCAGAAAAAAAGTTATTAACCATAAACATGTGAGTTTGTTTCTGGTGTATTCTCGGATCCATTGATCTATGCATCTATATTTTTGCTAATATGCTGTCTTTATATGGTAGCTTTCTGGTAGTCTTGAAAATAAGTATTGTGAATTCTCTACCATTGTTTCAAAATCATTTTAGCTATTCTTATTCCTTCGACTTTCCATCAGAATTTTAGAATAACCTTGCTGATATCTACAACAAACTTTCTGACATTTTGACTGGCATTGTATCTATAGATATAAATCTATATATATAAGTATCTATAAATTAGTTTTTAGAATTCATGTCTTACTGTCTCCTGGTCCATGAGCATGGTATGTCTCCTCATTTATTTAGGTCTTCTTTGATTTTTATCATTAGCCTTTTGCCATTTCCAGCATATAGAGCTTTAACATATTTTTTTTAGATTGATACCTAGTAATTTTAATTTGGGGGGCAATTTTTAAATGTTACTAAAGATTTTTATTTCAGACTTCTCATTGCTAATGTTTATATACAAAACTTTTTTTTTTAACCTTGTAGGTGTTCTAATATATATTAGTTCTAGGAGTTTTTTATTTTAATATATTTTTTTAGAGATTCCTTGGAATTTCTTACAGGGACAATTTTGTCATCTATGAATTGGAAAAAAAAAAGTACTTTATTTCCACTTCCATGTCTTTCCCCTCCTTCTGTCTTGACATATTCCATTGGTTAGGATTTCAGTTATGATGTTGATGAAGATGAGAGTGGTCTTCCTTAATTTTTTCTTGAATTTCAGGGAAACCATTCACTTTTTTACATTTAAAGATAACAGTAGCTTCAGTTTTTGGTTTCTTTCTTTCTTTCAGTTACTTATTTTTTTTCAGAGAGGGAGAGTGTCAGAGAAGGGGCAGAGGGAGAGGGAGAAAATCTTAAGTAGGCTGCACACATAGTGCTGAGCCCAACATAGGACTCAATCTCACAACCCTGAGATCATGATCTGAGCCAAAATCAGTAGTTGGACACTTAACCAACCGAGCCACCCAGGTGCCCCAGCTTTTTTTCTTTTTGTTCCATTCCCAATATCAGATTAAAGATTCCCTTTCTTTCCCGGTTTTCTGAGATTTTATCATAAATAGATTTCAGATATTTTTTCTGACATGTTGATATGATTATGATTTTATTTAGTCTCTTACTATGGTGAAATGCATTGATTGGTTTTAGAATATTAAAGCATCTTTGAATATTCAAGATTTACTAGAACTATAAACTATACTTGGTTATGAAGCATTACTATTCAAATTTGCTACTGCTTTTGGTTTACTAATATTTGTTGCGGTTTGTGTGTGTGTGTGTGTGTGTGTGTGTGTGTGTGTGTGTGGCAGTGTGTATTCATTGGGGATATTCTTCTTTCTTTATCTTCTATTTTAATACCTTTGTCTGGTTTTATTATCAGAATTTTCCTGGCCTCACAAAATGAATTGAGAAGTGTTTTAGAAGACATTATGTAGAATTACTATTATTTATTCTTTAAATTTTTAGTGCAGTCTTTAGTACAATTCTCCAGTGAAATTATCATGATATGGTTTTGTTTGTTGGAAAATTCTTAACACAAATTCAGTTTTGTTAATAAATATGGGACTCTACAGATAAGCTTTATTTTTGAGTGAATTTTGTTAATGTTTGCTTTGAAGGAATTGATATATGTCATCTCTGAATGTTCTTTGGTATATTTCATCTATGAGCAAAGAATGATATTTAATATTTCTTTATTGTTCTTTAATGTTGGTAGGGTTTCTAGTGATGATACTCCTTTTGTCTGTTTGATATTGGTTCGTGTGGTATCTCTTTTATTTGCCTGTCTGGCTAGAGTTTCACCAATTGCACTATTTTTTCACTTGAACTGGCTTTTGATTTGTTTTTCTCTTTTGTGTTTCAATTTTTCATTTCATTAATATCAACATCTTATTATTGACACCCTTCATGTGTTTACTATTTCTTTTGCTGGCTTTGGGTTTAATTTACTCTGTGTTTTCTTTTTTTTTTATGGTAGTAACGTAGATTTTTATTTGTGAGCTTTTTTATTCTGTAATGTGAAACTCAGTATTATGAATTTGCTCCAAGCACTGATTCAGCTATATTACACAAATTTTGACAGGTTCTATTTTCATTTTGATTCAGGTCAGAATATTTTTCAATTTCATTTTGGATTTCTGTCCTTGACCCATAGGTTATTTAGAGGCATGCTGTTAGTTTCTATATATTTTTGGATTTACCCAAAGATCTTTGTGTAATTGATTTTCAGTTTAATTCTGTTATTCTAAGAAAATTTTGTATGGCTTTACTTTGTATGGCTTTACTTTTAAATTTGTTAAGGTTTGTTTTATGGCTCAAGATATGGACTATCTAGGTAGATATTCCATGGGTACTTGAAAATTATGTCTAATCTCTTATTGGGTGGTTTTATTAATGTTATTTCAATCACTTTGGTTGATATTATTGTTCAGCTGTCTCATATCCTAATTTTTTTTGTCTATTCATTCTGTTGATTACTGAGAGAGTTTTGAAGTCTCCAAGAATAATTAGACATTTATTTATTTCTCCTTTCATTTCTGTCAGTTTTTGATCTCTTTGTTTTCAGCTTTGTTTTGGGATTGTAATATCTTCTTGGTAAATTGACCCTTTTATCGTCAAATAATGGTCCTGTATAAATACTTTTCCTGTTCTAAGATAAAATTTGTCTGATATTAACCTAAGCATTTCCATCTTTATTTGAATTTGTGTTATAACATTTCCCATTATTTTATTTTTAACCTATGGATATTATTATATTTAAAATGTTTTTTTTTTTAACATTTATTTATTTATTTTGAGAGAGAAAGTGTGGGGGGATGGGCAGAGGGAGACTTCACACTGAGCATGGAGCTCCATTTGGGGCTCAATCCCATGACCCTGAGATCATGACCTGAACTGAAACCATATAGTTGGGTTCTTAATAAAAACTAAGAATCCATTTCTTTTGTTTGTTGTGTTAGATTCTTTACATACTCTAATAAATAATTAGATTTAAGTCTAATTTTGTTTGGATCCATTTAATCCAGAATGTTTGGATTTAAGTCTACTATTTTGTTATCATTAGTTTGGTTTTTCTCCTGCACTTTTGTTTCATCATTCCCTCTTTTTGACATTACTTGAATATTTTTAGTATTCTACTTTAATGTAAGTATTGGAATATATTGTATTTAATATGTAAATATATATTCATATTATATAGATATTCTAGGGATTACAGTATACATTACTAACTTTTCAGTCTTCTTAAGAGAATACTTTTTCACTGAAAATAAAGTCAAAATGCCTTCCAACAGTATAGATCTCTTGTCTCTCATTTACTTTATATATTATATGTATTATATCTACATACACTGAAAATTCTACCATATTATGTTTTAATTTTTATTTTCAGCACTAATGCATATTTTAAAAATCAGAGAAAACCAGTCTGCCGTATTTATTTTGGTATTTACCATTTCTGTTGTAGAAATTCTAAGCTTTCCTCTAGTACCATTTTTTCCCTCTGAAGTACTTCTTTCTGCATTTCTTTCAGAATAGATTTAGCTTTGAAGGATTCTTTCATCTGAGAATATCTTTATTTTTTCTTCCTACTTATGGATATTTTCACTGGATGTAGGATTGTGGACTGATGTTTTCTTTCCACATTTAAAAAATATTGTTCCATTGTCTTCTTTCCCCCATGATTTCTATGAAAAATCGTCACAAATTTGTTCTTTCTCTGTACTTAACCTTATTTATTTATCTATCTCTTTATTTATTTATTTATTTATTTATTTATTTATTTATTTTGGCTGTCTTCAAGATTTTTTTTTTTTTATCTTTGGTTTTCAGCAATCTGATTCCAATATTTCTTTACATATCAAGTAATTTAGGATTATGTCCTACACATTTTTGATTATTATACTGTGAGACTCTGGGTCCTGGTGAATTTTCTTTTTTAAGCAGGCGATCACAACTTATTTAGGTTAATACTGTGAGTTTTCTGTCATCTTCTGTGGCCAATGGATCCAATGTCAGTTCTGTTTCAAAAGACTTTGTCAATGCTATTTTGGTCTGTCCTGCAAATATACCACTCATGGGTTATTCTGGGACTTAGGTGGTATTTATATCATCTTACTGTTTTCAAAGCCTTTACTATGCTTCCTTGGGTCTTTTATGTGCGTGTTCCACTTAGCAGTGAGCCCAGTTTTGTCAGTTCATACATAGAACTAAGGGATCCTTGCTAACTCTCCTCTTTAGAATTCCTCTCACAGTCTCTAGCTCTCAGGGGACCCTTTCAGTTCTTGAGGCCAAAGAGATGGATTTTGTTTTTTTGTGTAGCTTCTAGTTGCCCGTAGCCACCATCATTATTTTAGGATGGCATTTTTGCAATGGGGTAAGGCCAGGAGAGAAGAAAGAAAAACAAACAAGCAACAGAAGGAAGGAAGGAAGGAAGGAAGGAAGGAAGGAAGGAAGGGAGGGAGGGAGGGAGGGAGGGAGGGAGGAAGGAAGGAAGGAAGGAAGGATTGACTAAAGGAGGAATTCTTGTGTACTCTGTGGTTCACAAGTGCCTTCTTTCCTAGTAGTATCACTAGATTGAAGCTTCTTATATTTGTTTATTTGTTTGTTTGCTTATATGTCTTGGGGCTTTCATTTCGTTTTGTTTTGTTTGCTGTCTAAACCTGCTGCACAGTTTTTCATTTCAGCCTGACCTCATGTCAAAGCTGAGGGTTAGCAGAGGGAAAAGTAAAGAATAACTCTCCTCCAGACTGCTTGTTCTGCAATTTTTTTACTTCTGTGTCTAATCTGCCTCCCATTGCTACATTTCAGAAGTAATTTGCTTTTGTATTTCTGTCCAGAGATTTTAGTTGTAATCAGTGAGAGGGAGTTTGGCATAGTAACACGTAGAATATTGGTGAGCACCAGGAGCCTTGGTTATAATTTAAAGAAAGTTTTAGCTATACAGCATGAAATACTAGCCACTGAGTAAGGTGAAAATTGAGCTGACCTCATATATCTCCATTTCAACATATTTTTCAAAATAATAAATAAAAATATCTACATATATCTGAGAACAAGAGAGTAGGAGTCAAAATAATACATATTTAGTCAAGCTATCATTCAGGAGGCAGACAGACATTTGAAATGTATTTTTAAACAATTCAAGAAAATTGTGTCCATATCCTTTTTGAGTAAAACTGCTCTAGACAAGATAAAACAATATTAAAACTCTGAAATGCTGTGGAAATATGCTGTGTTTAAAAATGTAGTAGGCATTGAGTACATACATAAGTAAAGACACAGGATAAACAAGTATGGATTTTATGGCTACCAAAGAGAATATAAATGGCATACATCTTGACATTGCTTATTAAAGATAGTGTTATATGATTGCAATTTTATATATTTGTTTTTTCATATTGTATTTAAATTCAATTTGCCAACATACAGCATAACACTCAATGCTCATCCCATCAAGTACTATCCTTAGTGAATTGTTTATAATAATTGTATTAAATCTATCAATTGGGATCCCTGGGTGGCGCAGCGGTTTGGCGCCTGCCTTTGGCCCAGGGCGCGATCCTGGAGACCCGGGATCGAATCCCACGTCGGGCTCCCGATGCATGGAGCCTGCTTCTCCCTCTGCCTGTGTCTCTGCCTCTCTCTCTATCTCTCTGTGACTATCATAAATAAATAAAAATTAAAAAATAAAAAATAAATAAATAAATCTATCAATTAATGTAGTATCTGTATATAAATGTACGTGTGTATATATATGTATATATCCACTGCACACCTGTAGAAATGTCAGAGTTGATGCTTAATAATGCTAATGATGAAAAATAAAGTGTTATGAATTTAATACACCTAATTTAATTTACTTATATATTGGCTTTGAAATTAAATACTTTAATAGCAGAAAATTAAAAATTAATGCCATATTTATATGTGAATTTGGTGATACTACATCTTATGTTCAAGAATTAATTTATATTGAAATCTTACGATTCACTTGTATACATAAGGAGTTTCTGATGGGGAAGATAAGTAGCTTAAGATTATAAGGTAATACAGGAATATATAAGAATATAACACATATTCTCTGTGAGAATATGGATAGAATTTCAATAAGAAAGAGATGAATTTATAAGAAATAGATTTTTTATTATTAGAAAAATATTGGAGCTATTTTATGATTATATAGTACAGGCTATGATCCACTCATCAGTTTTCATTTTAGAGCTGGTAGGTTCATTAATATCATGTGTTAACGAATTTCCCCCTAACTTGAGTTTGTGGAGTGTCAGAGGGAGCATGTGTGAGCAGATGATGTTTTTCCTGGTGCTGTTCTTGTTGACTTAAAGAATGTGCTGGAATAAATTCTTGAACCCAAATTTAACAGTAGATACTTTGCTAATGTGTAGAGGAGGTTCTTTTGTGTTGTATCTGACATTTGTTTGTTTGTTCGTTTACGCCCTATATCTTTTTACAGAAAATTGGAGGTGTCTATAATGAATACATGTGTGTACCTGTTTCTTACCTATTTAATGATACCTGTCTGTCTATCTACCTACCTATCTACCATCTACCTCTGTACCACATCATCTTGTATTCAATTTGAGGCATGATCAATACATCAGTGTGAAAGTAGACATACAGAAATAAATAAGCACAATTAAGACCACTGAAATAGGGAAGACATTACCAACAACATTGACATGCAGGAAGGAATAGAGATATCCAGAATTCCCATGAGTACTACATATTGACATAGTCAAATCCAAGACATAGTGCCTAGCACACAAAGCCTAATGTCATATTTAAAGGCTTTTCAATTGAATAATTCCATGCAGCCGTGACCAGAGGGATATTCATTTCAACAAAGGTCAGTTCTTTGGGGGTCTGCATATTTCAGCATATGATTTAGTAAGCATATCTATGTCCATTATATTTCCACTGGCCTCACATTGAGTTTCAGAACTGCTGAATCTGATACATAGAGCAATACTTCAGCCTAATTATATCAGGGTTACCTAGGGCCACCAAGTTTTCAACCGAGGGGCCTGGCCTTTAGTGCCATTTAGATATCATAAGGTCAGTCAGAAACTGAGCACCCAGCATTAAGCCAAATGAGCCAGCCTTGGAAGCAGTCAGGCTCACACTTGTGGACTGGAGATAGAAAAATAGCAATGAAACCAGGAGTACATGGCCAGTGATGCTAAGCCAAGGGTATGGATGCTAGAAGTAAGACCCAGGAAGGTTTACCTACCTGGTCCACCGTCCATCTTAACTACTTGTAGACCCTGCAATACAAATTAATTTTCCAATTCCAAGATTCCTATTAGAATCCTGATCACACGCATATATAAAGTTAGGTTGTATTTTAAGCTCTTTTATTCTGGACCTTTATTATGAAAACTCAGAAGTAAATATTTATGTTCAGAGATCTACGAAAATGTTTTTGACAACATGCAAACTCTGCCATAAAGGAAAATAATGTTTCTACAAAATGTTACACATTTAGAATTCAGTATAGTTCTACTTGATGTGGCAATGCATTTTGTTGTGTATTCAAGGCATTCCTGTGTGCGATAGACAGGGCGTGGAAGAGGATAGTGAAGGGAAGTAGGCATGGTGCACCACTCAAGGCCATACAAAGCAATAACAGACTAAACAGAAAATATGACAACACGTTAAGGAGTTCAAAGAAAAGACCATCAGGGGTATGTGGGTGGCTTCTTCCTCTGACTGTGTCTCTGCCTCTCTCTGTGTCTCTCATGAATAAATAAAATCTTAAAAACAAAAAACAAATGAAAGACCATTAAAACCTACTTGGGAAGACCATAAATTGAAGATGTTAAGGACCATGAAGCATGGAAAGAACAAACTTTTACCTAATAGCACATGCCATATAGTAAGCAGGTATCATATATTCTAAGTGCTCTGCATAGATTATCTCATTTATTCTTTAATTTTTTACAGATGGGAAAGCTGAGAAAACAAATGATCATTGACAGTATATACCTTCCATTACATAGCAGAACTGAGATGAGGATGCAGAGCTTGAGCAGTTTCCACCACGTTCCTTGTATAGAGAATAAACTGTGTGTTCTTTACATTGTCCTTGCACAGGGCTAGCTACTTAGTAGGTATTTAATTAATCTCTCTCCAACCATATCATCCATCTTCTTTCCCTTGTTGAGTGGATTAGTGTGGTAAAGCATGTGGGAAATGAAGAGTCAAAAAGAGAAAAAAATATATATGACTGAGGCCCAAATGAGTGGACAATTAAAGTTGCATGGTGCCTTTATTTTCCCCTAAACAGAAAATTCCCAAATTGAGGGGTGAAAAAGAAAAGCAGAAAAAGGCACATGTAAGTGATACTTATGAAGTAGGATGATGGTTAATTTATCAGTTGCCACAGTCACCCCCACCATCTTTTAGCTCTGCGTTGTCAGCTTCTCAGAGATCATGTTTGTACATGTGCTTCCTGCGTGAGGTTGGATCTGTCCTTCGTGGCCCTGCCATTCATCATGGCACCAGGCTGTCTTATCTGCCCAGATAAAGAACAACAGAGTAGTAAGTATTTAGTCTCAGTGCACAGTGAGGAGATGAGGAGATACCTGGCTATTGTAGACAATTTGTACTAGTCCGTAATGTCAGTATCCTTCTTGCTCCACTGATACTTCAGGGACAGAGGCAGGGGTATTTGGTAAGCTGTTATAGATACATTTGCTAATATGTCAGCAATTTTCCCGTATCTGCTCTTTTGGATGATTGTAGGGAGAACTGATTAATAGTGTTATTGCTCAGTGTCCTAGTTTGAACGAGTGAGTGCTGACTGAGTGTCATTGTGTTGGAAGTCTGTGAGGAGCTGGAGATAAATTGAAATGTCACTAGGATGCATGGATGCCTGTCTGTCTACTGTTCTTCATCTGCTTTTTCTTCATAAATTCCATTGCTAATAAATTGGCCTTTCTGTAATAGAGAATTTGAATATAAATATTTCCTATATTTGCTAATAAAATTGGCCTTCCTATATTTGAGTTTGAATATAAATATTGACAGTGTGCTCAGTGTTGTAAGACTTACCATCAATAAGGGGGTTGGAGACCACTTGTGTTAATATCATAAAGGAAAAAGCTAGTAAGTAATTGAAAAAAATAATGAAGATAATAGTATTTGTGGTAGGAGCAGTAATTACAGCAGTACTAATAGGAATCGTGCTGGTACTAGGTAGGCCTGATTACTAAGAAGGAGGTGTGAACCCTGATATTCCTTAATGGAATAGTTGCTTAATGATTAGTGAGGGTTAGGAAAGGAGAATGGTATGAGGCCACAGCCTGGGTGTGATACAGATATAGTTACCCAGAGTGGCCTCTCATCCAAATCTTTGTCCCCAGTCGATTCCTGCAATTCTAACAATATATGTTCCCTCCTTTAATAACAAACCTTTGGAGAGCTAACACACTGCCCTGTTACACCTACGGGGAAGGAGGTTCTCTACGGGCAAACTGAGTTTTAGTGACCACAGTATATGCAGTGTACGCCCCACAGAGCCTGGCACAGAGATGGGACCGACATTTCTAAAATAAATCATTTACATTAGTCACTGCTGTAGGCTCAATTATTATGTGGCCAGTTTGTTTTCTGATGTCACCTTCCTTGGGAGCTGAGTTTCTAAGGAATAGGTTAGAGATTCAGGGCACAGAGCTTTTGGTTCCTGGGAGCAAACTTGAGCTACAGAGACATGATTGGTAATTGGAAAAGGCCTCAGGAAAGGCAGGAGGTACGGTCATTGGGATCAATGAAGATCTGGATTATATAACAATCATGACATTTATTTAGTCAACTCTTTTGTAGATGCCAAGAATAATGCTAAGTACTCCATACTAACTTATTTTGTCTTCCCAGCAAAATAGATAATATGGGATTGTTTCCATTTATAGTTGAAGATTCAGGATTTACAGAGGTTGATTGTGTGTTGCTCCGGGAAAAAAAGCTACATAACAGAACTAAGATTTCTGCCTGGGTCAAATGATTCCTAAGCCTTGATCTCTTATACTGACTGACTGTCTAGGTGTTTTATGGTGATACTGTCTATCGTGTCCAAGTTTCCACTCAATATTCAGTCACTATTTAATGAGCATTTAATATTTCTCAAACACTATAATATGTAATTTCCATGAATTGTCACATTGAATTAACAACAACTAATTGTCACACTAATAACTGGTGTGCAGGTTAGGTATTGCTGCCATGCCCATCTATTAAGTCTAGAAACAGGGGCACAGGAAAGCTAAATGACTTGACTGAGACCCTGAAGCTTGTTAGCAATCGGGTTGACACTTGAACCCTGCAGTCTGATATTAGAACATGTGTTCTTTTTAATCACAGTGATTCTTTGATTCATTCATTGGACTGATTTTTTTGTAAACATGCACTCGGGGCTGGGGAAATAGTGGTGAACAAAACAGTCCAGATCTCTGCCTCCAAAATGACAAACAAAGCAGGTCAAGTGTATCTATCTGATGATCATAAGTGCAGCAGCAACAGAGGTTGGGGCAGGAGAAAGAGAGTTGCAATCTGAGTATCAGGCCAGGAATGACCTCATTTTGCCCAAATGAGGAGGTTATGATTAAGTCAGCCATATGAATATCTGGGGGCAACTCTATATCCAGCAGAGGGAAAAGCAAAAGTCCTTGAGATAAGATTCTGCCTCATGAGGAATAGCAAGGACATGGCATTGTCATATGAAGTGAGCCTGGGGACGGTACTAGGAGATGTTGTCAGATAACAGGACATAAGTTGTTTGAACTTTGCAACTCAGTATTTTAGCTTTCATTGAGAGTGAGATCAGAAGCCATTTGAGCATTTGGTTAGAGAAATGAAAAATATTTATTGATCACAGTTAATGCTGTGGTGAAAACAGAGCAGAGGCAAGAATGGAAACACAACAGTCAAGGAAGGAGGCCATTCCATGGGATGATAGTTAGACCAAAATGGTGGGTGTATGAAAGATGGAAAGTAGTCGGATCTTGTGTATGTTTTTAAAGGAAAGCAAGCGAGACTTTCTTATGACTTGGATCTGGGGTAAGGAAGAAGGAATGTAGTCAAAGAGCAACTGGAAGGATAGAGAGACTGGAAGAAGAACACTGTGGCTGGGTGGGCAGTTTTGTCCAACAGACATCTTCATTTGGAGATGTCCTGAGGGTCATTGTGTATAGGCATTTGGAATTTGGGGGAAAGGCCAGGGCTGGAAAATAAACATTGAAGTCATCAAATATAGTTGATACTGAAAACCATTAGACCAGTCTCACCAGGGGAATAAGTTTGGATAGAGAAAAAAAGAAAATGCTACTCTCAGTATTCCTCACTTAGCTGATTCCAAGGCTTCTTGATGGCCCTCTTCTGAATGTGTCATGATTTGTTAGTATTGATCTTAAGATGTTGTTCTCAAGAGAAAGGACATTAGTGGAAAACCAACAAAATCTTTTTTAAAATGTCTTTAGTGTGGTTGATAGAATTGTGCCAGTGTTAAATGTTTATTAGTCTTGGTCATTCTTGTGGGGTGATGTAAGATGTTCACAGAGGGAAACTGTGTAAAGAGGTTTGTGGGAATTCTCTGAACTCCTGCAACTTTTCAGTGAGTTTAAAGTTAATTGAAAGTCATAAGTTTTAAAAACATGTCCCCAAAGGTGGACGCATTCCTTTGAATGGGATCTGATCTCTTCCGAAGAAGGAAATGAGATATTTGCCTTTCTGGGTCTGAATAGGAGACTTTATTCAGAAAGCCTGTACTTGAATTTACCTTTTTGGACATTTTTCTACCTAATTAGCTCACATTAAGTTTGTGAATCCCAAGGCTTATTCTGAAAAATCTCTTCTTCAACCAGGTCTTTCTTATCATATCTGAAAAATTGATTTACGTTTGACAATTCCAAAGCTCGATTATATGTTAACCCTAGAAAATATGCTCATTTGGCTTTGATACAAATAGGAACCAGAGCACCGGATCTGCCTTTGAGTGCCACGTCGTCCCCCAGTTATAAGAGGAGACCCTCTCTGCCTTTCTCTGAGGCTCCCCAAAACACTGTCATCTTCTGGATCATGATAAAGTCAAGGGCAGCCCTGAGTCTTCCACTAGGCCTGCCCTTTTAATTGATAAATATCCATTGACAAACTCTCTTTGCTTTCATCCAGCTGTGAGTTTACCCAGCCGACTAACCCATGGCCCACATCCATTCCTTTTATTACTGAATATATAATGAGAGTCTCTATTAAATTCCTTGATGAAATCGATACGATATCTGGCTATAACATTCCTCAATCTACCAGTACAGACTAATTTGTAATGAACTCACACTGGCTCCTAGTGATCAATACATTTTGTTACTATGTAATCACAAATCATCTTTTTAACAATCCTTTCCTACAGGTCTTCAAAGGGTAAGGTTATTCATCAAAATTATGCAAATGGAAGAATGTCTAGCCTACCCTTTTCTACTTTCATTTATTTTTATTATTATCTTTTTTAATGAGAAGAGAGTTTGTAGACCAAACGTAGAGACAAAGCCTCAGAAATGTGCAAACTGCAGGGCCGTTTCTTTTCGAGGAACATGAGGAAACAGGTTCCATAAGAATCGGACAGAAATGTTACTGCCTTTGTTGCAGATTTTATAGGCATAGCTGTTTTTTGATGGTGTAGTTAAACTCCACAGGAGGCAGTCTAAATGGCAAAAATTAAATGTAATTTGGCGAAGATGTTTATCAAGTATTTTCTTAAACAGTTGGTAATTTGCAC
The DNA here is from genome assembly GCF_018345385.1 of Vulpes lagopus. Classification (NCBI taxonomy): domain Eukaryota; kingdom Metazoa; phylum Chordata; class Mammalia; order Carnivora; family Canidae; genus Vulpes; species Vulpes lagopus. The sequence goes on along the minus strand of NC_054826.1, from coordinate 57,649,701 downwards.
ATTTCTTTGTAAAATTGTGCTTCTTCATTAGCGAGGACTAAAGCTTGCTACAAACTGCTAATGAATTATGACACATCTATTATTTACGGGGCTTATACGTTTAGGTGACACTCTGAAGGTCACCCAGTGGTTTCAGGTCTCAAGCGATCTTGTTAAAGTAGCATCATCTGCTGCAACCATGGCTATCTCAAATTTGCCAGGCCACGGGCAGTGTTTTGTTTGTCATGGGTGTGCAGTCCAGTGACATCACGGCCTCATTGTAGAAGGGACATTGCTTGAACAAGCTTTTAATGCCTGTTCTATATGATCACATGCTGTTGTGCCTCATATGGGTTAATGAAATAATATGCCCAACTCATTTCTCTCACCCCAGACTGTTCTTGTACTTCTTGCATGTTACCTCCACTATGAACTTTCTGAAACACAAATAACTACTCTGTTTCCTGATACTTACCACAATTTGGGTGCAGTGAATGAGCTTTGGAGGGATATGGTAATATAGTAATAGAAAGGATGTAAGAGATCCAGGAAGAAAAGTAGCAACAGCAAATACTTTCATGTGCCAGGCAGTGTGCTAAGTGCTTTCCATACATTTTCTCATTTAATCCTCACAACAACCCAGTGGAGGTGGGGAGTGCATTACAGATGAAACACTAAGGACAGAGATGTGAATGAAATTGCCCAAAGTCACAAAACTGTTGGGTGATGAGTCTGGATCATGTACCTTGGCCTTCTGGCCCTGCACCTGTGCTCGTGACCATAGGCTCCGTGTTCCCTGGCTGCTCGCTGGTGGGTGACATGCTGAACATGACCTCACTGTCACAGGGACAGCATACAGTCTGTTGGGATTTTTAGCACCTTGAGAACCATTCAGTTGAACCATATGACACTGGAAATATTTGACTATTTTCACATAAAAGGAAATGGCAATATTGGTTAAGAAAAACAAAAAAGCCTGAGACAATGATGGAGATGGGAGGAGACTGAGGAGATGTGCTGAGGATATGCAATGTGCTGTCTCGGACTAAGTTCTAGAACAGAAAAAGGATGTAGTGAACGTACTGAGGACATCTGAATAGGGCGTGTGGTTGGGTGAGCAGTAAGGCATCAGTGGAAGTTGCTTGGGGTTGAGAATTGTACTGTGGGAGGTGCTAACCATAGGGGGTGCAGGGTGAAGAGTAGGTAAGCACCCTTGGTAGTATATTGGCAACTTTTCTGTAAATCTAGAAGTATTACAAAGTGAGATTTAATTGGAAGAATTTCTAAATTAGAAATGGTTTCATGTGGTTCAAGCCTAATACATTTATACAGATCTCTAATTCCTTCTTATATAATCTTAGAAACATCACTCTCTTTTCTCTCCGTCCTCCAGAAGCCCTTTGGACTTACCTCTGCTCTAGCATGTGTCATACTGGACATATTTATTTGCTGACGGTTTAGTTTCCCTAACAATATTGTGATCTTCTCAAGGCAGAGGCTCTGTCCAGTTCTTCTTTGTACTGTCAGACACAGAGGTGATGGATGATTCTTCTGAACAAATGACTACACTTGTTTGCCATTATGACTAATATTTATAAAAAGTACTACTATTTTTTTTAAGGGAGGGAGACATAGAGAGAGTGAGCCTGAACGTGCAGGAACAGCAGGGAAGGACAGAGACAGCGAGAATCTCAAGCAGCCTCCCTTGTGAACTTGGAGCCCCATGTGGGGCTCAATCTCATGATCCTGAGATCATTAGTCAAATGCTTGGCCTACTGAGCCACCCAGATACCCCTGGTGATATAAATTTTAAGATATTCTCCCTTTGCTAGGTTGTCTCCCTAAGTAGAAGAGAGAATATGGACCTCGAAGCATTGTAGTCAAAGCTAGAACATAGGGAGGAAGAGCGTGACTTCTGGAAATAAAGATGGCAGTAGTAACAAGAAATATTATTTTATTCATAATTAGGGAATGAGAACCTCAGCACCTGTTCATTGATACTGAATCTCATGGTTGCCTTTGGGGTCAGCATGAGGAATCTGGGAGGGACTGTGCAGGTCCAGGTACATTGATAGAACCCTGTGGGAGTGACTGAGACCTTGGCCCCAGGTTTTATGTTTGCTTTTTTTTTAATTTAATAACTTCATGGAGATAAAGATATCTGATGTAATTCACCCATTTAAAGTGTACAGTTCGGTGGCTTTTAGCATATTCTCGGGTATATACTACCATTCCCACAGTCATTTTTAGAATATTTTCGTCATCCCACAAAGGAATCCTGTATGGTTCGGCTCCCATCCCCTCCCCCCAGCCTTGTCCGCTCCCCAGTTCTGGGCAACCAACCACTAATCTTTCTGTCTCTAGATTTCCCTGTTCTGGACATTGCATATCATGGGATCGTATACTGTGTGGTTTTCTTGTGACTGGCTTCTTCCACTCAGCATGATGTTTCAAGGTTCATCCTTGCTGTAGTTACCAGTCCTTTATTCCTTTTTATGGCTAAATAATATTCTACTGTAGGGATAGACCCTATTATATTTATCTGTTCATCAGCTAATGGGCATTCAGGGTTTTTCCACTTTTTGGCTCGCATGAATAATGCTGCTATAAATGTCAGTGTGCAAGTTTCTGTGTGGACAAATGGTTTTCATTTCTCTTAGGTGTGTACTTGGCTTTAGCTCAGTGATTTCTTAGTTGCATCCAAAGGAAGGTATCTGAGAGAGAAGGGATAAAAGTCTTCCACATGCTAAATGTGTCAAATAATTTTTAGTGCTTACTGCCTCTGTGAGTCTCAGTTTATGAGTTGTCTTTTATAGAGAGGCTGTGCCTACACACACAAAAAGGAGTTTTTAATCCCACATCCCTAGACATACCTGCTTGCATAAGGAAACAGCCAAGAGCGGCTCTTGCCAGGAAGGCTTCTGGAGAAAGAGGTACCAACCTTCTCCCGAGGCTGAAACTGCCCAGGATGTTGGGTGAGTGCGTTTCGCTCCGGTGGGCGGTGCGTCAGGCCGGTGACGCTTCATTTGGGGGAAGGTCAGACCTGTCCATGTACATTTATTTGTTCCATGTCGACACTTGGATCCCAAAAGCTCAGCCTGAGAAAAAGTGCTTCTAAAAAAATAATTATCATTCAGATCACTTGGGCTTTTTTTTTTTCATTGTAGAAAATGCAAAAATGAGTAATTCCTATCTTAGGATGGTTTTTCAATAAAAACAAAATGGAAAGCTAAAAAAAAAAAAAAATTTAGAAATTTCTTGTGACTGAGGGTCATGAGCCAAGCTAGAAATATCAAGTGTTTGTAGCCTTATTTGTCTCTGATTTGTGGCAGATGTGATTTTCCCTGGAATCTTTTCTTCTATGAGGAGTCATCTGGATATTGGCCGTGACTAGGAGGGCAGGGTCCTACAGGGCCGAGCACCAGCCTCCCCTCCTCTAGCAGGAGCACCTTCACACGAGGTGTGAATGTGTTTGCTCAACTGACATGAACTGAGATCATTGAAAATAGCACCTTTCTGGAGGATCTGTAGTATCTCCTCAGTTGCTCAGTTTCTTTGGACAAAAAGAGCCCTTCCAAGGCTCCTACTTTTAATAGCAAAGGTGAGTCAGGCCCCATGATTTTAACACATCACTTGCCACATCCGTGAGGAACTGGAGGCTCAGTGTGGTCCTGGGGCCTGTTCTTCAGCATCTCGTGCTCCTGTTGACCCTGACGAGGCCCTCGTGCTCAGCTGCCTACCTGGGCTTTTCTTTTCTCCAAGCAGGCTGTCTCCCCCATTTCACCAGAGCTCCCACAGTCTCTTCATGGCCGTGGGGTGAATGCAAGGAAATCTTCGGGGCCCCTCCAGATGTAACCACAACTTCTCAGTGGTGTGACATTTTGATTGTGGAGCAGAATCAAATTATGTAATCAAATAAGGACACCAAGCCTGATTGAGACCCGAATCAAAGAGCCCAAGAAATCCAATAATTCTGACTTTGACCTTTCTGCTATTTTTAATGCGGCTGATTTGAAAGGCTCTCCAAGAGATGTCTGCGCCTTGCAGCAGCCTGTTTTCTGGATCCTGTTTGAGGGAAAATATCCTCTCCCTCCAGGTGGACCTGAACTGGTCATTCCAGCTCCCTTGGAAAGGAGGTCTTTGATTCCCCCAGGGGGCTGGGTTGGTTGTTCATTTGGTGTAACGTGATAGCCTCTGAGAAGCACAGCCCCAGGAGGATCACAGAAGCCCAGGGAGCCCAGAGCGAAGTTAGGCCCTGAGAGGGAATGAGAACAGCACGCTGGGTTTCTACTAGATTCAAGAGCGGCTACCAGGTGTTTGCTCTCATTACACAAGAAATCTTTTTCTGACATTCCTTGGTGCCCTCTCTCGCCCGGTGGACTCCAGATATTGGATGGATGCTCAGTAAATGCTTCGATGGGCAGAAGCACAGACATGCTTGGGAGGTACTCGGCCACAAACGAGTGCATGCTGGCTCTGGGATGGATGGGGATTCTCATTATCCTGCTACCTTGCAGAGAAAGTCAGTGAGTTCCCCACAACTCCAGCTCCAGGGAAACTCTGATTTTTGACTGAAGTCCACAGGACATTTTCCCACCTGGCCCCTTTACCAGCTACAATTATGAACTCTTGTAAATCGGATTTCATGCAAGCAGACATCTTTATGACCTATCACCATTTAACCTCAATGCGTTGGATTCTTTCCTTCTAGAAATGAAACAAACAATAAGGGCAACACCATCCTCAAACTGCTTCTAAATGGTTAGATGGCGATGATTTTGTCCCTTCTGCTTTGATATATAGTCCCTCTTTATGCAACTGCCACAAGAAGAAACCCCCAAAAAGAGGAGAGAGAGAGTATCTTTAATAGCCAAGTTTAAAATTTAAAGGCAACTGAGATATTAATTCTTAAACAGCCCTCTGGTTTCCTGAGTAGCTAACAAAGCACTATTTAGCTCTTAAACATCTTTTTTTAGACTTTACAGGAATAGGAAATGCTATGTATCAACATTTAATTTAGAAACTATGAATGCTTTCAGATATGCCATTTTAAATGTTTTTACTTGGAGTGAGGGTTATTTCAGTGACATTTACCTTTTTTGGGCATAATTAGAGGATGAGGATCTCCTGCAAGTGCATTTTCAAATATCCAAAGCCTGCACATTTAAGAGTATATATATTTCTATTTCAAATATTTCTGAAGCAGATCCTTCGAAAATATAATTACACCATCATTTCCCATTATAAACAGCATTTGATATACATATAAGTTTTCTTAATGACTCAGGGCACAGTGCCCAATTGAATGTTGGTGTCTGGGAAAGTTAGATTTAGAGAGATCTCCAGTTCACCCGGGGCCACCTTCCCTACCCACCCAATTCACTGAAGAATGACCTGAGGACTTTTGATTTGCTGTAAATTGCATAACTACTCCCACCTCATTGTTCTGAGCTTTCATAACTCTTCCCTTCCAGAAGCCCTGTGGCCTGGAGGTTTGCTTTCATTCCCCAAGCTGGCTCATGCCCTTGCTTTCAGCCTTATTCTCCACAACCTCCAATCCCAGCGTTGAGAAGAGTTCTTGGCCTGGTTGGGATCCCAGCCTCTGAGCTCCACCCAGCCTCAGCTCTTGCACATCCATCCCCATCGGGGACACCTTTTCCTTCTGTTTTACCGTGGGCGGGGAAGGGGTGCAGCCACCTAGCTTTGTGTTTCATGGTTCACATTTACAGGTAATTTCCTCTTAGACGCTTCTCACCTCTTCCCCAGAAATGATCGTTCCCTACATTGTACTCACAGTGTTTTCCATGTGTTCTTTCTTTTGTTCATAATTGAGTGTCATCCTTTGAGTGTCTCCTCTTGTCCCCCCTTCCTGTCAGCTCAGCCCCTGCCCCAGGGCTGGGTTTGCTGCCTAGGAGGTCTCTATGAGCATAAGGTAATCAAGGGACAAAGAGTCCACGCTCAGTCTGTCTTCCTCTCTCTCTCTCAGTCCCTCTCCAATTGGTTTCTTTTGTGTTTCTATTTAATTCATATCAAATTCATTTCATGTATTTAATTTTTGCCAGATTATTTATTTCTGGAATCATGAAATGAGACCTGGGAAGCCACTATGTGTGTGCACATGTAGCAGGGGTAAGCCCACATCTGTCCCCCCAGGCCATGACATTTTTCTACCAGCCAAGGAGGAGCTGCCCAAGGGAGGCTCTTCTCTGCTCACCGGAGTGGACCTGATGTGTGGTATTGCCCAGAGGGTCTCGTGTAGAAGCTCCAGGGAAGTATTGCAATCAGAGCCCAGAGCTTGCAGGAACTCCTGAATCTTGTGGAAGTTTGTGGCCACACCTAGTATGCCCCTTGTCTGGAAGACCCTGAGCTATGAAGTTTTAGCTCTTTGACCTGCATGTCTGCACCATACGTGTGTGTTGCTTTGTTCTTTCATTGTCACCCCGAAGCCACACCACCTCTGTTCATATCTCAGTACCGTCACCTGATAATTCAAACTTTCAGCCCCCCTGTTTCCTCAATTGTCAGAATAGGCATGTAAAGATGAAATGAGTTGGTACATATAGGGTGTTGAGAAGAGAGGCAGTAGCATCAACAGACTACTGCATGCTCTCTATTTTTATTGCTATGGTGATGGCCAAGCTCCTAATCTTCACTTCCTGACTCCCTGCCACTCTCTTGGGAGCTGTTCCATCTACCTGCCCAATAACTGTAAAACCAGATCAGCCCTGTTGACTGTAATAAATAGCAGGCAGAATCATGAGGCTTTTAGTAAGGACTTCTTTTTTGAAAAACTTAAAAAATCTATATGAGCTTTTTGGTGCACATGTATTTTTAGGCTGTGCCTTAGCCGTCCAGGGGACTTCTTTTTTCTTCTCTGATTCATGCGTCTGTTAAGAATAGTCAAAGTTGCCAGAAAAGTGATTTTTGGATAAGTAAGAGAGGTGAGATCGTGTTAAATTAGGAATCAGAGTCAAGAAAAGATGAAAAGCTTTATTTAGAATGGAGTTTGGACTGAAAATGACTGTGGATCTTTTTCTTTTTTAATACTGTGAGAAATGCAGCCACAGGTTTGAAATGGAACTATTTAAACATTTATTTTAGCCCAGTTGAGAAAAGGAGAAAGCCAGCCTTTTCCCAGACCTGAACATTTATCTTTAGGATGTAAAAAGAAAAGTGAGAGACTGTATGACCTTGTTTTCTCTGAATTTCTCTCTCACTCTCTCTCTCCTTTTTGCCTTTTTTTTGGGGGGGGGGGTCATATGTATTTTTAATGCCGAAAATAGAGAAAAGATTTTTTTTTTTTTGCAGTAGACATGGAAACTTAAAAAAAAAGGTGTCGTAGCCTATGCAAATGTGTTAAAGAATACAAACAGATGAGTGACTTTTAATGAGGTTTTTATCCACAGTTATGGAATCCCACAGACAAATCATCTCTGGACCCACAGTTTTGCTGTGGTTGGTCCTTCAAACAAGCCACTCTTTCTGGTAGACCACACTTGCAGACTCAGCTTGGACATCAGGCAAAGTTCTCAACTTATTCTTTTGCTGAAAGGCAAATTGTGAGTTTGTGTATTGACATTTATTTCCACCTATGTGTCTGTCTATCTACCCATCTGTCCATCCATCCATCCACCCACATTATCAGAATTTTTTTATGGGTCTTACACAAAGTTACAAATAGCCTATAATAGAAGGTTTTATTTTACCTTGATCATTTAATCTAGGCAATAATCACGTGAGAAAGGTATCATTATGCTTATGCTATGGAGTCATAAAGGATATGGATAACTTGCCAGTTTCACATCCAAAAGGTGATGAAGTGGGCCAAGTCTTGGAGCTGGGCCTTTCTGGCCTTGGAGAGCTAATATTCCTGACTACTTACTACCTAAAAGCCACTACATCATCTTTGTCCTAAACTTGTAAGATTGTTGCCAGACAATACCTGGCTGCCTCAAACCAACCATTTGCAAGCTCATAACTTTCTTAGCATATTGATAAGGTGGTACTGTGCTGAGATAGGGTATTACTAGTATTGTCAAAATTTCAGGTGACATCCTAGAAAACATGAGTTCCTCTCTTCCCTATTTCTTCTATGGCCCTTGAAGAGAAGTGATGTAGTTGCAGATTGAGAGGAATGAAGAAAGAACCTCAGCTATTTGTCAAGAACTCAACCTCTGCAGTACCTACCTGGAAGCACAAAGATCGCATTGAAGGAAAGATGACATAATTGTTTCCTAAAATAAAAGAGTAACTTTAATGTAAATGGAAATATTATTTTAAGGAAATATGGATTATGATGGTTCTTTTAGAAAATTCAGGAAAACAACTTTTTGCCTAAATTTATTTAATTAGCTTGTTCAAGAAGCAGGCCTATTTGTGGAACATCTCCTCCACAGAAAGTTCAAACTGTTTGTTCTCTAGTAAATGACCCAGTGAAAATGCTATAGAAATAGAGGACTCAGGTCCTCTCCAACCATATAGACAATGATGGAAAGAAACTTTCAACAGCCTCATAATGACAGGAGACAAGTGGAAATGGTTTCTTTTTTTGGATTTGCTCTAAATTTGTGAAATTTTTAAAAACTTTTGGGTTCCTTAAAATCAATAGTAATATTTAGTCTACATTTTCTAAAAAGGAAAGACATCTTTTCTTTAAATAAGTTCAGGGATATCATATGAGTCACGAATACCAGGATCCATAAGAAAACCCCGAAGTAGTATGCGTTATGCAATGCACGAAACCTTCTCAGCTTCTGTTTTCCTCTTCACTCAGAGAATTATGTAAGTCGGGTTAGATATTAAATTTGCCGTTTTACATTTATGTTTAAAGGAAGCATTAAGAGATATTTCAGAGGTACTCACTGGAAATATCACCTTTATCAGCCCAAATGGAATAATCCTTTTGTGCGAGCAAATTGCACAAAAACAGGGCAGACGTCCAGCTGCTCATACAGATGTGTGGGGGTTTGACTGATATTGCCGGGTACTGATGCTGAGTCCCACGGAGGTAGTTGCCAAGAGCCATCCATGTGCTTCCTGCTGCTTGTTGCAGCCTGCCTGAATTCCTGCACACGCCTCTCATCTCATCCCTCTGCCTTGCTCCTGTTCCTCATCCTTCCTCACTGCAGTAATGGGTGTGGCCAGCTTAACCTACCATGCTGTGATGCAGTATGGATCCAACTCTATGCAGAAGCATCTACAGCATCCCCACTGCCATGTAGGAATGTTTGTCTTCATCCTTCTGGTGTCTCTGCAAATAGTCCCACCCATTAAGCTTGCCCGTGCTCCATGCTTTGGTGACACCCACCCACCTACTCTTTGTCCCACCAGCAAAGCCCAGATGCCACCACCATGCTTCAGTTTGGCATCCTTATTCTTGTCCCTTACTTACTCCTCATGACACTCCTCATTACCTTCTGACCTCTGTCTCATCATCTACAACCTCAGGGAAATTGTCGCTGGAGGTGCATGAGGAAGGGAGGTCCTGGGGTTTTGCAGTGAGACCAACAGGCCCGTATTGGTTTTGCGACTGTGCTGGTGGATACACTGCAGAACTGCTCAGTGTCTGGGTTTCTTAGGTTCTAAATATGCAGGAAGTTGTTCCCTGGGACGATTGAGGGACATGCTCTATGTGAAGCAGGGACGAGGTGTCAATTCCTATCAACTTCTCAGCACACCCCAATTTTCCTCATTGTATTTATATGTGCTCTAGTCTTACCATAAAATTGATTGTTGTGTTATATGGACTTTATAGTCAGGTGACTATCCCCTGGGGCTTTGGGCTGATTCTGTCTGGCCCTTCCATAAATTCCCTTGGCAGGTATATGACACGTGTGTTTCACTTCTCTGGATCTCCGGCAAGGCCATTATGTCATAAACACTTAATGTTTACTGAATAGAATTGCGTCATGGAGGCATTACAGCTTGGTGGACAAAATCGTGGACCCTAGAAACAAACAGCCTGGATTTTTCACTCCTGAACTCTTACCAGCTGGCTGTTTGGCTTTGAGGAAGGGAGTGGTTTACCCTCTGCTTCAGTCTCCTCGTCTATGGAAGAAGCTGATCACATAGCCTCTTTAGGAGTTGCGAGTATTAAATAAATTGACACGATCTAGGGGCTCCTGCGTGGCTCAGTCGGTTGAGTGTCCAACTCTTGATTTTGGCTCAGGTCGTGATGTCAGGGTCTTGAGGTTGAGCCCCATGTTGGGCTCCATGCTTAGTGGGGATCCTGCTGAGATTCTTCCTCTCCCTCTGTCCCTATTCCCGCTCATGTGTACACACTCACATTCTCTATTTCTCTCTTTCTCTCTCTTTCCCAAGTAAGTAAATAAAATCTTTCAGAAATACTTAACAGATGTTAAGTATTTAAAATAGTGCCTGACATGGAGTGAGTGCTCTACTGTCACTAGTATGTTTAATAATAACTGGTTACAGTTTTAAAAAGCCTTGGTCCTTTGTGGTTTATTACACCAAGCTTCTCCCACAGGTAAGACATTGATTTTCTTCATGGCAGTCAGAAATAACCATCTTTTAGATCAATTAAGTTGAGTTTTTTTCCCCTTTGTCATTTGGAGTTTGCTTCTGGCATCGTATTTGCTTTGCTTGCTTTTGCTTGTGGCAGAGACATGTGAGTTAGCAGGACTCAGGGGCCAATTTGTTAGTGTTTTTTTGCTCATTAGTTTTTCTTCTCAGACACTTGGTCAGACTTGGCCTTTGTGCAGTTTGATGCTCACTTTGTTTCCCTTGTATTGTCTCTCTCTCTCTCAGTAATGAAGGTTGAGTTTCTTACCTTTTTCTCACCCACTTCAGGTTTTCAGGTGACACTGCACAAGGGCAACGACAGCCGATGGCTTGCTTATCCAGGCAGTTGGCTGATTATTATTCCCGGACCCTGTCTTCCCTGAGTCCCTGTCACCTTTCCCATCCTGGAGCACTGCTGTGGTGAGAGAGGAGGGCATCTGACAGTCTCCAGTACCTAGGAGTCCTTCATGGAAAGGGAGCTCGCCGTGCAGCTCATGTATCATCATCCTCTCTTTCGATGAGTTCTTAGAACCCTCTCGTTAAATCCCTGAGATGCAAATGCATAGTTTTGACTCCAAAGCTAAATTCTTTCCACTATGCAGTACCCACTGCCATTATGACTTCTCTTGGTCTTTTCTCTCTTTTGAATTTATATCCCAAATCCACTCGGTATTACCAATTAAGATTTCTCTAGAGTAGATTAGGCCCTAGGCCAAAAGTTACCTTGAGGGTGAAAAGACACCCACGAATCCAAAGTGGAAAACTGGTAAAATGGAGTCACATGGAACTGGGTTCAAATCTTGGCACTGCCATTATTTACTTGGGGGTTAATGAGTGCCTGTCTCTTCCACTATGGAGTTACTTTAGGACTGAATAAGCAACCTACCCAGAACACCTAGCATGGTTCCTTTCATGTATAAACATGACTCAACAATTAAAAGGCACATTATTAGAAGTATTTGGAGGTAATTATAATATTTATGTCAGCAATATAAAACATCCACATTTGTTTCCTTTCTCTGAACTCTAGCAACACTCATTTCACCTCCAAACGTGAATGCCTTGCCCCTGCTACTCAGTTTTGTTTAATCCCATCACTGTTCTTGGTCTAGGTAACCAGGTGCCAGCCTGGAATGTGGTGCATTTGGTGAGAGTACAGAGCCTGTCTTTCTTCAGCTCGCCTTATTTTCCCCATGAGCACCTCTTTATTGTTCAGTCAAACAGACCTAACCTGTCCCCATCAAACTGATTATCCTGCGAATGATGGGTACCAGCATCCTCTTCCTATACTGTCTCCTGTGGACCGTATGTTTGCTCTCAAATAAACTTCCTGGAAAGGTAGAGGAACCAGAATCTAGGTTTTAAGAGTTCAATTCACTCAACTTTCTTTTCTTTCATCTGCTAGTCCCATCAGTTTCTGAGGCGAGTCCGAATCTATCAAGTGTAGGCCCTTGGATTTGAAAATAATGGTTCTTAACCCTGGCTACACATTGGAGTCATCTGGGGGATTTAGAACGTATGGGTGCCTGGATCCTACTCCCAGAATTCCTGAATTAAATGGTGTGACCAGTGGTCAGAACATCTGGTTGTATTAACTGGAAAACCTCAATCAACATTAGAGTTTTTTGATCTCCAGAACTACCTGCATTCCCAGGGTAAACCAGTTTTGACATCTGGTACTCAGAACTGTCCACCTATCTCAGCACTTTGTTATGCATATTAATTAGGTGTCAAGGAAAGACTTTCCTGGGCCCTCAGTTTAACTATTTATTTATTTACTTATTTATTTATTTTTAAGATTTTATTTATTTATTCATGACACACACACACACACACACACAGAGAGAGAGAGAGAGAGAGAGAGAGAAGGCAGAGACACAGGCAGAGGGAGAATCAGGCTCCCTGCAGGGAGCCCGATGTGGGACTCGATCCCGGGACTCCAGGATCACGCCCTGAGCCAAAGGCAGACAACCGCTGAGCCACCCAGGCATCCCATTGGGCCATCCAGGCGTCCCAGTTTAACTATTTATTTTTTTTATTTTTATTTTATTTTTTTTTAAATGTTTTTTTTTTTAAATTTTTATTTATTTATGATAGTCACAGAGAGAGAGAGAGAGAGAGAGGCAGAGACACAGGCAGAAGGAGAAGCAGGCTCCATGCACCGGGAGCCCGATGTGGGATTCGATCCTGGGTCTCCAGGATCGCACCCTGGGCCAAAGGCAGGCGCCAAACCGCTGCGCCACCCAGGGATCCCCCAGTTTAACTATTTAGGTACCATTTTCAGTATCAATCCATTCCTTCATTCACCTCAGTGACCTGTTCCAGATAATAGTATGGACAAGACAGGACTCTAGCGAGCTGGGTTTCCTATTGATGAGTCCTAGTTTGGAATCTACCATCTTGATCAAGAGACTTAAACTCTTTGGGCTTTGACATCCACATCTGTGAAATGGGATAAGAGGGGTTTTGTGATTTTTAGCTTAGATTAGATACAATATGTGGAAATCCACATGCAATCCTTGCCTGGCACACATGTAGCTTCCAAAGAATGTGTAGTTCCAACTCTAATTAGTATGGGTAGAAATGTTTAACTACTTTGGGTGTCAAGTCAATGTTTTCGAAGGCAAAAAAGACATGGTGTAATCTATTGCTTCTTTTCAGTCTTGTGCCACTCCTCACATACAATTTACTTGACACAGCGAAACATCGTGTCATCCAATAATGGTCTGATTTTCAGCTTCTCAATAGACCAATCATCTTCCCTGTTTGACAAATACATTTTACTCGGAAATGACATCAAAATGCAATACTTTTCTTGTCATGCTGAACTATGCCATGCTTACCGACTCCCTCATATTCTCAGTATTCATTACCCTTTTACTTGATCCTACCCTTTCGCTGTCAAACCGCCTTAGTTTATTTATTTAATAATCTGACAAAGATGAAAGAAATATTACCAGGGGCTTATGAGACAATTGAAATGTCCTTTACTGTCATCATTGTCATTTAAATGGCTGAGGCTTTCTCCCTTGTATATTTAAGCAACGTCTGCATGTTTGGTTGTACGAGTGTGCAAGTGTGTGTGTGTGTTGCGTGTGCACATGTGCTCTGCCTTTCAAAATTAGTTTTCTAAGGTAGACTTTATATACAGCTTTGATATGAAATGATCACCAAACTGCTGTTGATTATATTCCAACAGCATTATTTTAAGTCAACAATATGCAAACCTGAAATAACATCTACTCTAATTTTAAGTAGATCTAATTTAACACAAATCATGGCTTTACATTTAACATTACTTATATTCTGCTAAGGTTCTTTCAAAAAATGCTAAGTACCTATAATCTTTCTTGTCTGTAAGGATATATTTTGAAGAAGCTTTCAGGTAGGTGCCCCCACCCCCCAACAACTTGGGATATGTAGCTATCTCTAGCCTATAAAAGTACCTCTACTGCTCCCATCCTTGCCCCTGATTTTTCTCTTTAACCTTTTTTTTTTATGGTAAAGTAAGAATGCTTTCCCCATACTTAGATTCCTTCTTTTTTTTTTCTTTTATCCCGCCAAGTTCTAGACCCCTTTTTTCCCCTTACCTTTCCAGAAATATCACTCCCACTGGCACCTGGATCTTTGAGCTCTCCCTCTCCTTGCTCCATCTAACCAGTTAAAACAAACAAATAACTAAAACCCATCTTAGACCCCATGTTCCTTTCCAACCACCGGGTCTTTTTCTGAATTTCTAGATTAAGAAACAATTTGTACATTTTGAGTTCAGAAATCTTCTACATAAGTGATTATTAAGATGTGCTAATGACATTCATCCCTACCCTTCCATCACTGAATAGTTTGAACTTTTTATTTCACATAATTTTGTACTTATAGATGATTTGTGACGCTAATACAAGGATGTCTTATATTCCCCTCGCCATGCTTCCCTTAATGTTCCAATCATACACAGCCCTGATCCACTTACCAACAATCCACTTATAACATTGTTAGAGTGCTACTAACTAAGTCATGGACTTCAGCTGGATTTCACCAGTTCTATCAACATCCTCATTCTGCACCAGGAGCTACTCTAGATTACTATATTGTTTTTAGAATTGTAGACTCTTTTAATCCTCATTTTACTTGATGTCACTTAACATTTTTTAAAAGATTTTATTTATTCATTAGAGAGAGAGAGAGAGAGAGAGCTCACAGGAGGAGGGGGAGAGGAAGAGAAAGGGGGAGAAGCAGACCCCCTGCTGAGCAGGGAGCCCGATGTGGGACTTGATCCCAGGACCCTGAGTCATGACCTGAGCTGAAGACAGACGCTTAACTGACTGAGCCACCCAGGTGCCCCAATGGCACTTCATATCTTAACCAAAAGATCACTCTTCCTTCTTAAAACAATTTTCTTCTCTTGATGACACATCCTGGTTTTCCTCCTATTTCTAGAAGTTTCTTGTTAATTTCCTTTGCTGGTTTCTCCCCTAGCATTTAGAGATTGCGATCCTATAGAGCTTGATCCTGTTTCTGCTTCTCTCCTTTTTGTTCACTCCTGTCACCCATTTAGTTATTCTCACGGCTTCAATTACCACTGATGTGTTCATAACTCCAGATGCATATTTTGGCCTAGACTTCTTTTCTAGATCCATATATCCACCTGCTATTCAAATTATTGACCTCAACAAAGTATGTCTGGAATCAGACTTAACTATATTCCCCTCTTAAATTGCTCCTGTTCTCTTGCCCCTAATCACTTTCTCACAAAAACGTATGGTAACTCCTTCTCTCTTGACAAAATAAGGCACACATATTTATATATTCTGAATTTTGTCGGGGCGTGCACTTTTCTTTACCTTCATTACCACCGATTTAGGTCAAATCATCGCCAGGTCTCTTTGGACTTCATGGTTTGTGGCTCCCGAGGAAGAAAAAAAGTTGTTCTCTTTGTTCAGAAAAGACTGTTAGGATTACAAGATTACTTTTCTCAAGAGGACTCTGGGGGAAAAGACAATATGAAAGATTTTCGTTATGGTTACCATAAAATTTATTTTTCAAACAAGGATACCTGAGTAGAAGGGAGTGCTATTAATATTTATTCCAAGAATGTAGCCATAAAATAGGTTGGTTTCAGGCAAACAGGGGTGATACCCACCTGGTCATAACATTTATTCACTAGAAAGAGAATTTATGCCACCAATGAAGACGTAGACTTACATAATTAGGGTAGTGAAGTCTTAGGTAGTGAATTAACTGCTGAAAATGCTGTCACATACATTACCACTCAAGGACATAAATTCTATTTGCTTTAACAAATAGATAGTATCCCCCATAACACAAATACAGTGAGTAAATGCAATTTCTTCCACAAACATGTAGAACAGCTTGCCACGACTATAGCTTTTAAGGTCAGAGGTTGCATTTCATAGAATATGCAATATAAAACACACAAAACAAAAGCTGGGGAGTTAGAAATCAGGCTGCCACAGGAGATCTTCTGGCCAGGAGACATCCCCACTGGAAACTCGAGTTTCTGATGGCAAGGCACAGAGAGTATGCAGAGTATTAATATAAATTAATACTATATCTAGTCTGACTAATGCTCTTTATTCTTTGCTCCTCTATGACAACTGACATATAAATATTCTTTGAAGTCAGAAAGACTAAGGAATAAATCTGCTTTGGCTGCCCCTTTGAATGGACATTTTAATCCCTCTGCGCCTTCATGGTTCTTCTGTTTAAAGGAGGAGATGACACTTTCCTACTCACTTTGTGAGTGTCAGGAATATTGAATCGGGTAATATACTTGTGAGCTCATTGCCAGTCTTAGGTGTTATTCTAAGTATATGGTAGCATCAGGAAGAGAGGGCCTTATTTTGCTTATTCATACAAGTGTAGGCTGGAGGCCACGGTTGGCCATGCAGGAGAGAGTCCCGGTCATGCGGTGAGGCAGAGGCAAGGCCTCTGTAACAGACTCTGGGACAGTGTCGTCGAGAGTTTGAGTGAACTTTCAGATCTTGCCTTGTCACTGCTGTGGTGGGAAAAGTTTTGGAATTTCTGTTCAAACCCTCAGCCTGCCCTAAAGTCTGTGTGCCGGGGCCCTAACATCTGAAGAGGTTTGTGGGCCATGTGGCTTCAGCTCCCTGCAGTGGGTGACTGCGGGTCCTGGAACTGCCCTGCTCGCTCTGTTCAATGGGATGCATGAGATCAGAAGGCCAGTGAGCTGGGATCGGAAAGTAGATGGGGATAGATCTCAAATACTTGAACCCCTTAGCAGAATCATTCCCTTTAGAAGGCGCACTTTGTTATTTTATTGGTTTGTTTCTTGGTTGGCTTCCCTAGGTGAAAATTTGTAATTTCTAGTGCAGCAAAATAAGCAGAACTGTGACTTCTGTTCCATAGCATACAGAGCTGCCTTTTTTTTTTTTTTTTTTTTTTTTTGTACTCGGGTAAAATCCTCAGCCTTTTATTTTCCTGAAAAATTTGTAACCTCCATCTCTCCTACCTTTTCTCTCCCCACAGGTACTATCTTTGTTCTAATACTCTCACTTTACGGCCAGAGATGTGATATCAAGCCTCAGATAACACCTCGGACATAAAGATTTTGGGGACTTGTTTGTAAACTTGCACAGCAAACCTGAGTGGAAGGGATGAGTGGCACCCTTTCCTCCTCTTTGGTTGATGCCAAAACACGTTGCAAAAATAAACCTTTCCTAGAGTCTCAGCCTGCCCCAGAATGGACTGCCCAGCTGGCACTCTTAGCACAGCCACCAATTATGACAGTTCAGAAAACAAGCTGTCCAGGGACACAGCCAAGCATCCTCCCCCAGCTCAGTACTTCAGTACTTCTTCCCCCCTCCTTGTTTGATGCTTGGAGGCTGAACTCCAGAGGCAAGCTAAAGGACAGATGCTCTGTCCCCTTATCTTGGGCACTTGAAGTGCTTCATTCTCACATCTAAAGGATAAAGCCTCAAAAATCAGTGCAACTATTGGGAATTAATTTATGGATGGGGAAATCGAAGCCCACCGAAGGGAAGTGCCTTGGCGAGGGTCATGGGTGTTCATTAACAGCAGAGCTGCACTTGTGTTCAGGTTTACTCACTAGTCAGTGACTTTGTATACAATATATAAATGTGTGCTGGAATGGGATATATCCAGTTCCAGACAATCCTCCTTATTAATAATGCACCATCATTTAAGGGTATGTGCATAATGGCATTGCATTTATTTCCTTTATTGATCATTATTAATATTTTAGTGCTATTTCATTTTTTAAAGAAGTCCATCATAAATGGCTCTGCATGTCTTCAAGATCTCACCTTCAAAATATGTTTTTAAAAACTCGATTGATGGCATGAATCCGGAGGAGATGCTTTTCAGTAGTTGTCAGAAAATGACATATGAATTCCTTCCATGAAAACTCACTTTCTCTGCCCCTTCCCAGTCAGCATTCCAGTGTACCACAGAAAACCATTCCGGGGTTAGCTTATGATAAGGAAATACCTTTTGCATTTGTTGTGGAATGAATGAAGGATTTAGATCTTCGAATATACCTCGAACAAATTTGTGGAGAACATTAAGTATCCTTTACCTTGACGTTTCTGATACCCATCACTTTGATAACCTTTGAGACATGGATTGTTGATTAAAAATACCTCATATGCCTCTGACTCAAAATGTACTCAGAAACCTTTTTAAGAACTTATTTAAATTTCCAATTTCCACACCGAATTCCTACAAGGAATCTGAATAAACAGATTAGCCTTCCTGCCTAGAGTTTACAGTTAGGGACTGGAAAAATTCAGCCCGTAACAAGCGTGTCGATGCTAAAAGCACGCCATGCATATGCTGTCCTCTTAATTTGCTTGAGACTTCAGTACTCTAAAAATTCTGCATAACCTTCTCAACGCCCGGTATTCCTGTGAAGTGGATACTGCATTGTCGGATACTGCACTGTTTTATCTGCTCTCTCCAGTGATTTTTCTTTTTTTAAAAATTATTTTTAAAGATTTTATTTATTTATTCATGAGAGACACACAGGGAGAGGCAGAGACACCGGCAGAGGGGGAAGCAGGCTCCCTGCAGGGAGCTCAATGCAGGACTCAATCCCAGGACCTCGGGGTCACAATCTGAGCTGAAGGCAGATGCTCAACCACTGAGCTATCCCTTCAGTGATATTTCTGATTATTTATCCTATGTGTGGTTGGTTTAAAGTTAGTCTTGGAACTCTTTTAACCCTGGTTCCCCAGCTCCACTATAGATTTTCAGTTTCAATCCTTGTGAAATCATTCATTGCATATCAGTAAGTGAAGCTGTGTAGAAGAAAGGGGGTTGGGAGATAAGTCACTTGAGATTCCCAGTCAGGATTGGGCTTTTAGGACCAATAGTCTGCTCTGAGCCTTTATGTTTTGAGACGATAAAAATGTGATTTTTGAACTCAAGCTTAGCACCTACTGCCAGAGTCTTAACCAAATGCAGGAAATGTAACTACCTTCCACTCTGGATTATTTTAACTGATTTTAAACATAAATGCGGCCCTAGCTAGCACACTTCCTATATGTGAGTAAATATTGTGATGAGTGAATAGGTCGGTGCAGGAATTGGTCAAGTCCTGATGCTGCTTTTGGATCATAAGTGACTGTTTGGTGGCCTGTCTGGTCAATGATTTAGACACATTAATAAACAGTTCAGATTATTGGCCCATAGAACTCATTGATCTGAGAAAATGGTCATTAGTGAGATTGAAATAACAGAATTCAGGTCCTGTTTCAGGATCATTTGTGCCAGAATAATAACTTAGGTCCTGGAGTCCAGAAGCTTGGAGCAGCAAGCATTCATTGTGCACCTGCCCTGTGGCAGGCCTGTCCTGAATGCTGCTGATGCAAGCATGCAAAGGCCCCGATCGCAGACTGAGTGTCGAGGCCTCATCACCTGATGGGTTTAAATTAAAACAGCAGACCTATTTTATTCATCCAACATTCCTTCTGTGTCTCTCTGTCTGACTCAGAACGATCCCTATTCTTAACTTGAATAAAAGCAGTCAAAATTTCAATTGTAGACTCTACTCACTTAAACATGGGTACAGTAATCGGCATTCCGTATTTTGTGCCTTAAAAGTCAGTGTTCACTGACCTCTGTAGCTAATGACATACAATTTTCAGTATTTCTCACAAACAGAAGTCAGTTATCTAGAATTTTCCTTTTTCCGAATAATTTTGCCTTCGGGTCAACAAAAGTATGTGTGTGTCTGTGTGTTGTTTTGTTTGCTTGCCCCCTCCCCTGTACTTATGTGAAACCATTTCCCACCCCCAGGAAAGAAAACTTGAAAAAAAATGCAAAATGTCCAAAGAGGGCAGGACCCATTCAATAGAAAGGAAAGAACTGTTAACCAGTTAATCCAGTTACCACGCTGCCTCATTACACTGCTCCATTCATAAAGAGATACTCCCTTGTAGTGAAGGGGACGAGACCACTTGCTGCCATCTCGCTGTCCTTGGCTCCCACTGTTCCTGAACGATGCCACAGAGGTAGCAAACTCTACTATGCATCTGAAGCAGAGTTGTAAATAAAACCAAACTCTGTATCAGGAAAATCCAAGGTGAGGTGGAAATCTGTTTCCTGGTAACTCTGGGTGTTTTCTGCTTAGAAAGCAGTGGTGCTGTGTTGCAGACACTGCTTCTAATTAGCAAGCGTCTGAAATATGGTCCCTCATTGAGCAAAATGGCCATTCTGTGCATAAGTGCAGTTTCAGCAGTACCTTTTTGTTTCTGGTTATTAATTTGCATTTAAGATGCATCAAAGTCATTAATTTACTGAGCCAACATGGAAAATGGAGAGCAGTTACGTTTATAAATGACACCATCATGCTTCACTATATTTGTGCTTAATGACATTTTATCACATGAAAGATTCTAATTCCTTGTACTTGATGTAGCTGGTGACATTAGAATGCTAGGACCCGGCTAGTATTTGTTGCTTTAATTGTGCTGAACTGACTAGATACAAGGAGCTTATTAATAAAGCTAACTGTAACATCCTCATTGTCCTGCCTGTAAACTGTATTACTATTATTATTTTGTCTTTTGGAGGCCTCAAGCTTTCTCAATATTATGACAGTCACACTACCGTTGAAGTCTTTAGGGAGAGAATAACTATGCTAATAACATTCCGAAACCGCATTCTGGATGGGACTAACTCTAAGCCAAAGTGAGTAGTGCCGCACACGCACGAAAAATGATGTATACTTTTTTTTTTTCCTCCTGAAGATTCCATTTATCAGAAGATATGGAAAACACTGTACTCAAAGGTACCAAAAAAAAAAAAAAAAAAAGAAATTCACAACTTGCTTCATCCTTATTTCAGAAACCTTCCTATTA
The DNA here is from genome assembly GCF_018345385.1 of Vulpes lagopus. Lineage (NCBI taxonomy): Eukaryota > Metazoa > Chordata > Mammalia > Carnivora > Canidae > Vulpes > Vulpes lagopus. Next base: position 57,628,840 of record NC_054826.1, on the reverse strand, counting down.
GAAGGTGAAGTAAACATGAAGACAATGCATGACTGTCAGAACAATATTTTATTTTATTTTTTGAAAAGATGGATTGATTGCTTTGAGAGAGAGGGAGGGAGGGAGAGGCATACTCCTGCTGATCTGGCTGTCCCAGGCCGGGCTCAGTCTCAGGACCCTGAGATCATGACCTCAGCGCCAAGTCCAGAGTCGTCCTCCTGCTTACCTGACTGAACCACCCAGGGGCCCCACAACAGTATTTTAAATATTTATAAGTAGATGGAGCACCCGATATAGGAGTTCATCTCTGAATGGTTTCCATATTCGACAGGATTTTAACTAACATTTGTGCTGTAATAAGATTTGGAGCTTTGTCCAGATATGACTCAGCACCTAAATCAGGAGCTGCATGCGCTATTTTCCTGCCAAGTTTTGTAGAGGAGTTCAGTGCCTTTGGATAAACTAATAAGAAACATGCTCATCAGGCTAACAGGTCAGTGCTTGCAATGAAATTGAAAAGAATATTTCTAATGTATGTTTTAATTTTTAAAGGTCAACTCTCTGTTATTTCTCTTTAGATTCAAACTCCCAGGTTAACTATCTGTACTCCTCCACTCACTCATTGTTTTAGCTACTGGCCATTCCTTTCATATCTATGGAAATTCTCAATCCTTATCTGATTTTAAATGCCTTTTCTAGTTTTCCTAGCTACCAGAGAACTCTCTAAGCAGTTCCAAGGCAAAAGCCCCATTTGATAGTGGCTTCATGATCAATAATAATATGCACAAGGGGCACCTGGGGGGCTCAGTGGTTGAGCATCTGCCTTTGGCTCAGGGCTTGATCCTGGGGTCCTGCGAATAGAGTCCCACATTGGGCTCCCTGCAGGGAGCCTGTTTGTCCCTCCACCTGTGTGTCTGCTTCCCTCTCTGTGTGTCTCATGAATAAATAAATAAAATCTTAAAAAAAAAAAAACCCAAAATATTATATGCAGGAAGCCAAGCAACACTAAACAGTTTATACTCCTCAGACTGTCAATTTGTTGCAACTTGGACAAGTTTTGCTGATGTAATTTTGACAGTGGCATTTTGCTTATTAATTCATTATATTAAGTTATACCCCAGAAATTAAGACACAAGAATAATTTATGACTTCTAGACTCAGCAGAAATGAAACAGTGCCAATTTGTCTCTTGGCACCAGACTTCACATCAGACTACATCAAATGGGTACCATTTTATACTGATAATATCTCCCTAAGAGTAGTTTTAAAAAGAGCGAGCTTAAAATGTAGAACACAAGAGAGTGTGTTAGCCTTGCTTAGATTTTATTTTTATTGTGCATAAATGGATGCAGGCCAGTTCTACAATTACTTTGACTATTTCATTATCTAGAAATATCTTCCCCCATGTGTACATGTCTACAGACATTTGTGTGTGTATATATAATATGTGTGTACTCCATATATAGATACATATACATGTGTAAATATGTGTGTCTGTATATATTTATGTATTTGTATTTTATATATGCTATATATCATATATATTATACATATTTTTATGTATTTATACATACACACACACACCACCAGACTATAGTAAGTAAGTTTGAGAAATCAGTCAAAGGACATTTCTTTCCAAGGAGAGAGCAAAACAAAAACAATTGTTCTGGAAAGCGATATTTATTAGAAGGAAGCATGGAGAATAAAAAACACACTGAGCTTCCTATTGGTAGACATTATTACTATTACAGGATTATATGAATACATAGTCCAATTTGTAATTCATATACTTCCTCTCTTTCACTGATTCAGGGAACTAATTTCTACAAATTTCTCTCATTGTAAATGTGCTTTTTCTATGTGACGCCCTGGAACTAAACACTTTCCAGGCATTTGGGCCATCATCTCAGGCTGGGTTGGAGGAACTATTTCATTTCTGTCACCTGCATACTGAAGGCAGGGGGTAGAGATGCTCTCAGGATCTCCTGCCACACGGGGCCTTTGTGTACCTGTGGACTTGGGTTTTAAGGAAAGAAAGCTGAAGGGAAATTTCACTTGGCAAACATCTTGATGATCCCGTCTTTTCCCTGGAAACACCACAGCACAGGCCTTATTTTTTTTTTACTTTCAGTGGTGAGTCAACATGTCTGTCTACTATGGAACTGTTGAGTCCTGTGAACTAGCTTTATAGTATTTGACCACCCAAGCTTGTCCTGAAAACAAAACAAAACAAGGCACACACACATACACAATAATTCTAGGTTTTCATAAGTTGCATAATTCTCTCAAATCATCATGAATACTAGAATTTCATCTAGTCACTTTTATTGTAAATAGCTACTGTTGAAATTTTTAAAACGCAGAATTAGCTGAATAACTGATTTTTTCCAGTAAATATTCACTCCTTAAGATATACTCCTAGCTGGACACATGAACACCTGATGTATGCCTTTCTGTCTGAGATTTCCTGATTGCTGATGCTTCTTTAGCATTTACTCACATAACTTAGAGTTCCTCACACTCTGTGCTGCTTAAAAGCAAACAAATAAGCAAATAAACCAACCCAAAGAGCGTATTTAAAAAGCATACTGTCAGACTCCAGGAATATACACTCTGAAACAGTTGTTACTGGGTGAGGCCAAGAATCTGCATTTTATCAACTTTTTCTAGTAGTTTTTACCTGATTCATCCAGGGATATCCTATTGAGGAATACTGGGGGAAAAAAAAGTGACTGCAGGATTCCAAAGCCTTGTGCTGGGGGGGAAGAAGTACTTGTGAATGCTGATGATTATCGCATTAGTTGATCCTTTTGGATGCAGCAATATTCAACTTGCTGCCTAGTGTCTGCAGGTAAGCAAACAAACAAGCAATACACTGGTAGGAAAGTTGGTTGAAATAACAGGTAGTCGGCTGGGATAGTCCCTGGCCCCATAAGGGAGGCAGAAGTGATCTTGAGGAATCCTGGGACTCAGAATGGGGTCGGGGATCCAGAGAGAGGATGAGGCACAGACGTACATTTAGAAGAGTGGGAGCATGTGTTTTTGGTTGCTGCCTTCCTTTTACAAATGAATTTCAATGTTACACAGGGTTTAGAGTGGGGGTGTGCAGAGACAGGGTCTCACTCGGTATCTACCATTCAGTATTTAGTTAAGTTCAGGGAAGGACCAGTAAATTTGGCGAAGCATTATAGACAGGAAGAAGACATTTACAGCAGAAAATTCGATAACAATTGTATCTTGCTTGGAGGAGCTGGGGCCCAGTCTAGTGCAAAAGGTTCCAAAGTCAGGAATATGGTGTAAGATCCCTCATTTTAAGGCATGAAAGCTCCAAAAGAAGCCTTCGTGAATGACATCAACTTAGACATGGCACTAGTTCAAAAATGCAGACTTGATACCAAAATGGTTGCAAAGACCAGAAAGCCTAAGGCAGGTTCTGGGGTCAAGGCCCAGAGCAAGGACCTCAGGGAGCAGGGAGTAAAAACCAAAGGCCCATAAATTGAGGATGATAAGGATGAGCCAGGGCAATAACTGCAAATTGGATACGTTGCTCGTCACATACTGATGTGTGTGGTCTGGCATAGGACGTGTGGGCAGGTGTGAATGCCTCAGGGTGGGCCAGAGCGATTAGCCTCTTTGAGCATGATTAAGTGTGCTGCTTTTCAGTGGGTTACTGCAGTTACGGAATGTGCAGTTCGGCTCGGTGTGCGCTGGAGTGTGGGCGGTGGGGTGGGGGGGTGTCTCTATTGAATGTTTCTGGCCTAGATCCTGCCCGTGTTTCTTGTTTAAAAGCTGTATCGTGAGTGTTATAGGCAGGAACATCAGTTTGCGTACCCAGCAGTGGGTCATCTGCTTGCCCATTGGAGTGAGCATGATTTAGAGGAAAGACATGGAATCCGGGGTCCCATGGTCCTGGTGCCTTCTTGTACCACCCCTTTGTCCATTTTCTCTACAAATGGGATAATTATATGTACCTCATAGCCATTAAATAGATGAGCATGTGCATCAGACTTAGACACTCTGGGTATCTATTAAATATTAACTGCTTTCTCCCTTTTATACTTTAGCATTCTCTGCGTTCACAAAATTTGACTCTTAGGATTTTTTTCTGTGCTCTTATTCACTTGGGACTTTTTTTTTTTTAATTGTCAGCCACAATGTGTTTGATTTAAGGTATGTAAAACAAGCATTCATCTATTCCACACCATGTTGCAATTCTGGACTACATCTATCTTATGTTAAGTGATCTTTGAAGCAGCTCTAATGGGAATTGGTCCCTTGGGACAGGAAAGCACCTGCTTCTGATGTGTCTTGTGTTCCTGTGTCCCAGGATTTGTGACCTGTGTATTGTAACGAGCAATGCCACCCGGGACACCCGGCTAATTCTCATTCCCGGCCTCCCCTTTGGTGAGGAATAGCCTCACTTATGTTTGTAACCATTATTAGCATCTATGCTGGGATAATCTGTAATTAAAGGAGAATGGCCTAATCACTAAAAAGATGATATGTAATAAAATTCCAGGGATCCCTGGGTGGCGCAGTGGTTTGGCGCTTGCCTTTGGCCCAGGGTGCGATCCTGGTAGTCCCGGGATCGAATCCCGCGTCGGGCTCCCGGTGCATGGAGCCTGCTTCTCCCTCTGCCTGTGTCTCTCTCCCTCTGCCTGCCTCTCTCTCTCTGTGACTATTAAAAATAAATAAAAATTAAAAAAAAAAATTCCAGAGACATTAATCAACTTTTTAAAAAGGTTTTATTTTTATTTATCTGAGAGAGAGAGAGAGAGAGAGAGAGAGAGCAAGCGAGCACACAAGCTGAGGGAGAAGCAAGCTCCCTATTGAACAGAGAGCTGGTGCAGGGCTGGACCCCAGGACTTGAGATCATGACCTGAGCCGAAGGCAGACGCTTCACTGACTCAGCCGCTCAGGTGCCCCACTGGTCAACTTTTTATCATTTTGAGAAAAGTAAATCTGGGTGAACAGATGCTTAGCCTTTTCCTCATGACACACATCGTTTTGTTGAAGGGAGGGATGAAAGTAGAAAAAAACCTTCGATTCTGGATTCAGATACTTTATGTGACTCTTGAGTCCACCACTGAAGATCTGTGTGGCTTTCATGACATTAAGCAGGACATGTCTGTGTTTTGATGGTGGTGACGATTTCATGGGTGTACACTTAACCTCCAAACTCATGGAGTTGTGTATATTGAATATGTAGAGCTCTTTACCTGGCAATAATACCTCTAGTGGCTTAGAAAGTGTATCTCCTATGAGTGGCTTATAGGTTTTTTTTTTTTTTTTTTTTTTTTTTAAGATTTAGTTAATTTATTTATATGAGAGAGCGAAAGAGAGAGTGGGAGCGTACACAGTGGTGAGGTGCAGTCCTGGTCTCCTGTTTCCTCGCAGACCGAGGGGATAGATGATGCATCTCATTGTTTTGCTGGAAGGACTGATCTGGGCAGTAACGGTGATACACCTGAGACCAACCTGGCATACGACACATGCTAGTCTCATTCTCCTTCCTGCTGCTTTTTGAGAATTGAATTCAGTTATTTAATAGAAGTATCAGTTCCATCTTTGTCATCCTGCTTTTTCTCCCCCTCCTCCTCTTGCTTTTAACTACTCTGGCTGGACATACAGGGCCCGCCACCCAATGGCCCAGGAAGGACTGTGGCTGCGAAGGGAAGCAGCTGTCTTCACTGCTCTGTGTTGCCTGGATAATGCCAGGCACTTAGGTGAAAAATAAATAACTGAAGTGAAGCCATTCTCCTTAGTGTGGCTTGGCTCCTGCATGGGCCACAACCCCGTGGGAGGTGGGAGGTGGGAGGTGAGGAAACAGGTGAGGTGTGACGCCATCGTTGTTCGCTCTGAATGGGAAACACTGCCAGCATTCCCTGGGGGGTGAGAATAGAAGATAAATGCCCCAAATTGGTAAATATCAATAAGAAGTCAATTTTAGCATATGCTTATGGCATATTCAACTGTTTTTTTTTTTTAATTTAAATCCAAGGAAACTAAGAGTCCTTGGCTGTAAAATAGGAATATTAAAGTGCATGTATTCTCACAACATTTTTGTGGAAAAAAAATTCCAAGTGTAGAAGAACCTCAGACTGTGGCTCCTCCGACTGCACATTAGGAGGAACCTTTTTCATATTCTATAGCCGCCACCTGTCTCCACAGGCCACTGACACAAAGAAGCCAGGCTCAGTTTCAAGAGTTTGATGACTTCGAAGGTCAATAAACTATACAAAACTCAAACATGACTAGCCAATATATTGTCAGTTGAGGTGGACTGCCTGGTAAAATCATATTTTCTTAGAGTGGCCGACAGAGTGGAACTCCTCGCCTCTTGACATACGTCATGTATCAGGCTGTGCATGATAGCACCCACTTGGGGAAAATGCTTTTTTCAACATTAACCATCAAGCAAATATTTAGAGTCTGGTTCTGCTTCTACCAAAGAGAAGGAAGAAGCAAAGATTCTAAAGCGTGCTTATAGAAACTGCATATTTCTAGATCCTACTAAAATCCCACTAAAAGGCTAGGGTTGGTCATAAAGAATTGCATCTTTCAATATTTTACTGTTTGTCTTACTCCAAAATGTCATTCATGTGTCTGGGATTTTATCCTGGAGATGGAGTGCAAGTGATCTCTGTGTTGTTTATCTCACCCCTGAATTCTGATTTATTACCTCTAGCAGGTGAGCTGCTGAGCAGCACCTAAGAGATTCACAGGGCTCAGCAAGTCGAGAGTGTGGATTGGTGAAATTCAGACGGCACACACCATCCAGGGGACAGCCAGTGAGGGCGTGTTTCCTGCCTGAAGCTCTGCAGAGCAGTCATTTGTCATAAGATTTTCCCCGATGGTGTGTGCCCTCGTGCTTCATGGACAGGTGCACAGTGCCCTTTATTTATCTCTCTCCTTAAAATTCATCAGTGGATAACAGAAGGGTCCACTAAAAAATACTGACCATATGTCTTGCTAATGCGTGCAAACACACGTACACGGTAGTTACTTGAATTTTGGTATTTGGGAAGAAACAGGGAGAGGGGAGAGGGTAACCTATAACCTTAGACACATTCTTCATTGTTACATACTAAGTTTTCTCTCACTTTTACCCAAACTGGTTTTGCTTATACAGTTGACCTTTGAACAACACGGTTTTGATTTGTGTGGGTCCACTTTGATGTACATTTTTTCCAATAAATACAGTATGATAAATGTACGTTCTTTTTCTTGTGGTTTTCTTTTCTTTTTCTATTTTTTTTTTTTTTTAAGATTTTATGTATTGGGCAGCCCGGGTGGCTCAGTAGTTTAGCGCCTTCAGCCCAGGGCCTGATCCTGGAGACCCGGGATCGAGTCCCACGTCAGGCTCCCTGCATGGAGCCTGCTTCTCCCTCTGCCTGTGTCTCTGCCTCTCTCTCTCTCTCTCTCTGTGTTTCTCATGAATAAATAAATAAAATCTTAAAAAAAAGATTTTATTTACTTATTTGATAGAAAGAGAGAGAACATAAGCAGGGTTAGTGGCTGGCAGAGGGAGAAGCAGGCCCCCTGCTTCTGGGGTTAGATCCCTGGGATTCAGGCTGGATCCCAGGACCCTGGAATCATGACTGGAGCTGAAGGCAGATGCTTAACTGAATGAGCCACCCAGGCGCCCCTTCTTGTGGTTTTCTTTCTTTTTTTAATTTTTTTTTAAAATTTATTTGTGATAGTCACACACAGAGAGAGAGAGAGGCAGAGACATAGGCAGAGGGAGAAGCAGGCTCCATGCACTGGGAGCCTGATGTGGGATTCGATCCCAGGTCTCCAGGATCGCGCCCTGGGTCAAAGGCAGGCGCTAAACCGCTGCGCCACCCAGGGATCCCCCTTCTTGTGGTTTTCTTAATAACATTTTCATTCGCTCACTTTATTGTAGGAATACAATATATAATACACACAACATACAGAATAGACATTAATTGACTATATGCTATTGATAAGCCTTCTGTCAATAGTAGGCTAGAAGTAGTTAAGTTTTGGGGGAGTCCAAAGTTATACGTGAGTTTTCTACTATACGGGGGGGCAGGTGCCCCTAACCCCCATGTTGTTCAAGGGTCAGCTGCACTTGTCTTTTTTAATGAGCCCTCTGACAATGTCTTCCACTCAAAGGAGAAGTATTTTCAAAGAAACTTCGTGAGGTTTTAGGATTACCACATTGTTAGCATCACTGACATACTCTTCCACTGTTTTCATGTTTCTTCACTTCCTTATCAACTTTTTGTGGTCCCCAGTTCCCACTGTACTGTGTTGTTATCCAGTTTTCTCCTCTGCTGGAGTCAGAGCTTTTTGGAACCTTAGGATCCTGGAATTGTTGACGGTTTTGATTCCGAAGTTCCTTCGAGTTCATCCATCTCAAAGTATCACCGACACCTGACTCCTTTCTGACCTCTGGTTGACATGCTCCGTGTCAGGGAGTTTGCTCCCACTGCCCCCACCCCCCATCTGCCATTTTATCTGGGATCTCTAAAGGGCTTGACTAAAAGTTCTTCACTGTACGTTGAAATATCTTGCCTCATATTTCCTATCTCTTCTTCCAGGCTGTTCTCTTTGCATCTAGGAAAATGGTTCTCCAAGTTCTATGTGCATCTGATCCCTGAAGGATAGAAACACAAAGTAGTGGGGCCCACCCTAGAATTTCGGCATTTCGGTAGGTCCGGGGAGATTCCTGAAACTTGGCATTTCTGACACCTTGCTAGGTGATCTTGATGATGCTGATTCTCATTCTGGGAATTACTGATTTAGAGTATGTCCTCTCTTCATTGCCCAAAACCCCGAAAATCCCCCGAAAGGAGCCTTTTCCTCTCCTGGCTGACCAGCCTAGTGCCTTCTCTGCAATTCAGTCGCTGCCCGCCAGTGTTCTGTGTCCTGTTCACCAGTCACTCCCTGGGCTGCAGGGCCCCACTAGACAATAAATGAGTGAGACCCTAAGGGTGGGTGTGGGATGGGTCAGTGCGGGAGACTTGCTGACTTCCTATATATCTGAGGAAAGCAGGCCCTACCTCAAAAAGCATTCCTTTTTTTTTTTTTTTTTTAAGCACCAAGCCTCCCCAATCAGATGTGCTTCCTAGGTGATTCTGACCCCCAGGAATCATAGTCTGGGGCCTCATGGCACAGTAATTAAAATGCAGCTTGAGACTTCAAAGTGCTGTTTAAAGTACTAGCCTCAGTTCCCTTTTCTCTTACATGAAACCAATTCTACAAATAACTTCTAGAACTTTAGAACTAGTTTCTAATTAAGGAGCTACCCAATTACTTTGATTATAGTGATAACAGCTATAAGTAAGAGAGAGAAGAGAGTTAAAAAAGCAAATATAATTGATTGGCCGGGCCACCCTAACTTTGTTTCCATCATTATTTAAAATTTAATTGCTGTATTATTACATTTCTAGATGTTGACTTTGGACATTTCATCATGCACTTGATTGCCTCTGAGCAGTTTCTGTGTATTTATAATATGAGGTTGTTGTTGTTTTTTGTTTTTTTTTTTTATGTTTCTTGGATATAGAAAAATCAATTAAAATGAAGTAAATTTCTTTGAAACCTAACCAGACTTTTGTCTTTGTTTTCCCGAAAGTTCTTCCATAGAAATGTGTGACATGGAATGGAGCCTAACACTTTCTGAATAAGATATTAACGGCCTTGTAGAGCATGTATGGAAATCTAGAAACCTTTGGAGTTTTCCTAAAGCTTCTTAGTGGAATTTCAGCTTGATAAGTGGACTACATGTTTCTACAGGGATTTTATGGCCTCTGATACCCTGTTTGGATGCAGATGTGGAAAGACCCTTGTCCACAGTCCTGTTCTGGCCCTCACCTGCTTTATCTCTAGTTTGTTTTCTGTTGTCACAGGGTGGGTGTGGAAGGGGATAGACTTAGCAGGTCTTTATCTATAGGCCTGAAGGAAGGCGCACTCCACTGTGGGCCAGAGACACTGAGTCCTGTCCATGCAGCTCTGCTGGAGCATAGGCAGGGCTGATCTTCATCTGGACGACAGCTGTCTTTCTGTCCTCCCTGTCTCACCTGTCCTTGGGGAGACCCCTGGACTACCATGCAGTTCAGCAACTAAAGAAAGGGTTAGGACAGGTTGTGGTCACAAGCTTCCAGGACCCTTTTCTGGTCGGTGTCTGTTCAGAGGGGGCAGTGGCTAGGCCACTGCATGCTGGTACATAATTTAGATATCACCTCTTTGCAGGCAGTGAGGACTTGGAAGTGTCTAGGAGCCAGCAGGTGATGCCCTGTGAGTGCTGCCAGTGAGGGCGCCCTTGCCTGCTAAGAGCACGCAGCTCAAGCAAGCCCAGCCCACCCCTTCTGTGGCCACAGCGGGATGGCCCCGTTCTCTGATCTCTGAAGAGGTTCTCAGTATGTAGACTTTTTTTTTTTAATTTGAGAGGGAGAGAGAGAGTATAAGTGGCGGGGTTGGGGTGAAGGGGGAAGACAGGGAGAAGTAGGCTCCCCACTGAACAGGGAGCCAGATAGGTGGCTCCATCCCAGGACCCCAGGATCATGATCTGAGCAAAGGCAGACGCTTAACAGACTGAGCCACCCAGGTACCCTGTTTGTTTTTGTTTTTGTTTTTTAAGTTGACATCCCTTGATTTTTAGATACTTGCTCGTTAAAAAGAACCAAACTCGGCAGCTAAAAACAAACCATCAGACAAAGCTTGTGAGCTGACAGGGACATCATCAACTCCAGAGCACAGGGCACCTGGGCATTCAGATCACTTTGTAGAATAGTAAAATGCACATCCTTCACCTGTTTCTTATGCTGACCAAAGGTACCCATGCTAGAGTCTTAAATCTTTAAGAGCTGCATGCTAAGTTTCCCATAATAGGGATGTCTGAGTGGCTCAGCGGTTGAGGGTCTGCCTCTGGCTCAGGGCATGACTCCGGGGTGCTGGGATCAAGTCCCGTATCGGGCTCCTTGCATGGAGCCTGCTTCTCCTTCTGCCTGTGTCTCTGCCTCTCTCTCTGTGTCTCTCATGAATAAATAAATAAAATCTTCAAAAAAATAA